>NC_088867.1:1410642-1751753 GCF_032884065.1 Artemia franciscana | reverse complement strand
GTTAGGGAGTCCCTCCCCCTTTTTTCAAAAATCAAGCAAATTTCCTCATGCTCGTAGCTTTTAATTGGTAAGACTAAACTTAATGAAACAGATATATTTGAAATAAGCGTAATAAACCAATGCTTTTGATATATTTATTATCAAAGTTCCGTTTTTTGAGTTTCGGTTGGATACAGCTCTAAGCTGTAAAATGAAGCTTTTTTGTTAAAATGTTCCGAAATAACCTATGAAAAAGTTGAAGCCTAAATTTCTTTTGTTGACAAAGGAGGGGAGATGGAACACCGAAAATAAATTTTAAGATCATGACCTCTAACCTATTAAATGTAGTAATCATACCCTCTTTTGTGCAAATAACTGCTTTGGTCTTTGTGCAGGAAATCAAACAAAGTTGACCTTTTTAAAAAAATAAAATTGCTTGCTGAAATAAGAGTCTTTCCACTCTACTCGCTCAAACACAGGAATGTTTTACTTAATTATACCTCTATCTAAATTTGAAGAGTTTTTCACAAAAAAATACAAAATTTGGTCTTAAATATAAAATTCTGAGGGTTCAATAACTTCCTTCTCGCTTCAAAAAGATTTACTCTCCTCCTTCCCATTTTCGGTTGAGGAGCGGGGCGTTGAGGAGGGAAAGCCCCTTTCATATGCGAAGTAATTTCTTTTCGTTTTAAGTTTAATGGTCGCTGCTTACTTTCAGTTAAAAAAACTTTTTTTTTTATTTAACTCTATACTTAAGGTTTGCTACCATATACTGTTTGAAAAGCATTTTAAAACCAGATAAAAGAATCGACTGATAGAAGTCTAAGTGAATGTAATTCAAACCTAAACTAGGAGCATAGGCTGAATAGTTATTGAATGCAAAATGTATTCTTCAGAATAAAATTTTATAAGATTTCAGCATTTTTGTCAGCAACATTAGAATTTGGACATGTAAAAAATTCGTCTTTATCACTGCTTTTGCTTCTTTCTGATATCAACGCTCATTCCTGGTGCTTGATAATTTAAAGCAGGGCGACCATTGGGGCCGATATTCGAGAAAGCAACATTGGCTCCTTTGTATCCTGATCCTGGCTGATAGCCTAGAGGCTGACCAAAGCCAGTGTTCAAGCCTGGGCTATTGAAGCCTGGACGATTGAATCCTGGGCGATTAAATGCTGGGCGATTGAAGCCGCTATGGCCAGAATTGAATCCGCTGCCATGCCCTAGAAGTAGGATGGATTGTTTATACTAAAATGAAATACGGAATCATCACTAGTTAGTTGTTGTGATTTGGAAAAATAAAAAAAAACAAACGAAATAGTTGAAAAGGAATAGTTGATTTTAGTATCAAACAAAAAATAACTGTATCCTTTTTTGGTACTAGAACCACCATAACTATAATCGGAAAAAAGTTTTGATGTTATGGTTCATAGTATCAATAGACTGCATTGTCAAGTTTTGTCTCTCTGATAGGATACAGCCAATTATGATTTCCTTTTACAAACGAACAATAAATTTTAAACTAACAATTTAAGAATACCCTGTCCTCCTCCTCCTAATTGGCTTTATTTAGTTGTCTGAGTTGGACCCAAGTTATTTGTTAGACAAAACATGGCTGTGCAATCGCAAAACTATTCCATGCAATATTTCAAAGATGCAAGGTTACGCAGACAAAGGTAGTAGCACTTGGAGGTAATTAGCATAGCCTGAGTGAGTTAAACTACTATATAGGTATATTTTAACTAAATTTTTAATATATAGAGTCTCTGTTATAGTTTCTATAATTTTGTGACTAAAGTATTATACTTTAATCAAATTTTGTCACTTATCATTATGATAAACCTAACTTCAGTTCTTGAATGTGGTCGCTGTAATATCTTAAATTAAATAAAAACAAGTTTTTTAACTGAAAGTAACTGAAAGTTTAAGCTACATTAAAACTTAAAGATCAGAAATTACTCCGTATATGAAAGGAGCTGTTTCCTCCTCAACACCCCGCTCTTTACGCTAAAGTTTGGCTATTTATCTCGATTCTACTTTTTAAAACAGTAAAAAAATATTTTGCGTAAAGAGCGGGTAGTTGAGGAGGAAACAGCCCCTTTCATATACAGAGTAATTTCTATCTGTTTTAAGTTTTAATGTCGCTCCTTACTTTCAGTTGAAGAAACTTTTTCATATTTTTTTTTAATGCTCTTTAAAAAAATGATAAGAAATCCTGCACCCCCATCATGCAAATTCTCTTCCCCCATGACAAATTCATCAATGGAAAGTTCACCCCGCATTACTCCTTCCCCCCAACCGAAAAAAACCCTTGAAAATGTCTTTACACTTCCCAATAACCATTACTATGTGTAAACACTGGTCAAAGCTTGTAACTTGCAGCCCCTCCCACGGGGACTCTGGGGGAGTAAGTCGTCCCCAAAAACAAAGTTTTTAGGTTTCTTGACTATGCTGAATAAAATGGCTATCTCAGAATTTTGATCCGGTGACTTTGGAAAAAATGAGCGTCGGAGGGGGCCTAGGTGCCCTCCAACTTTTAATTTAATTTAGAATGATTCATTTTGCGACATTCTAGGACTACTGGATCGATACGATCACCCCTGTGAAAAAAAAAACAAAAAACAAATAAACACGCATCCGTGACCTGTCTTTTGGCAAAAAAAACAAAATTCCATATTTTTGTAAATAGGAGCTTGAAATTTCTACTGTAGAGTTTTTTTTATTTAATACGCATGATAAACTCAACTGTAATGACAGTGCTGGTAAGCCAGTACACATAGAACATAGGCCTCATAGAGGCTTTGTCTTACGGCGAGCATGTTATACATTATTTCGGAATTTGTGATTCTTATAATTGGAGGGCCGAAACTGGGGAACTTCGGCCCGAGCTCTCGCTCTCTGAGACTCACAATTTAGACAATTTGTACCTTTTTTTACACAAGATCATTCTATATATAGATATATAAAAATAAGTTGTCTGTCTGTGTGTCTGTCTGTCAGGTGACGTCATGTTTCTGTGTCGACTGACGTCATGAAGTTAGTTGTCGTCATTTTTGCTATGACGGTGACGTCATTAAAGATATTTAAGACATATATGTTCACGTAGAAATCTATTAATGTTTAAGTTTAAAATGACTGATGAACTTACAATGGCAAAAGCCGATGAAGATGCTCAAAGAGTCTATGCCAAAAAACTTGCTGCTGATAGAGAAAGTCAGAAAAGAAAGCGTGCCGAGGAATCAAAAGAACAGCAAGGAAACAGGCTTGAGGCTAAAGAACGCAAAACCGCGCAGTTAGATGAAGATCCACCTGGACAGCGAGAGTCAAAACATATCAAAACTGAAAATGATAGCGATGATGATTGGGTTTGGGATTTTGAATTGGATAAGGTCATCAATGCCTACCAGATTTTAGTTAAAAAAACAAAGGTTCGGCGATATGTATTTCATAGTGAAGCTGAAAAATAAAGAAGAAAAAGAAAACTGAAAAAAGAAAAAATGTAAAAAACTAAAAAATACCAAAAAGAAAAAACACTCAAAGAGAAATTACAGACCGGGACACAAATGACGACCGGGACAGAGGGAATATAAATAACGTCCGGGACACTCAAAGAGAAATTACAGACTTGGATACCGGGACACAAATGACGACCGGGACACAGGGAATATAAATGACGACCAGGACACAGGTATTTAAGAATATCGTTCAAAGAAAAATTTTTAATTGTAAGAAGACCGTTGAAAGAGAAATTTCTAATTGCAAAATGACTGAAGAACCTACAATGGCAACGGTACCACCATCGAAGTAGATAACCAGTGGGTTGTTCCATATTCCCCATTATTATCAAAAACATTTAATGCACACTTAAACGTTGAATACTGTAACTCCGTAAAGGCAATCAAATACATATGTAAATACGTCAACAAAGGCAGTGACATGGCAGTTTTTGGCTTGCAGCCCGAAATCAAAGATTTCGACGAAATCGTACAATATCAGGCTGGAAGATACATAGGCAGTAATGAAGCTGTTTGGCGAATTCTTTCATTTCCGACACATGAACGTAGTCCAGCTGTTGTTCACTTAGCGGTACATTTACAGAATGGTCAACGTGTTTATTTCTCGGAAACCAACGTGCAACAAAGAGCCCTGAATCCACCGGATACAAAATTAACAGCTTTTTTTCGCTTTGCAAAAACGATTCTTTTGCAAAAAAACTGCTGTATACTGAAGTGCCTTCGTATTACACGTGGAATACTAAAAATAAAGTATTTGAACGTCGAAAACAGGGTAAGTCAGTCGACGGCCAACCTACCATCTTCAAAGATACCACGATAGGAAGACTCTAGACCGTTCACCCCAATCAACATGAATGCTTCTTTCTACGCCTGCTTTTGGTGAATGTACCCGGTCCGACATCCTTTGAGTATTTGAGAACTGTAAACGGTACTATACATGACACCTACCGTAGTGCATGCCAAGCTCTGAATTTATTGGAGAATGACCAACACTGGGATAACTGCATCAATGACGCGTGCGAAACGTCAACCCCAAGTCAAATTCGTGCACTGTTCTGCATCATTTTAACAACTTGCTCTCCATCAGCTCCTACAGAGTTATGGGAAAAATATAAGTCAAAAATGTCCAAAGATATACTCCATCGAAAACAGTTAGAGACGTCAGATATGACTTTTGATTTTACATCAGAAATTTATAACTACACTTTAGTTATTATAGAAGATTTGTGCGTACGTATGGCAAACAAACCTCTTCAGGATTTGGGAATGCCTTCACCTAACCGTATCGCTGCTGTTTCGACATGTGTAGAATTGGATCGTGAACAAAGTTACAGTACGAGTGATCTATTGTCGTATGTACAAAATAACATTTCCATGTTAACGTCGGAACAAAAAGACATTTATGATACGATAGACTCAATTTCAAGACGTATACAACTACCTGCTGATTTCTGTAATTTAGTGACGTCCAAAAATGAATTGATTGAAAAAGTATTTCCGAATATTCTAAAAAATTATAAAAATAATAAATGGCTAAGTGAAAGAGCGATTCTCGCACCCAAAAATATAGACGTCCACGAAATCAACAATATTGTTCTGACCAAGATTCGAGACCAGGCAGTCCTTTACAAGTCAGTCGACACAGTTTTGGAACCAAATGAAGCGGTTAATTATCCATCTGAATTTTTAAATTCCATAGATCTTTCAGGGTTTCCACCAGACGTGCTACAACTAAAAATAGGCGTACCAATAATACTTTTAAGAAATATCAACCCACCAAAGCTTTGCAATGGCACGCGACTTGCCGTAAAAAAAAACAATGGAAAACCTAATAGAGGCCACAATCTTGACAGGGCCTTTTGAGGGTGAGGCTGTTCTTACTCCTCGCATTCCCATGATTCCAACGGATCTGCCTTTTCAATTTAAAAGATTGCAATTCCCAATTCGATTAGCATTTGCAATCACCATTAACAAAGCTCAAAGTCAATCATTAGAAAAATGTGGTGTAGATCTTAATACTGATTGTTTTTCCCATGGACAATTGTACGTTGCATGTTCGAGGGTCGGTAAACCTGACAATCTATTTATATGCAGCGACAATTGGACAGCGAAGAATGTTGTATATTCGCAAGTTTTACGCAGTTAATTTGTATTGTATCTATCTATCTATCTATCTATATAAAAACGAGTTGTCTGTATGCATGTTTGTTTGTTTGTAAAAAGAGCGTTTGCATATGACGTCATTATTAGTACATACGGCTTTGTATATGTACAGACAATGGGAAAGCCAAGAATGTTGTATATTCGCAATTTTTACGTAGTTTAACTCCTGCAGACGAAATGAATGCTTGCCTGAAAAATTCTAATTTATGGGCACACGTTAAAATATTAAAATTAACTACAAATATGCGTGTCCGATTGCAAAACGATGACTCTGGTCAAACATTTTCAGATCAATTGCTGGCAATTGGAAACGGAAAGCTCCCAGTAGTGGGAAAGCCAAAAATGTTGTATATTCGCAATTTTTACGTAGTTTGAAACACATATATAAATCTATCTATATTCACAGGTGGGACACAGGGACACAACTACAATGGCGCGTAACTAATATGGCGCGTAAATTCCAAAATAAGGTCAATTTTCTCCGGCTCGTAACTTTTTAATGGTTAAGACTACATTTGATGAAACTTATATATTTAAAATCGGCATTAAAATCCAATTCTTTTGATGTATCTATTAGTATTAAAATTCAATTTTTTAGAGTTTCGTTTACTATTGAGCCGGGTTGCTCCTTACTACAGTTCGTTACCACGAACTGTTTGATTATTTTATTTATTTTTATATGTGTATATGCGTGTATGTATGCATATGTATATATATTTCTTTATTATTTCATTGGAGTTTATTTTATCTACTGATCTCCATAATTAATTTTGTCTATTCAATCTATTAGTCTACTTAGTTTTGTTTTCTATAGTTTTCATTTTATTTATATTTTCTTTTCTTCTCCTTTTTGCTCTTCTCTCTGTGAGTAAGTGATTATTTAATTTTTTTCTTTCTTCTCTGAGTAAGTGACTCGTTTATTTTCCCCCTTTCTTACAGGCCAAAGAGCCTTTGGGGGAATAGTAAAATGTAATATTGTATGTGTGTTTCATGATAAATAAATCTTATCTTATCTTACGTTTCCAGTCAGAAAGACAAGATGCTATGGAAAAAAGAATTTTGTTTCAATTTTTCTCCGAAAAAAATCAGGTGGAATATTCAGTTTTCTCGAAAAAAAATCCTAAGGAAGTAAAAGAGCGATACTCAAACCGAAAGGGAGCAGATATAGAAGCATTTGCTGTGAGTGGAGCTTAAAAAAACAAAATTAAGCTGAATGATCAATTCTAGCCTAAAATAAACACAAATTACTACAAAAATGATGTATCTAGGTCCCTTAGATATGCTAAAAGTGTCACCTGCACTTAACTGTAAATAATAATCCATTTCTATTAGTTTTTTTTTATATTCATTGCATTGAAAATTCAATACTGCGTGAACTTTTAAAAGTTCTTTTCTTTTCCCTCTTTAATTTGTCTGTTTTTCTTATTCTGATATGCACTAAATTCTTATCAATACTTTCTTCCTTTTAAATATGTCTTAGTCGGATTTTTAGAAATTCAACTGGTGAATCATTTACTGATTCAGCAATTCCATGATTTATTCCAAAAAAAGTTACCCTAGTCGTTTTAAAAACTTAATTTAAATCTTTGTAGGAAGTAAACTCGACGAAAAGATTTTTAGGAGAATAGTATTCTTTTCAAACAATACATTTCTATTGAAAATCGTATATGTATATGCACTAAGAAATACTTTTTTCTGTAGTCTTGGCTAATATAGGGTTTTACTTTTATTTCTGTCACTGAGGTTTGAACAAATAAAAATACCCGGTTTTTAATGCATGTCATTTCCAGCAAAATTAAATTCACTCTTTAGCTTTCCAGTAGATTTGATGGGGTGGTATCCCATTCTTTTTTTTTTTGTAGCTCTTGACTCTAAACGTTCATTAAAATTTTGATGTTTGTTGTTATGGTTGTTAAAATTGTGGCAAATAAAATCACGCGGTTTGTAATGTAATCATTTTCATTAAATCAAAACGGCACCCTAGCTTTCAAAGAGTCTGAGAAGGAGGAGAGGGGAGAGAATCTCATTTTTCGGACTTGATTAGTCTTGAGAATCATTTATCAAAACAAATGACACTTTAACATTTAAAGGATTTAAGGAGGGAGGAGAGGCAGTTCCACATGTAAAATCCTAAAACCACGTTTGTCAGATTATCAGTCCTTCACTCCTAGGCCTATAGAACTCAAACTCATGTAGAACTATCCAGTTCTCTCCTCCTCTGCCAACAGTTCCTTATTTAAAACGTTACTAATAAAAACATTAATTCTCTTTTATTTTTAGTTTATTTTTATCTTCTATTACTTAATGGTTTCTTATATGAAATTTTTAAACATATTGTTAACAGCACTTATAGGTAAGTTTTGGTTGTCTTAAGCTTTTTTTTCAGTTTGTTTCTATTCCTTCAAGTTCTTTCATTTCTTTATGTCTCTCATGCTTTTAAATGTTTTATTGACAAATAGATTACTGATTTGCTGGTACATACTTACCTGGTTTTGAAACAGATGTGTGGCTTAAAGAAGTTGAACTTGTTGTAATTGGTCGGCTTAAACCTATAAGAAAACAAAACATTTGAATTTCGTAGAATATGCAGAAAGAATAGTGTATATTGTTTATACTAGATGGGAGCATATATTCTATGACCATATATCCTATGATGCTTATGGTTATCAATTCAAGGGAAGGAGAGAAAAGTGAATCCACCCCAACCCCTTTGGTGTTGAAAAACACCTTTTCTGATATAATATCATTAAAAAATGGATTTTTCGTTTCTATTATTGAAAAATTAAGAATAAAACAACAAAATCTCCCCCTCCAGCTTTAGATTTTGAGTATACATTTTGACCTCCTATCCCTACACTATATTCTCGTGAATTTCAAACTCTGTGTTTGCTTATCCTATTTGATATTTTTGTGATATTTTTGACGTTTGATATATTTTTGACGTTATTTTTTATATTATTTGTTTTTGTTTAATTTCGTAGAATTTCGAATTGTCGAATTCCATTTTATTTTGTATTTTTATTCTTGTTATTTTTGACGTTATTTTTTAGGTTTGATGTTGATATATTTTTTTGTTGATATTTTTGACATTGTAACAAACGTCAAAATATCTGACTTCAGGCTGTTTCTGTAAGGTTTAAAGAGGATGAATCTTCCTTTTTTTTCTTTTTTTTTAAGAAATTCAGTGTAAGCCTAAGTCTGAGAAAGTACCGTAGCCTATTCAAATCTTTGGATTACAGACAAGAATGAGCTTATATTCAGGTTTTAAGTTATTTAATTTACACTTTAGGGGTCCATATTCAGATAGTCAAGGGGCTTAGGATATATAGTAAATATTTTCTTCATGTTGTTGAGGGGCAGCTGCTCCCTTACACCCCCCCCCCTCTTACCCTCAAACGACACCCCTGACTAGTTATAATAAAAATATCTTATTTTTTACTTTTCCGCTCGAGTTGAAAAAATGTGTTTTTAAAGCAAACAAACCGTAGCCTATTTTAATCTTTGGATTACAGACAATAATGAGCTTATATTCAGGCTTTAAGTTATTTAATTTACACTTTAGGGGTCCATATTCAGATAGTCAAGGGGCTTAGGATATATAGTAAATCTTTTCTTCATGTTGTTGAGGGGCAGCTGCTCCCTTACACCCCCCCCTCTCACCCTCAAACGACACCCCTATCTAGTTATAATAAAAATAACTTATTTTTTACTTTTCCGCTCGAGTTGAAAAAATATGTTTTTAAAGCAAACATGCCGTATCTAACCTTTTATTTGTAAATAAACTATAGTGTGATTTATTTTATTTTATTCATTTGTTTTTTACCACATTTATTTCCATTCTTTAATATTCTATCAAGGATTTAACATTGGAGGTGATTTTTTTATGTTACTTTTATTACATCTTTTGAATAAATTTTTAATTGAGTGCCTTTTTTTTGTCCTTTCTATGTTTTTTTTTAATGTAAGCAATAACCATCCGATAAATGGTGCAAAATCTCTTCCCCTTCATGTATTAACAAATATGTTACTGGATTAGCTCTTTTAGCGCTAATGGATTAGCACACATACTCAATGGATTAGCTTTGCATAGTAAAGAAAACAATATCAAAGAATATAATATGCATAATCTGTAATAACATAGGCAGTCTCTTTAAAATTGCTTAACCTCATTTATTGCTTTTAGGGTACTGCTGAATGTTGAGTTTAGGCTTGTGTGCTTTTAAAAAAACCAAGGGAACAATTTTAGGAAAAAAATTCTTTTGAAAAAATTCTATTGAAGAATCAATATCACCGACAGGATTTACCAAATTCACCTTCTATTAAAAAAAAATAAAAAAAATCATGTTCTATTAAAAACAAAACAAACAAGAAATGCCACAACAACAAAAGATAAAAACCATAAAAAAAAGTCTAAAGCAGAGTAAACGTGATTGATATTTATCTAACTGATACAATTCTGACCAAATACGTTCTACCCCTCTTGAAAATAGTAAGGCTTATAGAAAAAATTAAATAAAAGAAACAAGTTTTTTAATTGCAAGTAGGGAGCGACATTAAAACTTAAAACGAACAGAAACTAAACCGTATATGAAAGGGGTTCCCCTCCTCATAACCTCACTCTTTACACTTAAGTTTGACTCTTTCTCACAACTCTACTTTTTAAAAACAATAATTAAGACTTTTTTGTACCGGGTCCCTCTTTACTACAGTTCGTTACCACGAACTGTTTGAAAATTAATGAATCGTAGCCATAAGCTTATATCTTATTCCCTAAAAGTATTCAACTGTTTTGGAAAGCCACTGAAAAACAAAAATATAAAAGCGTTGATTTTTACCTTTTCAGAAATGGATTAACTTTTGTATTGGGCTTTTCAGAAATTTATACTTTGAATCCCTATTTATAAACTTCTGAATTTGTATTATAGGTGACAGATAACTCGTGTAATTCTTTAAAATGTTAAAATATCATCCATTTCAGGTAACTATTTATATCATCCATTTAAAGGATTACCTTATATTGTCCATTAAAAACTGTTTTAGTTTATATGGTAAAAGTATTCAGAATTGATTAAGTAGTCTTGCAATAACTTATAGATTTTGTATAAAAGATGCGAAGAAATAACAGAAAACTAAAAGCCAACACCTAATTTCACAGAAATGTTTAACTTATCCTATTTTGTGCTGGAGATTCAGCTTTAACGAGAACATACATCACCAGAAAATGTGATTTTTTTTTAAATGGAGGAGAATCTTACTTTAAAGTTTAAGAAAGAGAAGTCCCAAAATAACAGATACTTGTTAAGAAAATGTTGAAAATCATCTAAAAAAAAACAAAACAAAAACAATTTGAGTAATTTGGTCGCCTTGGGAAATTTCCTGTGGTGTCACCCCTTTCGGCTGACAAGCTTATCAGCTAAAAGAAATGTCAACTCAAATGTCACAGTCAAACCACAAATTATCAATAGCTCTCGATAATGGCCATTGTTCTGAGAAAATTTTACAACCTTGAAACTCCCAAAATGATGTCTAACCGTTGAAGTGTCCCCACTTCTAAATTTTGCCCCATATTACTTTTATACTTCTTCTGGCAAATACAGAAATGACCAAGGTACAAATATCTGCTATGGGGTGGTAGGAGGTTTATCCATATATATCTTGATGAGCCCCTCCAAATCCAATTTTACCGCCATATTATTTTCTGCTGTCTTCTATAGTTTCAAATATACACATTTTCTTATGATTATATTTGTAATTGTTATCTCAATTATACTTAGTTTTATCCTTTATTAGAGTTTTGCTAGTACCAGTGCTATTAGTTTTTCAGGATCTTTGCCAATGGTGCAAATATAAACAGCACAACCTAATCAAACAATTCGTGGTAATGAGCAGTAGTTGGAGCGACAAGGCTCAATAGTAACCGAAACTCTAAAAAACGGAATTTTGATACTAATAGATACATCAAAAGAATTGGATTTTTATGCTGATTTGAAGTATATAAATTTTATCAACTTTAGTTTTACCAATCAAAAGTTACGAGCCTGAGAAAATTTGCTTTATTTTGGAAAATAGGGGAAAACACACCCTAAAAGTCATAGAATCTTAATGAAAATCACATCATCAGATTCAACGTATCAGAGGACACTACTGCAGAAGTTCCATGCTCCTATCTACAAAAATGTGTATGTTCTTATTTTTTAACGGAAAACCGATCATAGGTGCGTTTTTATTTGTTTTTTGTTTTTTTCCCATGGGGTGATTGTGTCGACCCAGAGGTCATAGAGTGTCGCCAGAGGGCTTATTCTAATGGAAATTATAAGTTCTTTTGCCCTTTTTAAGTGATCAAAAAACTGGAGAGCTCCTAGAACCCCTCCCTCGTTCATTTTCCCCAAATCAACGGATCAGAATTTCAAGATAGCCATTTGGTTCAGCATAGTCGAAAAATCTAATGACTATGCCTTTGGGGACGACATAGTCCCTCAAAGTTCCCGTGGGAGGGGCTGCAAGTTACAAATTTTGAACAGGGTTTACATATAGTAATGGATATTGGGATGTACAGACGTTTTCAGGGGGATTTTTTTGGTCGGTGGAGGGGGTGAGGGGAGATTGTTGCGCGGGAGGATCTTTCCACGGAGGAATTTGTCATAGGAGAAAAGAATTTCCATGAAGGGGGTGCAGGATTTTCTTGCATTATTTAAAAAAAAAAACAATGAAAAAATAAATATGAAAAAGTTTCTCAACTGAAAGTAGGGAGCATCATTAAAACTGAAAACGAACAGAAATTATTACGCACATGAGGGGTGCATCTCCTCCTAAGTTCTTCGATCTTTACACTAAAGTGTTTTTAGTTATTTTAACTATTTATTCTACGACCTTTTTGATTCAGGGGTCATTCTTATTAGAATTGACAAAATTTAAGCTTTAGAGTAAAGAGCGAGATATTAACGAGGGAGCAAGCCCCCTCATATACGTAACAAAAATATACAAATATAGAAGTTCGTTACGTAAGTAAATTTGTAAATTACATATATTTCTTACTAATAAAAACATTCGTAAAAATTAAATGTTCTAGTTACCTTTTAAGTAGCCAAAAGATTGTAAACCTCCTTCCCAACTCTTATTTTTCTCATAGTCGTCCGATCAAAAGTAAGACAAAGCCATTTAGTCAAAAAAAAATTAATATGCAAATTTTATTTTAATTATTCAGGTGCAGAGAGCCAAAATCAAACATGCATTAATACAAAAACGTCCAGAAATTAGATAAAAAAAATCAAGTTTTCTTAACTGAAATTAAGTAGCGACATTAAAACTTAAAACGAACAGAAATTACTCCGTATATGAAAGGGGCGGTTCCTTCTTCAAAGCCCTGCTCTTTATGCTAGGGTTTTTTACTGTTTTAAAAGTCAGAGTAGAGAGAAAGAGTCAAACTTTAGCGTAAAGAACGAGGCGTTGAGGAAGGAACAGTCCCTTTCATATACGGAGTAATTTCTGTTTGTTTTTAAGTTTTATTATCGCCCCTAACTTTCATTTAAAAGAACTTGTTTTAGAACTTGAGAACTTGTTTTCAGTTAGAAGAAAGTAAAATGTACTTAGTTTAATACGGTTGGTTAATATAGTTATTATATTTCAAATAGCTAGTTTATTACCAAAAAGTTAAGTTTAATTGGACCTTACTAATAACCTTAGATATCTTAAGGAGATCCGATACCTTAAGGGATTACAATACCTCATCTATTGGTAGCTATATTAGTTTGTCTAAAATTTCTTTGGACCTGGTTTGGGGACTTTGCTACAACTTGTATAAAATATCCAATATGGAATATTGGATATATCCAGCTAATAAATAAATATCCAATTTAATAAACTTAATATTATCCAATTTATATTATCCAATTTAATTAATATTAATGTTAATTTGATTTTAATATTAATTCTAATATTTAATTTAATTAATATTATCCAATTTAAATAAAAAATATCCAACCTGTATAAAATGAACAATATGTTTATTTGGATAAAATAAACAAAGAAAATTAAAAGCTGACATTTACATTATTAGAAATCTTAAAACAAATCATTTAACTTATCCCATTTTATGCCGGGAATAGATATATTTAGTTTTAATAGAATTCACATCATTTAAACAAAAAGTGGGTCCTCCCGGAATGGTGTGGAAGGATGTCGTAACGTAATATTTCACGGAAATGGGAACTTCTTGGGAGGGTGTAAAGAGAGAGGTTTTGAATAGATTGGGATTGAGGAGGAGCGTTTGTAGCTGTGTTGGTCTTAGGTGGATTGGTGCTGCAATGAGTTGTTATTGGTGTATTATTTAAACGGGTAAATTTTTGTCAAAGGGTAAATTTACTTTTTAGTAATTTTTTTTACTAGAATTAAGGGTAATGTTTTTTAAAAACGGTTAATTTACTGCAGTGAATTGTTATTACTGTATTATTTAAAAGGGTAAATTTTTGTCATAGAGTAAATTTACTTTTTAGTATTTTTTTAACTAAAATTAAGGGTAAATTTTTTAAAAAGGGTAAATTTACTGCAATGAGTTGTTATTAGTATATTAATTAAAAGGGTAAATTTTTGTCAAAGGGTAAGTTTACTTTTTAGTAAATTTTTTTTACTAAAATTAAGGGTAATTCTTTTTAAAAGGGTTAATTTACTGCAATGAGTTGTTATTAGTGTATTATTTAAAAGGGTAAATTTTTGTCTTGTTCGATTAAATGGGGCAAAATTTTCTTTTTAACTCGTAGGAAAGGGCAGTCCCTAAAATGCTCTGGCATACCTTGCAGGAAAATGCTAATTATCGGCTCAGAGATAATATCATTTGAGAAATTGGGTAGTTTTGGGAGTTTCTTATGGTAATACTTACTTTGATTGAAAACATTGGGTACTCATGGGGCCTAAGCCAAACCATAAATTTTCAGTATTTCTCGATGAGAGCTTGTCTCCTGAGAGAGTTTGCTAATTGGCCCTTCGTCTTTGAGACAGTTTTCCGACCCAGATGCTCTCAAAATGATTTGAAGGTTTTGGATCCCCTTAATGTAAAACTATCTATCAGTTATTTATATGATTGCTTCTGATGTATGAATTCCTAGAAGAAACCCTCCTTCCCCACAAAAAACTTGTATTTAAGCACTCGACTTGGCTGCACCACAAAAGACAATCCCTAGTTCATCAACTACCCCCTGTCCCACTAAACGAAAGATATTGGGCAAGATCTGTCTTTATTATTTCTGTATTATTTATGCATAGAATAAAATTCAGTATGGAAGATCAGCTAAAAAAAAATCTAAAAAGATGTCGAATCTAAAAGATCTAAAATCTAAAAGATGTCAAATGACAAATTACACTTTACAGCCCAATTTTCAAACTAGGTAAGTATTATCAATTGGTAAAATTCGTCAACCTTCGCTAATGGATATTGCAAAAATACACTAGCAATCATTAGTTTGGAAACTCAGGTTTTAAATATATTTTTATAAGGTATCCTCCCAAGATCACACAGAGATAAAAGTAAGAAAGCCTACCAAAGAATTTCCCCTTCGGCTCCTCTTTACCGACTGGGTCAGCTTCGGGGTCGGCTTCTGGACTTGCTTCACGCCTGAACTTGAATCTTTCAATGCTTAATCTTTCCCTTAGATCGTTCTCTGAAGAGTCGTAGTCTTCGGGAAACGGCTGAGCGACTAAAATTAGAAATTTTCTCTGATAAATATAAACAGAAATTTATGATATCTGATTTCGTTGAATTTCAATTTACAGGCTGCAAACTAATTTTATGCTAAAAGTGGAACCAAAAGTAGCCCAAATATTTTATCAGTCAAAATAAATGAAAGTAGGAACTTCAAACAAAGTTTTGAGAAATAGCAACCCATCTTTCATTTTCTTTCCTTCTCCTTCTCCATTGGCGACAGGGGAGAATTAAATGTTTTATATTTGATTTTTGTCTTGGGATTGCATAGGTCAATGTCAATCGACATCCGTTGTGAATTAGATCTAACTATGAAAATGGCTATTTTAGCCATTATACCAAAAAAGAAACCACCTGTTTTATTATTTATTTTTTATTGTTTCGCCTTTTTGGAGTGAGTCTAAATCTCTCCGACTTCCCCCCTAAACTGCCACTGGTATTGAACGGGGATGTACAAGAATAGAGGACACCTATGTTAAATAGAGAACTTTGAATTTTGTTCCTGAGAATTCATTTTCATTTGTTTTTCCTGGAATCGACTAAATGTTTTATTTTTGTTAAAGGGATTTTTATGCTGTTTTCCGTTTTTTCTCGACATCGCTATTGTGTACTCTACATGTTGTTTCTGACTTTCGTGGGCAGAAACACAAAAACAGATAAATAGATAAATAAAAGCATTAATTTGTAAACAGCATAGGCACACAATATTTGCAATATACTGAAAGATTTGAAGCTTTAGCTGCTTGCTTTTGAACCCTTGATTTAATATTTAGATCCAACTTAGGAAAATACTTTTACAAAGAGAATAAACAACTATAAAGTTTATTTTATCTGATTTAAACCCATTTATCGTGTCACTAAAAACAAAAACAAACAAAAAACAGCATTACGCAATGTATCAACATTTACAATTATTAAATAAAAAAAATTTCAACCCCCCTCATATATGTAATAATTTTTGTTCGTTTTAAGTTTTAATGATTATCCTAGCTTTCAGTTATCTGATCGTTTTTAGAATAATGGTGGAAAATTTGGCTCCTCCTCCATGGAAAGTTCTCTTCTCCCATGAAAAATTCCTCCCAAATACCACCCTGCCCCCCACCGGAAAAATCAAACCCCTGGAAATGTCTTTTTACTTTCCAGCAACCGATACTATACGTAAACAATGGACAAAGCTCATAACTTGGATCTCTTCTCCGGTACTGTTGGGGGCTCAGTTATCCTGAAAGACATGGTTATTAGATATTTTGAAAAGGCTATGTTGAACAAATGGCTATCTCAAAAATTTGATCGGGCGACTTTGGGGTAAAGATGATCGTGGGAGGGGGCTAGCTGCCACCCAATTTTAGTTTTGCTTCAGAATGTCACCTCAACAGAAATGTGAAATGCAATATTTGAATATTTAGCCTTCATAGCATTATTTTAATTTTAGATTAATTTTGAGAAATGGTTAAGTAGTATATCCAAATTTTTTGTAAACCTACTGTTTTGGCTGCATAATCGGGATTTGAACTTAAAACCGTTGTCTTAACCACTTAGTCAACTCAACCAGCTAAGCTCGAAATAAAATAAAGTTATTCTACTTTTTATTGGAAATAACCAAGGTAGCCACTGTAGCTTCAGAATTTACACTGCATAAAATAAAAATAATTTGAAAAACTGACAATATAAAGCCCTAGTAAACATGTTGAAATTTTTTTGAAGCGATTTGAATTTTAATCAGTATTAATTAGTCGCGATAAAGACTTGTATTTTTCTAAAATAGTACTGCTACTAAGGGAATGTCTGCACAGCACAAAAGTGCCTCAAAAATGAAGTCTTCCATACTGTCTGAAGTCTAATATTCTTTTAGTTTGAGTGGACTTTCAAAAACAAGGTAAAGCACAAAAATTTGCTATTTTAAGAGAAATAACTTGCTTGTTTATTTTTGAAAATGAAAAATAGCAAAGATACATTAATGCCATATTTAAAATAAATTTAACATATCGAAAGCCCAGAAATCCAAACAAATAAATAATCCATTTATTGTCAAACTCGTTAGTTAAAATTTTAGTTAATAAAAGTACTAGAAAAAGTAAAATGTTATTTCAGAACGTCTCCAAGATGTAGTAAATCAGTTGTTTAGGTAGCAAACCAATGATTTGAAAATGCTATATAACCAATATCTTAATCACTCAGTCTGCTCAACCCGCTAAATTCGAAATGAAATAAATTATCCCATGTCTTTATTAGATAAACTTAAAATATGCTTCAGAATTCAAACTGCATGAATTGACTAAGAAATCACAATCTAAAGCTCAAATCAATAAATGACAAAAATATGGACTAAACCCTGATAAAGGTTTCGACTCCCTTTACTAAATCTCCGGTTCAAAACTTTTAATTTGAATCCCCCCGCGATTTAAGTTAGGTAAACTAGTAAAAAGTCCACCTTGACGCCATTACTGTAACCCCATACATGCAGGGTTTTTATTTTAGGAATACAGACACTTTTTGATCATAAAATATCTAATAGCCATATGCTTTCTCTTTAGTAAGAGCAAGATTAATCATTGTAATTTATTAAATGAAAAAAACAAGTTTTTTTAACTGAAAGTAATGAGCGACATTAAAACTTAAAACGCACAGAAATTACTTCGTATATGAAAGAGGCTGCTTCCTCATCAACGCCCCGCTCTTTACGCTAAAGTTTGACTCTTTCTCTCAATTCTTCTTTCTAAAACAGTAAAAAACTTTAGCGTAAAGAGCGGGGCGTTGATGAGGAAGCAGCCTCTTTCATATACAAAGTAATTTCTGTGCGTTTTAAGTTTTAATGTCGCTCCTTACTTTCAGTTAAAAAAACTTGTTTTTTTTAATTTAATTTCTGAACGTTTTTGAATCAAATGCATGTTTTGATTTTGGCTCTCCGCAGAGGAATAATCAAAACGAAATTTGCATATTTTTTTTTTTGGCTAAATGGCTTTCTCATAATTTTGATCGAATGATTTTGAGAAAAAAAGAGCGGGGGACGAAGCCTAGTTGCCCCCCGATTTTTTGGTTAATTAAAAAGGCAACTATAACTTTTAATTTTTTACGAATCTTTTTATTGGTAAAAGATTTACGTAACTTATAAATTAGCTTACGTAAAGAACTTTTGTATTCTCATGTTTTTATTACATATATGAGGGGATTCGCCCAATCGTCAGTACCTCGCTCTTTACACTAAAGCTTAAATTTTATCCCAATTCATTAAGAATGACCCCCTGAATCACAAAAGCCGTAGAATAAGTAGTTGAAATTACTGAAAATACTTTAGCGTAAAGAGCGAGGTATTAGAAAGAGGTGAGCCCCTCATATGGGTAATAATTTCTGTTTGTTTTAAGTTTTATTGCTGTTCCTTACTTCCAGCTGAAAAAGCTTTTTCACTTTTATTTTTTAATTGTTTTTTTTAAATAATGCTAGTAAATCCTGCTCTCCCTTCATGGAAATTTTTTTCTCCCATTACAAATTCTCGAAGGAAAGTTCCCCCAGTATATCCTCCTCTTCTCAACCCCTCCCCCAAACCAAAAAAATCCTCCTGAAAACGCCTGTATACTTCCCAATAACCATTACTATACATAAGCACAGGTCAAAGTTTGTAACTTGTTGCCCCTCCCACGGGGACTGTGGGGGAGTAAGTCGTCCCCAAAGACATAGTTATAAGGTTTTTCGACTACGCTGAATAAAATGGCCATCTCAGAATTTTGATCCATTGACTTTGGGAAAATAATTAGCGTGGGAGGGGGCCTAGGTGCCCTCCAATTTTTTTGGTCACTTAAAAAGGGCACTAGAACTTTTCATTTCCGTTAGAATGAGCCCTCTTGCAACATTCTAGTACAACTGGGTCGATACGGTCACCCCTGGGAAAAAGAAAAAAAAAAACAAAAAGACAAAAAAACAAATAAACACGCATCCGTGATCTGCTTTCTGGCAAAAAATGCAAAATTCCACATTTTTGTAGATAGGAGCTCGAAACTTCTACATTTGGGTTCTCCGATACGCTGAATCTGATGGTGTGATTTTCGTTAAGATTCTATGACTTTTAGGGGGCGTTTCCCCCTATTTTCTAAAATAACGCAAATTTTCTCAGGCTCGTAACTTTTGATGGGTAAGACTAAACTTGATGAAACTTATATATTTAAAACCAGCATTAAAATGCGATTCTTTTGATGTAGCTATTGGTATCAAAATTCCATTTTTTAGAGTTTTGGTTACTATTGAGCCGGGTCGCTCCTTACTACAGTTCGTTACCACGAACTGTTTGATTACGGTTTTAGTTAGATGAACTCGTGAGAGGTCCAATCTAATGTAGAGCGGACAGGCACTGCCATCTGATTATGCCAGAGAAGCCCTTTGCCAGCTATAAGTGCTCATGTAAGCTTGGCCTTTAAAATATTGTATTTATACTATATATCATATGCTAATTTCAAGTTTAATCTCGTGTTCCATGTTTTGGATGTCCTCCTGTGTTTTGAAAAAAATAAAAACAAACTTACCGACAGCTGTCACTAAAATAGCAAGATAAAGTACTTTCATTTTGCTAAATACCTTATTACTGACTGCATACAAATATTCATTACTTTATATATTCATCGTCATTTATCTTTTCTGATTATTATTTTGCAACCGGATAAATTGTGTCGTAAAATTGTGATATTTAAAACCAAGAATTGTGCAATTAACCACAAGCTTCAATTTCTTGTAAATTCTTGTTGTTCAGAATTGTTTCTTACAAAATTACACAATTTTTACTGGGCCAAATCAAAAAGACTTTACTTTAGTAAATTTTACAAATCTTCCAAGCTGTAATTCGATCCATTTCCTTCTTTGAAATTTCTGTGAAAATTAAACTTCGACCGTTATATCAAATTTGGTGTTGCTTTTTCAATTTTGGTTGAAAAAGGTTCAATTTGGTTTTCAATTTTCAGTTCAAATTTGGTGTTGCTTTTGGTGTTGTTTTTTCACAACCATTTTATTTGTGCAACGTTATGACATTAACTAAGGAAGTAGGAAATTTACAAAATTGAAGTCAATCTACTAAAGACAAACAATAAAAACTATTCAGGGCTCAAAAATTTAGATGCAATAATGGATATTTTTTTTCTATTTAGCAAAAGGATTTATAAAGTATTATTCAGGGTATCTGACCAAAAACATGCGGTAATTCCATTGCACAAATTTGCACACAATCATGACAAGTCATGACCAGTCACAATCATGACAAGTTATGACAAGTCACAATCATGATAAGTCACAATCATGACAAGTCATGACAAATCATAATCATGACAAGTAATCATAAGTCACAATCATGACAAGTCATAATCATGACAAGTCACGGCAAACCCATTGATTATAAATATACCTTGGAAAGGCTCCCCTGGGCGTTGCTCGACCACACCTCCTGTTCCATTCTAGTAAAAAAGGTTACCTGAATGCCAAAAATTTGCCTAATTTACATCTCTTTTTCACACCATGTGAAAAAAAAACTTTACAGCAATGCTGAACGTGATATTTACACATACATAAAAGAAGAGGTTGCTCTGAGTGACCTTGACCTGAAAAATTGAAAAGTTTCACATATACAACTGGAAATGGGTCAATCCGAGTTGTCTGAGGTCCTTATAAATAATTGAAAAATTAAAAATGCTAAACAGGCAAAGAAAATAAAATACCTCGTTGATGCCCCTTGCATCCCTTGCCAAATGTACCTCTAGTTCTTCAATACAAAAAATTGTAGAGTAACATTGAGAATACCGACTACAAAACTTTCAGGAATACACCAAAATTTTCAGGAATTTGGCCGCTGAAAATCAATTGACAAACAAATACAATGTAGAAACAGTAGGGGAAATCTTTTCAAGACAGTGGAAATCAGTTCTGTGAATATTTTGGCCCTATGTCCAAGGGCCGTCTTCAGCACAATACGATTTGTTTCTTATTAGAAATTGTTTCTACTTTACCTATTGTTTCTACTATACCCAATTGTTTCTACTTGGTATTTGTTTGTTATGGAAAGGCAGTGTGGCCTTGTCGCTATTTTCGAAAATCGACTGAAAGATTGAAAAACGCTAAATAGACCCATCAAATATATGAACTGATTGACACATCATTCCATTCAATTGAGAGTAAAGAGCTATAAAAAACTAAGATAAACTGAAATTATTCTATATATGAAATTGTCCACCCCTTTCAGTTTCCTGCTCTTTACAATTAAGTTTGAATTTTGCCCTGGATTCCTAAAGAATGATTGCCAAAATACATTTGCAACTAAAATGGGATAAAATTTATTTTTAAATTGCTAAAAACTTTATTTTAAACAGTGGGAACTAAGGAGAGGCATCCTCTTACATAAGAGACAAAATTTGTTCGTTTAAGTTTTGATTTATTGGATATTTTAATTCTCTTTACTTTCACTGAAAAAAACCTTGTTTTAATCATTTTACTTCTGTTAGTTTTTACTGCCAAGCCCAAGTTACAAAAAGGATGTAGGAGGGCTACTATTTTTCTAAGCATCAGTGTCTATATTAAGGTTTAACTTTCGTAGAAAAGTAAATCGAATAAAATTGAGTTCATTTACTGTATTTGTTTTTTTTTAAATAAGGTATAATTTTCTAAAATAAACTATCGTCTCTTCAACGATAAGCACAATTTATGAGCCCATATTGCACACTTAATCCCGTAATATAGTACCGGGAGCTTGGCACTCGGCAAGCGATAGGCTTTTTATATATGGATTCTTACTGTCGCTTGTCTTCAAAACGCAGATAATTTAAGCCTTTTCTTGATGTCATGAAGTCTAAATGGACCTTAAGTTGGAAGTAGTGCCTTTGTAAATTTATGCTTTCTTTTATTGGACCTTTAACCTTTGCCACGGGATGTCTTTTTTCATTATGAAAGATGTATCGCCAAACCTCTGTTTCTTTTAATTGTTCAAGTGGTACGACAAGAACTCTTTTCTTCCAACTGTATCTAGTCCATGTTTTGATTTTAGGGGCAATTATTAGGGGTAATTTTAGGGGTAATTTTAGGGGGCAATTATATTAGGTAGGCAATGATGAACTTATCCAGGTAAAAATCCTAAACCCAATTACCATCGCTATCATTTTCAATTTTGACACGTTTTGATTCTTGCTGTTCAGGTTGATTTTCATTGACTTCATCCCATGTTCAGTCTTCTATATGCATGTCTTCTAACCACTTGTTTCTTTGCTCTTCATTTTCATTTTGACTTGCTCACATACTCGGTGTCAAATGTCTTCTAACCGTGTGTGACTTGGCTCTTCATTTTCATTTTTGAATCGCCACCGCTGTTTTTCTAACCGCGTGTGTACCTACTTTTGACCTTAATTTTTGACTCGCTCAAATGCTCGGTGTCATATGACTTCTAGCCACATGCGTCTTTGCTCTTCATTTTTATTTTTGACTTGCTCACAAGGTCGGTGTCACATGTCTTCTAACAGTGTGTGTTTTTGCTCTTTTTTTATTTTTGGCGCGCTGTAATTGTTTTTTTTTTTTCGCTTTTTTCTAACCGCGTGTGTCTTTGGTCTTCATTTTCATTTTTTGCACGTTTTTGGATTTTGATTACTTCAGACAATTTAGCAATGGGCTTCGATTTAGCTGCCCGTATTGGTTTTGTCGTAGTTGATGGTCCAGGTCGTTGATTTTCACCTCTTATCAGGCTTGTTGGTGCAGGTATTGGTTTCAAGAATCATCATTTATAGTAACTGCAGCAGCAACTTTCAGTTTTTTGGGTCTTTCAACAGACATTACATTATATAATCAACTGATGTGTTGGAAACTCAACAATCTCGTTTATGCTATGCATAACATCATATAAGAAAATGCTTATATGATGTCATTAGACGTCTATGATGTCATTAGAAATGCTTATATGATGTGCTAACATAGTACATGACATCATTTGGAAAAACCAAAATCTATGGTTTGCAAAATCGTCATTTTTAACAACTAATCACTTAATTAATTACTATATACTTCCGATTTAAGTTTAGAGATTAGTATTAGCTAAGTCGTTCTGTCTAGAGTTGAGCTTTGGTAGGTGAAAAAATAAAACAAAACTTTAATGCCAAACAACTTTAACTCCTTTATGAGCAAGTTTGTATAAATTTAGCTAATTTTTCATTCTTTTATAAATGATGCAATAAATTATAAGTCAACATCAAATGTTTAATTAAACTATTTTTTGAGTAAATTTTGGAAAATCAGGGATGACCTAAGTTCTTTTGTTGGGTAAAAAGGACTATTTAAGGAAGATACTTCCCTACTTAATAAGGGGAGATAATCAAACCGACCTTAATTCCAAATTATTTCAACTATTTTAGTTTGAAATTCTTGTGAATTATTTTGTCAATTATCATATTTTTTGAATTCTTCTAATTGATATTTTTATAGCTAATCCTAAGAGAAAATGTGACACATATTCAGGCACGTACGCAGGAATTTTTTTCGGGGGGGGGGGCAAAGCCTTCGAAACAGCAGATATAAAGTAGCACTTTTTTATTTAGTAATGCAAAAAGCACGTGTATCGGAAAATACAGATTAACTTTAATTTGTGGTATTGTAGCGGATAGGGGGGGGAGAGACTGAAGCGTCAAAAATGCGTTTTAGGCTCAGGTTATGTTCATAGCGATGTAGAACCAGTGATTAATCTATTATATCCCACTCAAAGGGAAATTTTAGGGTGAAGAGTGCAATATGGGTGCTGTGGGGGGTAGTTCTACTATTGCAAAAACGTAAATTTTAATGAAAAATGATTGTTCCCAAAATTCATTCATTAAAAGCTGTACTTTATCCTGAAAAGGGGGAATAAACGCCCTAATATCAAGGATAATTCTATTTTACTGTGGAAAGCAAACTCTCTTTACAAAAAAAAAATAATAACAGTACAATTGCTAATTACTTCAAAGAGGGTAAAAAGTTAGACAGAAAATAGGTTAATAATTGAGCAGTGGCTTGACCGAATAATTGCATGCTGTAAAATCCCCACGAAAAGGCTTCATACATGTATCTGGATTCTTAATAAATGTCCTGCTTTTGTCAGAAATCCCAAGAAACCATGGGGAATTTAAACATTTCACAAACTTTCGGGGGGGGGGGGGGGTGGATCCGAAGCCCCCCCCCCTGCTTACGTGCCAGCACACATTGGATGAGTACTAAAATTCACAAGAATGGATTATTGAGCTATTGGTTTTGTTTCCAACTGTAGCAGACGACCTTCTAGCAATTTTTTTACAAATCAGTTTTCTTATTACTACATTTTAAAATTTATTTAATTGATCATATTTCCTACAATCAGCTTTATATAAATATATATATATATATATATATATATATATATATATAATTATCTATTTTTGAACAACCTGAAGCTAAATTAATATGATTTAACTAATTAAACAAAACTTGTTTAATATTCCATTATTCCCCACAACATAAAAAAAAATTAATGAGCTTAACTCTTTATATTGAGCCAAAAGATATAAGGGGAGAAAATCGAAGAAAGTTTGTTCATGAAAAGATATAAAGCGGGTAATATCGAACCAAAGTCTTAATTTTAAACTATAATTTTTTTTTTTGGATTTCATTTGTGCTAACTTTGGTTCTACAACACATAATATGTAGCTCTAGTCGTAAATACGATACTAAAATATTCTGTACAGTTTGCTGTCAGATGATGAAACCACAAATGTAATTAGTATAGTCAATAAAAAAATAGAGAGAATGTAAACAACGTAAAAATTCGTTTATTAAAGGAACGTCACTATAAAAAAAAGGAAAAGCACTGTTTATTTTCCAATGAATCCGGAACCAACTGGTCGACCAAACGTGGACTGACCGAGTCCACTTTGAACAAATCCAGTTTGTCCTAATCCAGCTTGTCCAAGACCAATCTGATTAAATCCAAGTTGACCAAAACCAGTTTGGCCAAATCCGGTTTGTCCAAAGCCAGGTTGTACTACACCAAGCCCACCTACAACTAGAACAAAGTTTTTTTTAAATATTAAACCAATTTAAATGTAAACAAAATACATCATCGTCATCATCATTTTATTAATACTAAAACATTATTAAAAACGTAAACAAGTTATTTGGCCCAAAAATCTTTGCTTGTTATGAAAGAAGCTCACTCGTATTATTAAAAAGATGATTAACAAAAGACTTTAAAATTACGGCATTGACGAAACTTCCAACAGTGGATGAAAAGGAATTAGATATTGCGTAAAGCAGCATTTGGAATAAATCGTGCTACAATCACTATTATCATCATCATATTAACATCCTATTGCCATCATTATATAACCAACCCGTTGTTCTTCTAATTATTTCTTGTTTTTGGCCTTTAAAATTTGTAAGAAAAAAAGTGTCAGGTTTATCTTTGCTTTTAAAAAATAAGTTGGTCTTGTCGAAATCATGGAAAATAAAAGGATACTTATAGAATATTAATTAAAAGGTATTATAATGAAGGAAATTTAAGCAAATTTGCGGTCAATCTGTCAATAATAACTTGTAAGTATTCTAAAAAAGTACAATCTGTCAGTTGTACCTCTGTCATTTTTGAAAAGGGGCCCTTTTAAAAGTCATTGTAACTTTTATTTTCTGAACAGATTCATTATATTTATTATTTTAAAGACTATTTTTTCTTTCTTTTCTTTGACCAAATCTAAAATTTTTATTGAATAAAGATTGCAAAAATACATCCTACACCAGAGCGTTAGCCTCTCTCTCTGGATATGCAGCAAAAATTGGGAATCTTATAATATTTTACTCACTAGGACGTGCAAATCCTGCTTGTTGAACAGAAGATGATGATGAGTGAGTCTGAAACTGAGAATTGGCCTGAACTGCGCTTCCAAAGCCACCTGGAAAAATATTAAAATTACTCAAACCATAAAAATTTATCTTTTTACCCTTCTCAGGTCTATTCATCACTAAAAAGTGGACTTCTCTAAGATTTTTGTTTTCGTTGTTTTAAAACGTAGGAGCTACTACGGTACTGTGAGTCGAGTTTTGGGTCTCCGCTCTGTCATAAGTTCCTCTCTCTGTCTCTTTTTCCCGAAGGAGAAATCCTGCTTACATGACCTCATAATGGCATCAGGTTTAGGGGTGTGGTTTGGGGGGGGGGACAGTTGTCCCCCAATAATATGAAGAAATAATGTATTATTGTATATCCCAAATTCCTTGACTATCTGGATATGGGCCCTTCTTGCCCCACCCAATAAAATGCTGAAGATTTTCCCGTGATTAGGGCCTTTCACGAGTTTTTCTAACCAAAACTATGACTGCCAACAGTGCTACAGGGTGACATTGAGGAGTGCCTACTCGAGGAAATTATAGCCTAGTAAGCGACTGAGCATTTGCAATGGACACGTTCCGCTGATGAAAGATGGCAGATTGCCAAATTGCCATTGTTGGCCAACCATCTAGGGTCAAACGGAAAGCAGGTCGCACCCAAAAGATGAGGGAATACGTCATAAGAAAAGATAAGGAAAGATTTAAGGGATATAGGAACTTCTTGGGATGGTGTAAAGTGAGAGGCTTTGAACAGATTGGGAGGGAGGAGGTGCACGTTTAGCTGTGTTGACCTCAGGTGGCTTGGTACTTCATTGAGATATTATTAGTAGTAATAGTAGCTATTTCAAAATTATGAAGTTACTAGCTGTTGGGGTGGCGCTTCGCGCCACCCCAACACCTAGTTGGTGGGGGCGCTTCGCCCCCCCCCCCCCCCAAGCCCCCCCGTGCGCGTAAGTCGTTACGCGCCATATTAGTTACGCGCCATTGTAGTTGTGTCCCTATGTCCCACCTGTGAATATAGATAGATATATATATATATATATATATATATAGATGTTTTTAACTACGTAAAACTTGCGAATATACAACATTCTTTGCTGTCCCATTGTCTGTGCATATAAATAGATTGTCAGGTTTACCGACTCTTGAACATGCAACATATAATGGTCAATGGGAAAACAATCCGTATTCAGATCTATACCTCATGATTCTAATGATTGCCCTTGAGCTTTGTTGATGGTGATTGCTAATCGACCATTCCCTGAGTCGCCATCGTCATTTATATATCCCCCTGTGCACCCCGGCGTCCCCTTTGTAGTTATGTCCCTGTGTCCCGGTCGTCATTTATATTCCCTGTGTCCCGGTCGTCATTTGTGTCCCGGTGTCCCAGTCTCTGATTTCTCTTTGAGTGTCCCGGGCGTCATTTATATTCCTTGTGTCCCGGTGTCCCGGTCGTCATTTATATCCCCCTGTGCCTTATATCCCCAAAAAACTTGCTGCTGATAGAGAAAGTCAGAAAAGAAAGCGTGCCGAGGAACTATCAGCAGCAAGTTTTTTGGCATAGACTCTTTGAGCATCTTCATCAGTCATTGTAAACTTAAACATTAATAGATTTCTACGTGAACATATGTCTTATATAACTTGAATGACGTCACCGTCAAAGCAAAAATGACGACAACTAATTTCATGACGTCAGCCGACACAGAAACATGACGTCACCTGACAACTAATTTCATGACGTCAGCCGACACAGAAACATGACGTCACCTGATCCACAGATCCACAGAGAGACAACTTATTTTTATATATATATAGATTATAGCAGTAACTCGTTTTTTGTAATTATTGCCATATTCAGCCGAGAAAATAAATAACGATAAATAAAATTTCAGGTAAGGATGAATCCTATTAACAAGCGGTGATAAATCACGAAAATATAGGTATTTCGGTTACATGTGCAGTGATCATCATCAACAGAAATTAAAAGGATTTTTACCTCTTTGAACTTTTATTTATCTACTTAAAAAAATAAGCAATACCAATTAGAAAAACTTAGAAAAATTTCAGTGTGATCATAAAGACTTACCGATCCCGAATCGTTCATCTCCTTCTTCTGAGCCTTTATCTTTAATTCCTTCTTTTGGTTTTACACCTACATCCTTATCAACTTCAGCTACAATTGTTTTGGCAGTTCCAGCTTGTCTCCTAACAATTACCTTACGGGGTGCAGCTAAAAAAAAATAAAATACTCCTTTAGTACAGAACATATCATTTAATACAAAAATAGTTCCGGCAAATCAAGGGTAGGGTATGGTTAAAACTTTTTATTTGGCCGGATGTTTAAAAAGCAACTAGATTAGCTAAGAGCGAAGTGTGATAGATCAAGCTGTAGTAAGACAGTTTACGATTTTAACTTTTTAAAGGACTTAATTTTTTTTTTAATTTTAAAGGACTAAGCTTGTTTGCCTTGCATGTCTCTAAAGTATAAACTTTTGGAATGTATTAAAACTAAGTTTAAAAAAGAGCATCGAAATATTTAAAATTATTGCAAATGCAGCTTTATTCCTCTGTCAAAATACGTTTCTAAAAGTATGTATTATACATGAGAGTGAAGAAGTTTTGCTATAGATGGATGCAGGGCCTTATTCAGGATTTTTTTTGTGGGGAGGGGGGTCCAAAAACGCGTATAAAATGTTGTTTATACTCATTCTTTAAGCTTTTACGAGTCGGAAAATCATTTTTTTTCGAAGGGAGGAGGTTCAAACCCCCCTTACCCTCGATATACGCCCTTAGATGGATTGGCTTATTAATAATTTAGCAGAAATACGTCACACAAAACAATATTTAATTTCACTAGTTGATCAAATTGAACAAAAAAAATATACAAAGAATACGTAATACGTACTAATACGTAAGTGATGATTGGTATTTTTAACAGAACTATTAGCCATAGCTTGAAGAATACACAATTTAGGTAAAAACAAAACAATTACGATTATTTTTAGTGAAAAAATGTACCCTAGGTTCCCTGCGCTTAAATCGTGAAAAGCCCGATCAAACTAGAAAGGCTTCATATGCCTAAAAGAAAAGCCTTAATAAAATAAGCAAAATAATTACTATCTACCATCTGTTTGGAAATCGGTCCCTTTAGCTCTCTGACCGTAAAATGTTAAATGTCAAATCACTCCGTTGAAACTTCTCCTTTCAAATTATCTTTCCGTTAAATTTATATGAAATAAAAATAAAGAGATACAGGCAAAATACAATTTTATGACAAGTACAGACAGCACAAAGGAGAATGACTTCAGATGAGAATTTTCTATTTGTTTTACTTGTAGAACTCGGGAGCTTCTCTGTCTTACGTTAAAGTTTTTTTTAATTCTAAATATGGCAAGTTAAAAAATATTGATATTGTCAATTTCTATAGCTAATTTTTTGTATACATTAAATCGTAAATGAGTGGGGGAGGATGGAATTTTCTCTGAGGATTGCATTTTCCGTGGCAGAAACTAAACCTGCAAATTGGTTAGTAAGCTTTAAGATTTTGATATTGGTTGTAAAATGCTGTAAAATTAGAGCTGTTCCAGTCAAGAATTTTCTATTATGTGACAGTTTGAAATTTATTTGTTTGCAAGTAGTGCATATATAATGCTATTAGCTCTGGAAAGGAATTAAGTTAGTGCCAACGAAATTAGATGAGACAGGATTGAGAAAAAATTAATAAATAAAACAAAAAATAATCATTGTTGACTTACGAATAAGAAAAGCTGTTAAAAAAACTTATATTACCTGAAGCAACAGCAACTAACAGTAAAGCAACCAAACAGATAGTTTTCATATTGACTTGTTAAGCAGCTATTTTACTACTGATAGTCAATACTAAACATCTTCCTTTATATTGCTGCTGTTATGAAATAATAATTAAGTGCGGTCATATCTTTTTTTTTCTTTTAATGCCATATAATCGAAGAGCTATTGAAATCTGTTTTTTTAGGCTTCATCAAATGACTGCTGGGCATATTTTGTATGGTTAATGCGGTTATTGCTGTGTCGTTGCAAAATCTATATCAGGAAGTGAAGGAGTAGACCACAATGACACTGTCTGACCTGTAAAAGAAATCATTTCCATATTATATTTTATATGGTTGGTTAATGCACTATAATTTGGGAACTGAAATTATTGATTAAAACAGTCTAGTTTTACGGATAACTAAAAAACAAAATGTACTAGTCTAATATTTTGATTTTTTTTTTGGGGGGGGGGGATGGAGAAAAAAAACATTTTTCTGATATGACTAAAAAGCTATTTTTAGTAGGGAAATTGTGTAGCAATTAATTCATGGTGCAGAACTACAAGTAAAGATAAGCCAGTGTCAATGGTAACCGAAACTTTTCTGAATAGTATTTTTCCTGAAAACTGATAAATTTGGAAATTATAAAATAAAAGTTATTATAGAAAAGAAACTATTTATTCACTACACTAGCAGTCTAGTATGGGGATGTAAAAAAGAAGAAAGGGGCAAAACAAGGGGAAAAAATATAAAAGTTTAAATTAGCAAGAAAGTAAGTTAGAATTTATCAAACAGTTTGTGGTAACAAATTGTAGTATGCAACGACCCGGCTCAATAGTAACTGAAACTCCAAAACGGAATTTTGGTATCAACAGTTAAATGAAAAGAATCATATTTTATCCCACTTTTAAATATATAGGTTTCATCAAGTTTAATCTTACCCATCAAAGATTATGAGCCCGAAAAAAATTGCCTTATTTATGAAAATAGGAGGAAACACCCCTTAAAAGTCATATTATCTTAACGTAAATAATACCATCAGATTCAGCGTATCAGAAAACTCTACTGTAGAAGTTTCAACCTCCTATTTACAAAAATGTGGAATTTTGGATTTTTTGTCAAAAGATATATGACGGATGGGTGTTTATTTATAATTGTTTTTTTCCTGTGGGTGATCGTATCGTCCCAGTGGTCCTAGAATGTTGCGAGAGGGCTCATTCTGACATAAATTAAGTTTTAGTGCCTTTTTAAGTGACCAAGAAACTGGAAGGAACGTACGCCCCCTCCCACGCTCTTTTTTCTGAAACACCAGATCAAAATTTTGAGATAGCCATTTTGTTCCGCATACCCAAAAACCCTAATAAATATGTCTTTGGGGACGCCTTAAACCCACAGCGTCCCCGGGAGAGAGTTGCAAGTTACAAACTTTGACGATTGTCAAGCAGTTCGTGGTAACGAACTGTAGTGAGGAGCGACCCGGCTCAATACTAAACGAAACTTTAAAAAACGGAATTTTGATGCTAAAATATACATCAAAATAATCAGATTTTCATGCTGATTTTAGTTTCATCAAATTTAGTCTTTGTCATCAAAAGTTATGAGCCGGAAAAAAATTACCTTATTTTAGAAAATAGGGGAAAACACCCCCTAAAAGTCAGAGAATCTTAACGAAAATCACACCATCGCATTCGGCGTATCAGAGAATCCTATAGCAAAATTCAAGCTCCTATCTACAAAAATGTGGAATTTTGTATTTTTTGCCAGAAGACAAATCACGGGTGTGTGTTTATTTTTATTTTTTTATTTTTTTTTCTTTTCCCCAGGGGTCATCGTATCGACCAAGTGGTCCTAGAATGTCGCAAGAGGGCTCATTCTAATTGAAATGAAAAGTTCTAGTGCCCTTTTTAAGTGACCAAAAAAACTGGAGGGCACCTAGGCCCCCTCCCAGGCTTTATTTTTTCTCCAAAGTCAACAGATCAAAATTTTGAGATAGCCATTTTGTTCCGCATAGTGAAAAACCATAATAACTATGTCTTTGGGAATGACTTACTCCCCCACAGTCTCTAGGGGAGGGGCTGCAAGTTAAAAACTTCGAAGAGTGTTTACATATAATAATGGTTATTGGGAAGTGTACAGACGTTTTCAGGGGATTTTTTTTTGGGTTTTGGGGGTGGGGTTGAGGGGAGGGGGCTATGTGGGAGGATCTTTCCTTAGCGAAATATGTCATGGGGGAACAGAAATTCAATGAAAAGGTCGCAGGATTTTCTAAAATTACTATAAAAAAAAATGAAAAAATGGAAAAGTTTTTTCAATTGAAAGAAAAGAGTAGCATTGAAACTTAAAACAAACAGAGATTATTATGCATTTAGTATTTAGTATTTAGTATTTATGGTATTTAGGAGGAGATAAATACCTCGCTCTTTATGCTATAGTATTTTTAGTAATTTCAACTATTTATTCTACGGCCTTTCTGATTCAGGGGTCATTCTTAAAGAATTGGGACAAAACTTACGATTTAGTGTAAAGAACGAGGTAATAACGAGGGTAGGCTACAAACCCCCTCATATACATAATAAAAATTAAAGAATATAAAAATTTGTTACGTAAGTTAATTCTAAAGTTACGTATATTTTTTACTAATAAAAAAATTCGTTAAAAATTAAAATTTATAGTTGCATTTTTATGTACCCGAAAAATTGCATGGCAACTAGGCCTCCTTCCCCATCCCTTATTTCTCAAAATCGTCAGATCAAAACTAAGAGAAAACCATTTAGCCAAAAAAGGAATTAATATCCAAATTTCATTTTAATAATTTATGTGTGGAGAGTCAAAATCAAACATGCATTAATTCAAAAACGTTCAGAAATTACATAAAAAAAACTAGTTTTTTTAACTGAAAGTAAGGAGCGACATTAAAACTTAAAACGAACAGAAATTACTCCGTATATGAAATGGGTTGTCCCCTCCGCAATCCCTCGCTCTTTACGCTAAAGTTTGACTCTTTGCCACAATTCTGCTTTTTGAAACAATTAAAAGCTTTAGCGTAAAGAGCGAGGGATTGCGGAGGGGACAACCCATTTCATATACGGAGTAATTTCTGTTCGTTTTAAGTTTTAATGTCGCTCCTTACTTTCAGTTAAAAAAACTAGTTTTTTTTATGTATTTTACATATAGTAACGGTTATTGGGAAGTGTACAGACGTTTTAAGGAGGACTTTTTTCGTTGAGGGGGGTGTTGGGGGTCTTTCCATGGAGGAATTTTTCTTGAGGGAAGAAAATTTCCTTGAAGCTGGTGCAGGATTGTCTAGCATTAAAAAAAAATAGAAAAAAAAATTTCAACTGGAAGTAAGGAGTGATGTTAAAACCTAAATAAAACAGAAGTTATTACGTATATAAGGGGTTCGTCTCCTCCTTAATACCACGCTCTTTAAACTAAAGTATTTTAGTATTTTCAACCTAGGCGCATGAAGATTCGCATTTATAGCTCATCTGTGAGCTCATTCCCGCTTTACAGGGCTAAAACATGGCCCCTCAAATTCACTATATTGAGTAGGATAGACACCTGTCAGAAAGAATTACTCTACCAAATCTAGCGACAATTTTGTGAATAATGAAAGACTTGTTGCCCTTACTCACCATGTTCTCAACTCAAATCGCCCAGAAAACTCTTGGGTGATTTGGGCATCTCCTATGAATGCCACTGACACCCTGCTAGAAGTATGAGCCCCTCCCTTTCACAAGAGCAGATCAGTCCACCCGGAGGAGCTAGATTCCTACGCCCTCTGCGCCAAGTAACATGTGACAGAAGCCTTAATTCAGGTAAGTCATGAAAATGCAACGTAAAGACCGAAAGTTGAAAAGAGGAAAGCCCCCCTCATATAAGGAGTAGTTGTGTTCGTCAAACTTTCAATTTGGCTCATAAGCCAAACAAACTATCAAGCTTTCATAACTTAAAAATTGGCATAATTGGTACTATAGAAGGTCACCATAATATGTTTGACCTGATTCTTGACATATATTAGATAGAAAAGCAAGTTTTTTTTATCTGAAAGTAAGGAGTGACCTTAACACTTAAAACAATCAGAAATCATTCCATATATGGAAGAGATTGTCCCCTCCTCAATACCCCACTCTTTACGCTAAAGTCCCCCTGAAAACGTTTATAAACTTCCCAATAACCATTGCTATACATAAACATTGGTCAAATTTTTTAACTTACAACCCCTCCCCCGGGGTCTGTGGGGGATTAAGTCATCCCCAAAGACATAACTATTAGGCTTTTAGACTATTCTGAAAAATTACGTATCACAAAATTTTGAATTGGTGACTTTGGAAAAAAATTAGCGTGGGAGGGGGCCTAGGTACCCTCCAATTTTTTTTGGCCAATTAAAAGGGGCTTGGTATCAAATTTTGGTATAAATTATTTTTAGAGTCTCGGTTGCTATTGAGCCGGGTCGCTTTTTACTACAGTTGGTTACCACGAACTGTTAGATCATTTGTTTTTAAAGGAAAGATAAAACAAAAAGACAAGTTATTTAACTGGAAGCAAGGAACAACATTAAAACTTAAAACAAAAGGAAGCCATTCCTATGTAAAAGGGGTTGTCCCCTCCTCACCTGGTCGCTCCTTACGCTAAAGTTTGACTCTCTTTTACAACTCTACTTTTTTAAACAATAACAAACTGAACATTTTTGGAGAGAACATTTGAGGAGAACATTTTTGGACAATTTTTCTTTCATTAGGAATCAAATTGACTCGCAAGATTTTTCTACGGAAAAATGTGTTTAATATTCATAAGAATGTTATAGGGTAGAACCTTCCTTCTCGCTGCATAAAATGTTTTCGGTGTTTACTTTAATACTTTATTTAATTGAAGTCATCTGCTTCATAGTACAGTGATCAATTATTAAGGAAGGATGGTTGACCTTTGTCTAGCCTTGGGGAATGGGTAGGATGATAAAGGTGTATGTTTCAATGGTCTAAGTTTTTCTCAGGGGTGATTTTATGAAAAAAAAAAGGTTCTAAAAGGTCGGGAGTGGGAAATTTGAAAAAAATTGAAAAAAATTAAAATTCAATTGCTGTTTTAGACGACCAAACAGAAAGTAATTTCAGTTGAAAAGGTCTATTTTTTTTAGCTTTTATTTGTGATCGCTGATCAGATCATGCTGGCTAATCGCTGCTCTTCCGAAGTGGCTCCTGGCACCCATTCCTTCTCTTCACTGTACACCCACCAACACTCCTTAATAACATATGATTCGAAATTGTACCTCAGTATGTAAAAGTACATCAAACATAACTTGAATCAACTAGGCAAGTCAGCGAACCATAAAAAATGGGGCTATTAAAACATATCCCTTTTAGCACCATAACCCCTCCCTAAAGACAAATCTACAGCCCTTCCTTACTAAGAGACCACTGTATTATGAAGGAAATCACTTCAGTTCGATAGAGAATTCAAAACACACCAAAAACATTTTTGTGCAATAAGAATGGAAGTGTCACCTTGTAGCACCCTTCTGGATATTACCCATATTTCCCCCCCTGAAATTTTCACGTAAAAATCTTGCTAAACAGCATGGTCCCCGCTAAAAGGAAATTTTTCTCAAAAGTTTTTCCAACTGAAAATCCCCCCTAACAAATTCCCTGCCCCCTTGCAGTTTAACTCCCCGTAAGAAATTTTTTCTTTTCCTTACATATTTATATTTAGATGTTGGTTATTATGTTTATGACAAGTTTTATGATTCTTTATTTATTGTATGCCGTTTCCCAAATTTACGAGCCATTGAGCCCTTTGGGATATTGTTTTTGTTATTGTTATTTTATGAAAATAAATAGAACTTGAACTTGAAATGTCTTTATGTTTCCTAAAAACAAATACTATCTGTAAGCAATGGACAAATTAAAAAAAAAAATTAACAAGGCACTTCAATTTCGACAAAGGGGTTCTCTGATTATTTTGCAGCTTGGGAGAGAGAATGATACCTCAAAAAGCGCATTTTAATGCCAAAACATGATTACTGTCATTGAGTTTTCAGATAAATACAGAATTAGTTGTAAGGAAGAGGTGAGGGGAAGGTGGGGGTAGAAATTAATGTATAATTCTCAGGATTGTAACTATGAAAATTATTTGTGGGGATTTTTTCGGGGAAGGGGGGCAAAAACTTTAAAAACTGTCAAAAGTAATAAAATTATATACAATTTCTCTTGATTTCTGGGGGTATTTCTGGTGTACGCTGTTATTATGGAACTAAAGAGTAACATTAAGCTCCAAAATTAGCAGAATTTAACCCGTAAAGGATGGGGACTGTCCCTTCCTTATCCCTACCTCATGGTCGCAGAAACTTCGGAGGGTGCTAATTACATCAAAATTGAGAATTCTAGTCTTTTTACTTTTAAGTCGAACGTGATTGGAAAAAAACAACCACGAGAAGGGGGAAGGTCAACTCTGGCTCTCTTCTAATGTGTGTTGAATATCCGTTCATAGTTTCTATCATAATGGCATCCATTTTTAGTGAACTTTAATTTCTCTTTCTAATATCAAAAACATAGATATTAGCATAAATAATCAGCATAAGTAATATAGTATGCTATTGTACAGGCTTTAAGGGAGAGTTTTCCAAATTTTGAATCGTATTGACAAGGGTTGCTCTTTACTAATAGTTGGATCGCACGAGCTGTCTGGCCAAAGGTTTCGGAAGTATAAACAATTTGATTCGTGAAATATAGTTTCGAGAATGATATTCATCCCTACAAAAATATATACTCCTCAATTTTTTATAAAGAGTTTGGAGATAGGAATATCATAATTTATTTATCGGGTCATCATTACCACTTTTCAAAGCTAATTCTTAAAAGTAATCTGTTCTATAGAGAAGTTCTCAATAGAGTCCGCTAGGGGCGTTGGGATGCCCCCCATGAGACAAAAAGACAATAAACATTAGATATAAATATAAAACAAGACATGTTACTATTTAAATTCAGTGAAAACAAAGCTCCTGGTACCACTTACTAACCCCTTCCCTCAAAGTGATTAGCTATGAGGCTCGAGATGCACCGTCCCTACTTTTCTACCTCTGTGCAGGTAGGGATGTGAATATAATACGTATTTTAGGCCAGTTGCCACTTATAAAATAGTTTTGCAATGGAAGGGGTACTATGACCTTCCTCGAGCACCAAAATAAGGGCGTACCCGGACGAAATTCCTGGTAATAAAGAGGAAATAAGACATAAATTTATATCACCTTCTTTGGCAAAACCTATTCTATATTTAGCTGAAAACTCAATGATAGCTATCAATTTAAGTCTTAAAATTCACACTGCTAGGTATATAGCACCCATCCCTTCACTTACATGAACTTTCCAGTCTTTCCTTCATAATAGCTGATGTCCACTTACAAATCGCTGCGTAGAATTTTATTTAGTTTAAAATAAATGTCAAAAATATCTATCTTGAATGAAAGTGTGGTATACCCCGCAGCATCTTTATTATAGCTCAGTCTAACTGAAGAGAGATTTAACAATTATTCCCACCCACCCACCCACCCCCCTCTTCCTTTTATTTATATTTAGCTGAAGTCTCTTGAAAATTTTTAAAATTTTAGCATTGAAATGACCTCTTTGAGACATCTAAATACCTTTACCCCATCACAATAACCCAATACCTCTATTTCATAATAGCTGATGTGAAACTATTCATCATTGAGCCCAATTTTATCATAAATGAAGAGAATTAGTTTAAGTAAACGATACAGTAAAGTAAATTTCTATGTCAACTGTATATGTATATATTGTATGACTGAGTGACAATTCAGGAGAGAATACACCGCTGTGTGGTAAGTCCGATGAATACTTTTTTTTTCCTTAAACCAATCCACTTTGTCAGAATTTCCTGTCAATAGCAATTTATTCTTCTTTATCCAAGTGGTGGTTTGGTGCCACAAAATGGCAGAGAATACTTTCCTGTGGCATAATCTCTTTGGCCACGTGAAAGGAGCAGTATAATTTTTAATTTCTGTTCAATTAAGTCCAAAATGGTTGTGGAAATACGAAAGTCATTAAGTGTAACTTTCCAGAAGGTTCGTGAGAAGTAAAAAACTATTTTGGAATATAAGCCTTTATATCTCTCTCGAACTCCAATCGTGCTCTTCTGGTCATCTTATGGTGAACTTTATTTGACAATCTTTGCTGTGAAAAAGTCAGGCACTTAACATCTTTTGCTCTGCAAATTTCATCAAAACTTGGTTGTAGGGAGCTTTGAGTGGATTTTAAGATTGAAAATATCTCGAGAACGAATAGGGATGCGTGCAAGCTAACTAAACCAATCGTTTGGGCCTACCTGATCAAACAGTTCGTGGTAACGAACTGTAGTAAGGAGCAGCCTGGCTCAATAGTAAACGAAACTCTAAAAACGGAATTTTGATGCTAATAGATACATCAAAAGAATCAAATTTTTATGCTGATTCAAAATATGTAAGTTTCATCAAATTTAGTCTTTGTCATCAAAAGTGACAAGCCTGAGAAAATTTGCCTTATTTTGGAAAATAGGCGGAAGCACCCCCTAAAGGTCATAGAATCTTAAAAAAGATTACATCATTGCATTTGGCGTATCAGAAAACCCTAGAGCAAAATTTCAAGCTCCTATCTACAAAATTCTGGAATTTCATATTTTTTGCCAGAAGACAAATCACGGGTGCGTGTTTATTTGTTTGTTTTTTATCCCATGGGTCATCGTATCGGCCAATTTGTCCTAGAATGTTGCAAGAAGGCTCATTCTTAATCCCTGTGGGAGGGCTGCAAGTTACAAACTTTAACCAATGTTTACATACAGTAATGGTTATTAGGAAGTGTACAGACGTTTTCAGGGGGATTTTTTTGGTTTGGGGGGTGGGGTTGAGGGGAAGGGGCTAAGTGGGAGGATCTTTTCTTCGAGGAATATGTCATGGGGAAAGAAAAATTCATTGAAAAGGGCGCAGGATTTTCTAACATTACTATAAAAAAAAAACAATGAAAAAATAACATGAAAACATTTTTTTTCAATTGAAATTAAGGAGTAGTATTGAAACTAAACGAGCAGAGATTATTGCACATATGAGGGGTTCTAAAAATACTATAGCATAAAGAGCGAGGTATTTAGGAGGAGGTAAATACCTCGCTCTGTACACAAAAGTATTTGTAGTAATTTCAACTATTTATTCTACGTCCTTTCTAATTCAGGGGCCATTCTTAAAAAATTGGGACAATACTTACGATTTAGTGTAAAGAGCGAGGTATTGACGAGGGTACAAACCCCCTTGTATCTATCTATCTATCTATCTATCTATCTATATAAAAATAAGTTGTCTGTCTGTGGATCAGGTGACGTCATGTTTCTGTGTCGGCTGACGTCATGAAATTAGTTGTCAGGTGACGTCATGTTTCTGTATCGGCTGACGTCATGAAATTAGTTATCGTCATTTTTGCTTTGACAGTGACGTCATTTAAGTTATATAAGACATATGTTCACGTAGAAATCTATTAATGTTTAAGTTTACAATTACTGATGAAGATGCTCAAAGAGTCTATGCCAAAAAACTTGCTGCTGATAGTTCCTCGGCACGCTTTCTTTTCTGACTTTCTCTATCAGCAGCAAGTTTTTTGGCATAGACTCTTTGAGCATCTTCATCAGTCATTGTAAACTTAAACATTAATAGATTTCTACGTGAACATATGTCTTATATAACTTGAATGACGTCACCGTCAAAGCAAAAATGACGGCAACTAATTTCATGACTTAATTTCAGAACTTAATTTCTGTGTTGACTGACGTCATGAAATTAGTTGTCGTCATTTTTGTTATGACGATGCTTAGTATATTGTAAAACACATTAATTTGGTTAATAATATACCATTTAAAACACCAAAATGAACATGCTGGAGTAGTCACTCGGTGAGAGAGGGTGTCAGAACGGAGAATGAAGGTCCCAGGTTCAAATCCTGGTTAGGCTAAAAAAGGTAAAAATCTAAAAACTAAAAAAAAAACTGAAAAAACTAAAAAAGGCAAAAACTACAAAAAAAACTAAAAACTAATAAAAAAAATTAAGAATAAAAATAAAAAAATAAAAAAGATAAAAACTAAAAAAAAAAGTAAAAAGAAAAAACGAAAAAAAAACTAAAAAAGCTAAAAAAAGGTAAAAACCAATAAAAAACTGAAAAGAAAAAAAGGAACAAAGCTAAAAAAATTTTCATCTAAAAAACTCAAAAAAAACTAAAAAAGGTAAAAACTAAAAGAACTAAAAAGAAAAAAAAACTAAAAAAAGGAAAAAAACTGAAAAATAAAGGAGAAAAAGAAAACTAAAAAAATATAAATAAAAATAAAAAAACTAAAAAGATAAAAACTTCAAAAAAAACTAAAAGGAAAAAAGAAAAAAACTAAAAAACCTAAAAAAAGGTCAAAACCAATAAAAAAAACTAAAAGGAAAAAAAGGGAAAAAATTAAAAATTTATTTCATCATATACCAATTCAAAAACGAATGTATACCGGGATGACGACCGGGACACAGGGAATATAAATGACACAACTACAACGGGGACGCCGGGGGGCACAGGGGGATATAAATGACGACCGGGACACCGGGACAAAAGGAATATAAATGACGCCCGGGACACTCAAAGAGAAATCAGAGACTGGGACACCGGGACACAAATGACGACCGGGACACAGGGAATATAAATGACGACCGGGACACAGGGACATAACTACAAAGGGGACGCCGGGGTGCACAGGGGGATATATAAATGACGATGGCGACTCAGAGAATGGTCGATTAGCAATCACCATCAACAAAGCTCAAGGGCAATCATTAGAATCATGAGGTATAGATCTGAATACGGATTGTTTTCCCATTGACCATTATATGTTGCATGTTCAAGAGTCGGTAAACCTGACAATCTATTTATATGCACAGACAATGGGACAGCAAAGAATGTTGTATATTCGCAAGTTTTACGTAGTTAAAAACATATATATATATATATATATATATATATATATATATATATATATATATATATATATATATATATATATATATATATATCTATATTCACAGGTGGGACATAGGGACACAACTACAATGGCGCGTAACTAATATGGCGCGTAACGACTTACGCGCGCGGGGGGGCTTGGGGGGGTGCGCGAAGCGCCCCCACCAACTAGGTGTTGGGGTGGCGCGAAGCGCCACCCCAACAGCTAGTACATAATAAAAATATAAGAATATAAAAGCGTGTTACATAAGTTAATTCTTAAGTTACGTATATTTTTTACTAATAAAAACGTTCGTTAAAAATTAAAAGTTCTAGTTGCCTTTTGATGTAACCGTAAAATTGGAAGGCAGCTAGGCCTCCTTCCCCAACCCTCATTTCTCAAAATCGTCTGATCAAAACTAAGAGAAAGCCATTTAGCCAAAAAGAAAATCAATATACAAATTTCATTTTAATAATTTATGTTCGGAGAGCCAAAATCAAACATGCATTAATTCAAAAACGTTCAGAAATTAAATTAAAAAAAATAGTTTTTTTAACTGAAAGTAAGGAGCGCCATTAAAACTTAAAAGGAACAGAAATTACTCCGTATATACGAAATGGGTTGTCCCCTCCACAATCCCTCTCTCTTTACGCTAAAATTTGACTCTTTGCCACATTTCTATTTTTTAAAGCAATTAAAAGCTTTAGCGTAAAGAGCGAGGGATTGCGGAGGGGACAACCCATTTCATATACGGAATAATTTCTGTTCGTTTTAAGTTTTAATGTTGCTCCTTACTTTCAGTTAAAAAAAAACTAGTTTTTTTTTATTTAATTTCAGTAGAATCGATGTGTATATAGTTTCGAACTGATCCATCATTTAAAACGCCATTCCTATTTCCACAGTCAAATGGTTTAGTACTATCACTCCTGGTAAAAAAAAAAAAAAAAAAAAAAAAAAAAAAAAAAAAAAAAAAAAAGGAACGCGAATCTTTGATCTTACTTCTTGAAAAAAAAAAAAATGCAAAATTCTACATTTTTGATGATGTGGTTTCCATCCTAGCCGAGTGGTTAATACTCTAGACTTGAGTTTGTTGAAGTAACTGTGATTCTAGAGTCTCTTAGTATTGTGTTCAAGAGAACCCTCTACCAGTATTCTAAGACAACTGGCTGGATACTACAGTTTATGCACAAATTAAGCAACAAGAAATAAAGATGAATACAAGACCATCTCATTTATAAATAGTGCAAAATTTAGTCTATTTGCGTGTGTTTATTTACCTTTTTTCTGAAATTGTTCAAATGTTCTTTTGGGATCCTAAAATCTTTTAACGGGGAACTTACTAATTAGATAGTGTTCTGTTTTAAACTGTTGTACTCTATTGACTCTGCCATCCATTAAGTTGATATAGCTAACAAAAACTTCTTGATCACACGGTTTTCATACTAAAAAGGAGTTCAGGTTAGTCGCCAAAAGTCACAAAATGTCATTCTTTTTAATGAAAAATCCTAGCTTATTAGGCCTTTACTTTTTGAAATAATTTTTGTGATTCAGAGAAATAAACGTATAGCATGTTATTATCCATTATTCTTTACATAATTTATCGCACATTACAAAACAATATGATAATGAATTTGTTTCCGATGCAGGTCAACAATGTCTTTAAGGTCAACTGCTTTATTTCCTCAAATTCATTTTTCAAATAGGTAACAGCAACAACATAAACCATGTAAGACATGCCTAGAAGGCATTCAAAGGTACCTTGACAAAAAAAGGATCTTGGTAAATCTCTGAAAATGAACCCTGAAAAAATATTTAAAGCTGGTTTGACCACACTTAATAAATACTTCATAACATCAGCCACATAAAATTCTTATTTGTTTTTCATGTCAGTAGTGTATTTACTGCTTAACAAGTCAATATGAAAGATATTTGTTTGGCCATTCTAGTATTGGGATCTGTTGTTTCAGGTATGGATGTTGTTTTAAGAACTATTTTTATTCACAATCCAACAATACTTTTGCTTTGTTTTGATTTTTAGTTGTCTTCAGTCCCACTTCCTCGTCTTTAATAGGTACTAACTCCTATTCTATCCAGAAATACTAGCTGTGCTCATGTTCCGCCTACACCCAAAAACGAACGAACTAAAAAGGTTAACCGTATCAGAAAAACGGTAAATTTGAACTGTTAAAACAACTCAATTGTTGAGCATGCTAATTCTTGAGCCTAGGCTCCAACGCAAAGTCTACGTAGCCGTTTGGCAGGATGTTATTTAGGCATAGACTTGCTTTTCACAACGGTTGTAATGCTACAGATGTTAAAAAAAAACCTCTTGCTAATTTAGTACAACAAAATCAGGATTAGAAATTGATATGAAACACATTTATTTTTCATACTTCACAATTGCTTCCTTTAAAATTAAAAGTTTAAACATTGAGCAAAGAAGCTCCTAAGCCAAGTGATTAATGAAAAAACTTTTCTTTTCGTAGCTCTGTTCAAACAAAAATTCTCAAGCTTTCAAAATTTGTTCTAATTTTCAAAAACTTTCCTTTCCAAAGTGTTATTTTAGAGTCTTACAATTAGTACATGGTGCAGCTCCTGTTCTGAATTACATAAAAAAAAACTATTTTTTTTTAACTGAAATAAGGAGCGACATTAAAACTTAAAACAAATAGATATTACTTCGTCTATGAAATGGATTGTACCCTCCGCAATCCCTCGCTCTTTATGCTAAAGCTTTTAATTGTTTTAAAAAGCAGAATTGTGGCAAAGAGTCAAACTTTAGCGTAAAGAGCGAGGGATTAAGGAGGAGACAACCCATTTCATATACGGAGTAATTTCTGTTCGTTTTAAGTTTTAATGTCGCTACTTACTTTCAGTTAAAAAATTTGTTTTTTTTTATGTAATTTCTGAACGTTTTTGAATTAATGCATGTTTGATTTTGGCTCTTCACACATAAATTGTTGAAATAAAATTTGCATATTAATTCCTGTTTTGGCTAAATGGCTTTCCCTTAGTTTTGATCAGACGATTTTGCGAAATAAGGGATGGGGAAGGAGGCCTACTTGCCATTCAGTTTTTCGGTTACATAAAAAGGTAACTATAAATTTTAATCTTTAACGAATTTGTTTATTAGTAAAAAATATACGTAGCTTAAGAATTAACTTACGTAACAAACTTTTATATTCTTTAATTTTTATTATGTATATGAGGGGGTTTGTACCCTCGTTAATACCTCGTTCTTTACACTAAGTCTTAAGTTTTGTCCCAACTCTTTAAGAATGACCCCTGAATCAGAAAGGCCGTAGAATAAATAGTTGAAATTACTAAAAATACTATAACATAAAGAGCGAGGTATTTGTCTCCTCCTACATACCTCGCTCTTCATGCTAAAGTATTTTTAGAACCCTCATATGCGTAATAATCTCTGTTCGTTTTCAGTTTCAATGCTACTCTTTACTTTCCATTTAAGAAAATATTTTCCATGTTTATTTTTTCATTGTTTTTTTTTTATAGCAATTTTGGAAAATCCTGCACCCTTTTCATTGAATTTCTGTTCCCCCAAAACATATTTCTCCAAGGAAAGATCCTCCCACATAGCCCCCTCCCCTCAATCCCACCCCCAAAACAAAAAAAATCCCCTGAAAACGACTGTACACTTTCCAATAACCATTATTATATATAAACACTGGTCGAAGTTTCTAACTTGCAGCCCCTCCCCCAGCGACTGTGGGGGAGTAAGTCATTCCCAGAGACATAGTTATTGTGGTTTTTGACTATGCAAAAGAAACTGGCTATCTCAAAATTTTGATCTGTTGACTTTGGAGAAAAAATGAGCGGGGGAGGGGGCCTAGGTGCCCTCCATTTTTTTGGTCACTTAAAAAAGGCACTAGAACTTTTCATTTCTGTTAGGATGAGCCCTCTTGCGACATTCTAGGACCACTTTGTCGATACGATGACCCCTGGGGAAAAGAAAAAAAACAAACAAATAAACACGCACCCGTGCTTTGTTTTCTGGCAAAAAATGCGAAATTCCATATTTTTGTAGATAGGAGCTTGAAAATTTTGCTATAGGGTTCTCTGATACGCCGAATGCGATTGTGTGATTTTCGTTAAGACTTTGTGACTTTTAGGAGGTGTTTTCCCCTATTTTCTAAAATAAAGTAAATTTTTTCAGTTTCGTAACTTTTGATGACAATGACTAAATTTGATGAAACTTATATATTTAAAATTAGCATGAATATCTGATCCTTTTGATGTTTATTTTAGCATCAAAATTCCGTTTTTTAGAGTTTTATTTACTATTGAGCCGGGTAACTCCTTACTACAGTTCGTTACCACGAACTATTTGATAGATGAAGTTTAAACCCTTTTCTTGTTAAAGGTTTCCTAGTTTCAAGTTACATATATGATTTTTTTAAGCTACAGCGTTGAGTTTTCGCCTATTATTTTTTTTTTTCATTTGACTTTTCTTATTATTTATCTCTGATTCATATTCAAATGTAGTATCTTAGCTGGTTTTTTGATGTAACAAATTTGTCATATATTATTTCAATGAATACAAAATGGAAATTTTTGCATTTCACATCCAATTTAATTTTGCCTTTCAGTTCAAACTCTGCATGTTTACTCATCTTGTTGTATACCATTGTTTTGGGTTAAAATTACAAGAAAAACATTTATAAGAACAACATAACTTAAAACCTCTCATTCCAGGTAGAATACTGCATAAGACTTGGCAACTCAACATAGAAATATCTCAGCAATTAAAACATATTTTTGGATAAACTAGAATTTCAGCCTGCAGATTTGGATTTCAGCATTGCTCTAATGTAAAAAATATGAATTTCTGTTTGTGCCTTCCTAATTAAGTTTTGTTTAAATTTTCATTTGTCAAACTTTATAAATTAAAAACTGCCAATTTTTTAATTTGACAGCTTAGTCAAAATTACCGAAAAATATAATAGATAAATTAATTAGAAAAAAAACTGTCTGAAGATGATATTTTTTTAAATTGGTTTGGCTAAGTTATCTAGAATGGTTGCTAAAAAGACATTTTAGCAAGATATCGCCTTTTCCGCCAGTTTGGAGCAAAAAGATATTGCTTATACCCAGCGATTTTCGATTGAGTTTGGTGGTCATCAAATTTTCAACTATCGATAGTATATTTAAACACTGTTCTTTTTATAGCACACATTTTAGACTTATTAATATTTTAAGCATTCATGTTTGCCTGTTTGTATATTCTCTTGTTTTAAATAAACTCAAGTATTTTTTCAGGATAAATTACGTCTTTTAGGTTTACCAAGACGTCAAACTGTCCAGGAGCTTCAAGAGCTCTCAAATATCCTAACAATTTACAATCAAGATATCCTAAAACATCCTCCCGTGGAAGTACTTTATGCTTCGTATTTTGCAACTGAGAATCCATGTGAGTTATTGATTAAACAAACAGGGCTTTTCAAACGAAAGTAAAAAGTGATATCAAAACACAAAAATGACAAAAAATATTCTATTGATGAAGGGGCTGCCCGTGCCATCAAACCCTTGTGCGTTAAGATAAAGTTTTATAATCATATACTGTAAGTGCTCTGAGCACAACAAACGTGGAACCAATTGCCCCCCCCCCCAAAATAAAATTGAACTTGAAACTGTATTGTCTAAAGCTAAAACATGTCAAAGAGGACTTATATTTTTTTAAACATTCATAAAATACTTTCTTTTCCATTCAACTTGTCCTTGCCTGTGTTAATCGTTCTTAGAGTATTTGTGGAAAAAATTCCTTCAGCGTAAAGAGCTGGAGGCTGAGTAGTGGACAGTCCCTTTGTATACGAAAACATTTCTTGCCATTTAAAGTTTTAAAATTAGTCCTTACTTTCATTTGAAATTTTTATGCTTTTTAAAGTAATTTCTACTCGTATATAATGCCACACCTAGGTTTAAGTAAAATGAACTACTGCTCGCTTAGAACTACATATAGTTCTAACATATATATATATATATATATATATATATATATATATATATATATATATATATATATATATATATATATATATATATATATATATATATATATATATATAGCGGACTTCCTGACTAAGTGGCTAGAGCACTGGTTTGAGACTGGTGGCTGAAATCCCTGTCGTAGCCAGCTATTTAATTTGAGACAGGAGTCAGTGGCGTGATTCTTTACGCTCAGCCAGAGTCAAGCCTTCTCTAAATGGTACCTGGAGAAATCTGGGGAATGTAAGCAGGAAGGGTGTGTGAAAGCACAGGATGGATGGGCCTCAACCCTCCATTGTGCTTCCTGGCTGAAGGGCAACGAATCGGAGATCAGCGACGCCGGTTTTGAACTTGAGGGTATAGTGATATCGTACTTACTACTATTTTAAATACATACATATATATATATATATATATATATATATATACATATATATATATATATATATATATATATATATATATATATATATATATATATATATATATATATAGTACTGTAATAGTTTTTAGGTTTTTGACTCTGCTGAATAAAATGATTGTCTCAGGATTTTTATCTAGTCACTTTGGGAAAAAATAAAATGAGCGTGGGAGGGGGCCTAGGTGTCCTCCAATTTTTTGGTCACTTATATTGAAAATCAGCATCAAAATGCAATTCTTTTGATGAATATAGCGGTAGCAAAATTCAATTTTTTAGAGTTTCGGTTAATAATGAGCCGGGCCGCTCCTTATATGCAGTTCGTTACCACGAATTGTTTGATCTGAGACTAATGGTTCAAATGGCATTAATATCTTGTCCTTTTGATGCAAGTTAAAGCTGTGGAATTGTATAAAAGACGCTTGTTCCAAATGGAACATGTTCTTTTCGGTTAGTTCAGAAGGAACAAAAACTGTATAGTTTTATAATGAAAAAGCTTGTCAAATTAAAGCTCACGTGAGAAGGCTTAAGAGAAATAATTTAATTTTTACAATTATTTATTATGTGCTGGAAGATGTCAGTTTTACGTTGGTAATCTGCATTATATTGCTTTTAAATAATCAGTTAGCATTAAGTGTTGTATTAGCTTTGAGTTTGGTTTAGTAATATGGACTTTGTTTCAGTTGACGGTGAACCCAATCCATCTAACCCACCTGGTTCTGGCTTCGGATTGGGCAAAATAACTGAATCTGGCCAAACTGTATTCGGAGATTTATTGGAGCTGTTGGGAAAATAGATAATTTTTTTTTCCTACTGACATTTCCAAGATAAATTATTTTTGTACTTACTCTTTGATTTATATTTGTACAATAAATTACGTAAAATAAATTGCATTTTTATGTTTGATCATCTAACATACATGTTGTTGAATTTTCAGCTGCGTCAGATTCACAATTTTGAGCTGCAGTAGCCGAACAAAGGCATCACATAGCAAGTACTAAAGGAGTTTAAATATTCCAGTCAAAGATAGGAACGGGGCCACAATTCGTCATAAGGAATGAGTTAAAGCAATGAGTAGAACATTTTGAAAATGTTCTAAACAGGGACAGTAACAGTAAAGATATAGAAAAAAACGGAAAATTTTGTGACAATTTGGACGTTAACGAAGATCTATTTAATGGGAGTGATTTAGCGAAAGTATTAAAAGGATTAAAAAATAATAAGGCCGTGCGTGCTGAAAGTACGGCAAAAGAGTTTTTTGAATATGGTGACGGTGAGGCTAGTGATAAATTATTTAAGATTATGAGTTTTATTTTTGAAATAGCAGAGGTACCATGCGATTTAGAAAAATTCCGAGCCCCCTCTGCAAGAAAAGTGATAAGAGTGAAAAGAGTGGTAATTATAGAGGCATTAGCGTGGTATCTGTAGATAGCGAATTATTTAGTAGAATGAATTTCTTTAGACAACCACCTTTAATCATACATTTTATAGATTATGAGCAATCGTTTGATTCAGATGATAGAAGAGCTTTAGCAGAGTACTTTAGCGTAAAGAGCGAGGGATTGCGGGGGGACAACCCATTTCATATACGGAATAATTTCTGTTCGCTTCAAGTTTTAATGTCGCTCCTTACTTTCAGTTAAAAACACTAGTTTTTTTATTTAATTTCTGAGCGTTTTTGAATTAATGCATGTTCGATTTTGGCTCTCCGCACATTAATTATTATAATGAAAGTTGCATATTAATTCTTTTTTTGGCTTATTATCTTTCTCTTAGTTTTGATCAAACGATTTTGAGAACTAAGGGGTGGGGAAGGAGGCCTAGTTGCCCTCCAGTTTTTGGTTACTTAAAAAGGCAACTAGAACTTTTAATTTTTAACGAACTTTTTTATTATTAAAAATTTACGTAACTTGAGAATTAACTTACGTAACAAACTTTTAAAATCATATATTTTTATTATGTATATGAGGGGGTTTGTACCCTCGTTAATACCTCGCTCTTTACACTTAATCGTAAGTTTTGTCCCTATTCCTTAAAAATGACCTCTGAATCAGAAAGGCCATTTATGGAGTCATCAGGGAAAGGTTTGCAAGTTATGCCCTTGGGATATGTAAGGTCTATATAGAAAGGGTGATCTTACAAACTTCTAAGGGGGCTCATTGGATTTGTAATCGGAAGTTCTAGTGTTCTTTTTAAGATTGAAAGTGATCAAAGGGTGGATAACCCCCCCCCCAATACCTCACATTTTCCCGAAATGCATCTGATACATATGCACTTACTGATGATAATATGTGCTCTACAGAAAAAAATGGCTGCAGATTGTCAGTTTAGTATACATTATTTACTCCGTAAAGTTTAAACATTGTTTTTTTTTGTTTTTTAATATCAAAATAGGTAAAACATTTAAAACGTAATTAAGAGTCAACTTTTATTAGTCAAAAGTGAGTCGTTGGACGTCAGCCCCCACCCCAGCCAATCATTCCCAAAAACATATCCGATCGAAATTTTAAGAGAGCTATTTTGTTTACTATACTTGAAAGGTCCAGTATTAGGGATGTCAACCCCCCCCCCCCCCACAGTCCTCAGCACAAGGGCTGTAAGTTAGGAAATTCGATTCATTGTTTCAACAGAGCATATGCCATTGAGAAAGGTATGCATGTTTGAACTTTACTTTCCAAGAAGACCAATGGCATTCAGTTGAGCCTTTCAGAGAAGGTTGAGGGAAGTCAAAACAAAACACTTTAAGTGTTGGCTACACAGGAATAACTGAGCATATTCATTTGGAAAATTCAGGAAATGATAAGGGAGGTGATCAAAAAGGCAAAATTTGCATGTAATTAATAATACTGAAACTCCCACCACTACTACTACCACACTCTTCTGTGTATCAGCTATGTCATAGCAATGGCTGATTGTACTTAGTTGAAACTTCCAGGACTTGATGCGTGGGATGTTCAACTGATCAAAAGGCAAAAGGTTAATGCTACTGCTGCTAGTACTAGTACCACTATTAAATACTATTACTAGTAACATCAATTCTACTATTATGACTGCTATTACAGAGGATGAAGGAGACATTTTCAAGAAATTTGGAGGGGGGAAGATAAACTGAATCAGAACAGGCCTTCTGTATGAAGGTTGTCAAAAGGGTGTAAGAGCAATATCATCGGAACAGTTAGATGACTTGTTGTGGGGGATGTTGAACTAACCAAAAGAAAATATTGACATCCTAATATTTCTGCTTCTAGTCATACTGTTACTATTACCTCTATTACGGATACTGCAACCAAAGCTTAGGCTACTACAATTATTTCTAATGCTACTACTACTACTACTACTACTACTACTACTACTACTACTACTACTTCTACTACTACTACTGCTAATAAAACCAAGGATATTAAGGCGATAAATTTTTGGATAAAGAAGCTATACGGAACTAAATGGAAACACACTATGCCCACACAGGCTGTCAAGTGAACACATCAGAAATGCTTTAGGAATGGTTGATGGTAAGCTCGTATTAAGCTGCAACTATCAACGTGTGTTAAAGGGGCTGTTGAAGAAACCAAAGGTGTTTGGCCTATACTGCTACTAATGCTACTACAACTATCACTGCTGTGCAAGCTAAGGGTATTTTCCCTAAGCTTTTCACTTTTCTCGCTTTAATAAATAAAAAACTATCAAAACTTTTAAGGAATAAATATCAGTAAAGGTCAATTAAACTTACAAACCACAGTCATTTGTTGTTTTTTTTTGTTGCTGTTTATTTTTTAGTATAGCCCAAATTGTGTTCTGGTTTTGAGAAGGTTGGAGAAAAATTTCCAATTCTTTTATTATAAAAAATTCCTGAAATAATTTTTCATTTGACCCGAAAACTCAAACTTTTTTTTACGTTAATTTTTAATAACATTTCGCTCAACTACAGAGCAGAGCCATTTACGATGTTATTCATCTTTTAACTCTAAAAATTACAGTTTATTAACCTGCCATATAATTTGAAAATCACTTTTATCGCTGTTTGACAATTAAATAAAAAAAAATAATTTTTTTTAACTGAAAGTAAGGAGCGACATTGAAACTTAAAACGAACAGAAATTACTCCGTATATGAAATGGGTTGTCCCCTCCGCAGTCCCTCGCTCTTTACGCTAAAGTTTTTAATTGTTTTAAAAAGTAGAATTGTGGCAAAGAGTCTAATTTTTTTGGTCACTTAAAATGGACACTAGAACTTTTCATTTCCGTTAGAATGAGCCCTCTTCCTACATTGTAGGACCACTTGGTCGATACGATGACCCCTGAAAAAAAAAACAAACAAACAAACAAATAAACACGCACCCGTGATTTGTCTTCTGGCAAAAAATACAAAATTCCACATTTTTGTAGATAGGAACTTGAAACTTCTACAGTAGGGTTCTCTGATACGCTGAATCTGATGGTGTCATTTTCGTTAAGATCCTACGACTTTTAAGGGGTGTTTCCCCCTATTTTCCTAAATAAGGCAAATTTTCTCAGGCTCGTAACTTTTGATGGGTAAGACTGAACTTGATGAAAGTTAGGGATTTAAAATCAGCATTAAAATGCGATTCTTTTGATGTAGCTATTGATATCAAAATTAAATTTTTTAGAGTTTTGGTTACTTTTGAGCCGGATCGCTCCTTACTACAGTTTGTTACCACGAACTGTTTGATTTCATTGCGGTCGAATTTGTGCAATTTCCCAAATTGGTTTTCCAACAAGGCCGCAATAGCATAACAGACTATTTAAGTTTGCCCAGCAGGCAATTAATGAAGCCTTAAAAATGCCGGGTCTTAATAGCTATCTGGATATAATAAATAAAAAGCTTTTATAAAGATCTCTTTTTACCACAATAAATGAAAATTTCACAATCAATATTAGCAATATAAAGGATAATTTCATTCGTTTCTTATCAGTAGTAGATTAGCTGCTTAATAAGCCAATATGAAAACTATTTGTTTGGTTATCCTAGTTTTGATTGCTGTTGCTTCTGGTAAGACATTATTTTCAAGAATTATTTTCATTCATAAGCTAACCTTATATCTTTTTAGTGGCGCCATTGTGTGGGGGGTGCCCCCCACATAATTTTAAAAAAGCTTTAATTCATTAGGTAGCTTTTAAACTATTGTTTGTTTGTCAAATTTCAGCAGAATAATTTGTTTTAATTAATTAATGATCGTTTTGAACATAAGGAAAACGAGATCAATAGGTGTCCACCAAGCTTTAGAACATCTTCCACGGTAATATTTTTCCAAATATACTGCCTTTGAAACCTTATCATCAAGCAGAAATGTGACCCTAGTTTGTAGCAAAATTGAAAAATGTCTATATGTCAAATGTCTAAATGTACTATACGTAAAACCAAAAATAGTATTTCAATAAATGTACAAAATTTAGTACAACAAAATAAATCTTGCGAAGTCGAAATCTGTTCAAAATTACGAGCAAAGGAAGGGCGCGTTACCCAGGTTAGAATAGTTCAATATTGACAATGAGCATCCTCTTCTGGGGTTGGGGGGAAGTTGAAAGGGTATTTGTACTGCAGCATTAGCGGTGGATTCAACTGAAAAAAGCCGAGTGTATTCGACATTTACCTTTGCCCACCCGAGATATTGGCTATACTCTCGTCTGCAGCAGCTCATTTCTGAACATTTTAATAAAAGCCAAGCACCAGCACTTGTATGCATAATTTTTCAACGTGAGTTTATTGTTTCTGTTTATTGTTTATTGTTTAGTGTTTATTGTTAGTGTCTAATGTACTGTGTAATATTTTTAGATTCACCAAGTAGCGTTTTTGTCAAATAGCTACTTTTCTTCACTTCCGCTAGAATAGCATCTTCTTTAATACCCCTCACCCTCTTACCCCCCAAACAAAATACTGTGTCTATGACCCTATATATATATATATATATATATATATATATATATATATATATATATATATATATATATATATATATATATATATATATATATATATATATCATGAAAAGAGAAATCACCAATGCTACAGCACAAACACAAAAAAAAAAAAAAAAAAAAAAAAAAAAAAAAAAAAAAAAGAGACAGAAGGAGAAAAGGAAGACTGTTTTCCTAAATTAGTGATTAATATAGACCAGCATTTGAATGAGGCCTTAACCCTACTCATCCATACAATCACATAGGTCAAACAGTATAGCCACACACAATCAACCATAAAGAATAATCCATGGACAGGCAGTCATGTCGTCAATAAGTATAAGTCTTCACTTACCGAACAATAGAAAAAATAATATAGACAAATAATTCAGAGGCAACACCCAACATAAGGGCTCATCAGGAGAATACACTGGCCTATATAGGGTTTCGCCACTCTAAATTCTCTACCCAGCACAGTGTTGTGGCTACCACAGAATATCCATGGCATCCCCGCGTCAGGTATCACCCCCAAAATACATGCCTATGAAAAAAAAAAAAAAAACAGCAAATGTAAAACAACCAAGTAAAACCAAAACAAGCTTATCTTGTTAATATATCCCTCCCTTTTAGCAACAATAGGTAAACTAAATATTATAAATTTTACCAAATCACAAATATTAACACATTGCAAAAAACCTATTGCATATATAATAAACCTATTGCATATATATATATATATATATATATATATATATATATATATAAAAATAAGATGTCTGTCTGTCTGTGGATCAGGTGACGTCATGTTTCTGTGTTGACTGACGTCATGAAATTAGTTGTCGTCATTTTTGCTTTGACAGTGACGTCATTAACGGTATTTAAGACATTTGTTCACGGAAAAATGTTCAATTGTAAAATGACTGAAGCTACAATGGCAACAGCCGAGGAAGCTGCTCAAAGAGTTTATGCCAGAAAAATTGCTGCTGATAGAGAAAGTAAGAAAAGAAAGCGTTCCGAGGAATCACAAGAACAGCAAGAAAACAGGCTTGCGGCTAAAGAACGCAAAACCGCGCAGTTAGATGAAAATCCACCTGGACAGCGAGAGTCAAAACATATCAAAACTGAAAATGATAGCGATGATGATTGGGTTTGGGATTTTGACTTGGATAAGGTCATCAATGCCTACCAGATTTAAGTTAAAAAAACAAAGGTTTGTCGATATGTACTTCATAGTGACGCTGAAAAATAAAGAAGAAAAAGAAAACTGAAAAAAGGTAAAAAACTAAAAAAAAAAAACTAAAAAGAAAAAACAGTCAAAGAGAAATTACAGACCAGGACACAAATGACGACCGAGACAGAGGGAATATAAGTAACGACCGGGAACCTCAGAGAGAAATTACAGACTGGGACACCCGGACACAAATCACGACCGGGACACAGGGAATATAAATGACGACCGGGACACAGGGACACAACTACAACGGGGACGCCGGGGGCACAGGCGGGATATATAAATGACGGGACACAGGGATTGTTCGAATAGAAATTACAGACCGGGACACCGGGACACAAATGACGACCGGGACACCGGGACACAGGGAATATAAATGACGACCGGGACACTCAAAGAGAAATTACAAACTGGGACACCGGGACACAAATGACGACCGGGACACAGGAAATATAAATGACGACCGGGACACAGGGACACATCATTAGAATAATGAGGTATAGATCTGAATACGGATTGTTTTTCCCATGGACAATTATATGTTGCATGTTCAAGAGTCAGTAAACCTGACAATCTATTTATATGCACAGACAATGGGACAGCGAAGAATGTTGTATATTCGCATGTTTTACGTAGTTAAAAACATATATTTATATCTATCTCTATTCACAGGTGGGACACAGGGACACAACTACAATGGCGCGTAACTAATATGGCGCGTAACGACTTACGCGCGCGGGGGGGCTTGGGGGCGCACGGGGGTTGGTATATATATATATATATATATATACCAACAGCTAGTATATATATATATATATATATATATATATATATATATATATATATATATATATATATATATATATATATATATATTGACTGATTGACTGATGACTGATTGATGATGGGGACTATTGACTGATTGATTATTTTCTTTACAAAACTTATACGATCAAACAGTTCGTGGTAATGAACTGTAGTAAGGAGCGGCCCGGCTCGATAGTAACTCAAACTGTAAAACACGGAATTTCGATACCAACAGTTACATTATAAGAATTGCATTTTAATGCTGATTTTAAATATATAAGTTTATCAAGTTTAGTTTTACCCATCAAAAGTTACGAACCTGAAAAAATTTGCGTTATTTTAGAAAATAGGGGGAAACACCCCTTAAAAGTCATAGATTCTCCTATATACAAAAATGGCAAATTTTATATTTTTTGCCACAAGACAGATCACGGATACGTATTTATTTGTTTGTTTGTTTTTTGTTTTGTTTTTTTTTTCCAGGGGTGTGATTTACTGATTTAAAAAGTAGACTTGAGAGAAAGAGTCAAACTTTGGCATAAAGAGCGGGACGTCGAGGAAGAAAAAGCCCCTTTGATATACGGGGTAATTTCTGTTTGTTTTAAGTTTTAATGTTGCTCCCTACTTTCAGCTAAAAAACTTTTCTTTTTTATTTAATAAATATTAGAACACAACAACCGCCCAGAAAAGGCACAATGTACCTACTGGAAGACGGCTGAAACTCATCAACTCTTAACCAACTACAGAGTAAAATAAAAACAAAAAATGTTGTCTTTTGTCATATCTTTTTCAAACAAGAAGAAAAATGAAACCAAATAACTAAATTTCTCCCTCCCCATTGAAAAAAAAAACTTTAATTCAAATTCAACCAAAAAATGAACACACTAGTTTTCCTCGTATATAAAACACTTGTTAAACAAAATAGTCTTCCTATGCCTCTCTAATCCCAGTTGGTAAACCATTTGAAATATCCGTTTGATAAATCACGGACCATGAAGCCATCATGTGTGTCATCTTGAGTCTCGACCACGAAATTATCTGCGCTCCTCGTTTCATATGCATGTAGGGCACTTTTAACATGATGGAACTGACGAAAAGCTGAAGGGCATAAATTAATCCAACATTGATGGGCAAAAACTACAGCTTGGTAATCTCTAGTTTACCCAACATTAAGCTCTCTTAATCGGTTAAAACGAAACGTCACATCGACGGAATTTTCTACATAATTACCAAATAGACGAACCGCTTTATTCTGTAAAATTTACACCCTTCTAAGATTTACAAAAAAAAATTACTTGACCAAAGGACACAACCATAGGAAATATAAGGGCTAAATATTGCGTGGTATAAAGTTAAAAGGACCGATAGTGATAAAACATATTTTTAATTATTCGTATCATGCCGAAGCCTCTTGTGACTTTTTCTGCAACTAGATCACTATACAGCTTCCAAGATAAATTACAATTTAGGAAAAAACCAAGATAACATATCAGTTTCACTTGTGATGAAGCTTTACCGTAAAAAAACACTTTTGTACCAGCATCTGATGGACTTAATACGAAGAATTCGTTTTCCCCACATTTACCAATAAAACACTCAAACTTTTAAATACATAAAATGAATTCAAGACCCTATTAGCTCTTACAAGTAAATCCTGCATCATCCGAACTGAAATAGTTGTGGTAGTGACATCTGCAAACTATAAAGTGATCCTAAAACAGTTCTCTGAGGAACGCCACAATTAACTTCAAAAGGATACAACACAACCTAAATAGATCTACAAGTACATCACCAACAAATAAAGATTTTAAGCCAATTCAAACAAGAAGCCTTCACATTAAGGCGTTTTAAACATTTAGTTAAAATTTTAAAACTCAACTGTATCAAAAGCATTTCGGAATCAGTGAAAACGGTCAGAGGAATTTTCCCACCCTGGAACCAATTATTCACAGCATCACTACTGTGATGCACATCACGTGACTTCGAACGACCTGTCTAAAACCAAATTGTGTTTCACTTAATAAACCGGCATTAGTGAGGTAATCATATAATTTTCCATGTTATATCTTCTTGTATATTTTTGAGAAGAAACAAATAATAACCCCTTTAATTCTCAATATCAGACTTTGAATCCCCTATATGGAGTCAAATAACCTTTGCTCTTTTTAAAGTGTCAGGAAAAACACCCTTTTCTGGCGAAACATTGATGGCATGGACAAGGAAAGGCAACAAGCAATAGATAACAACTTTGAAAGACTTCAGGTTTGTGCCATCAGAGCCTGCCGAAACAGACTTGATCGTTTTAACTCCATTTAGAACTTCTTCACTGGTACATGGCTCAAATTTGAGTTTAGTGACAGTTCCACTATCGTCAGTGAATTCTTGATCTGAAAAATCTATATTGGAGTTTTTAAGCCCGCACCCTTCCCAATATTGGCAAAAAACATACCAATTGGTCTTCTATTAGATGCTCGTCACTCACAATCTCACCTTGTATTGACAAAGAATTAGTTTATAATTGTTGCTTTTCCCCCATAATTATATTAATCAACATCTTTTGAATTGCGTTTAACTGGCAAAATTTAATTAGAAAATTTAATTCTCTTTTTGCTTTCATTTTCAGTGGTTTCTCATGTTTCCTAGCTACTTTAAAATTTCATTGCATACTCTTACATCCAGTAGACAGATAAGATGTTTCGTAGTGCAGATGCTTCAACTATTTCTGATCCAGGGTTTCCTGGGCTCACATTTGTTTTGGCTTTACAAGTTTAAGTAGCCTTGTTCTGTCATAAATTGGCTGAATGATAGCCATCAGGCGGTCAAATCCACTGGAGGCATTATCATTAAAATTTAAAACCTCTTCAGAATCTAATGGACTTAGCTCTTCCCCAAATTTTCACTGTTTAGCACCCAGGTTTTTATCTTTTTTGCCGTGTAATCAATTTTATACCCAATAAACGACTGGTAAGTGATCTGAAGAAGGACAAACAGCCACATTAACATAGCTATGGTTAAAAAACTTAGAAAGGACAAAATATTATCAGTAAACATTACCAAATGGCTAGTTATAATCGTAGGCACAGAAGATACGGGAATAAGAATATTAGCAGCCATTAGGTCAAGAAAATCAATTTTTTTCCTCTAAAATAAAATAAATCAAAGTTATGACTTGACATAACTTGACTTAATGCTCCTGCCGAAATGCTTCCGGTGTCGAGAGTGATGCTACATGGTACCTCCATTTAAACCGGTCTCTTGCAAGGATATCACCGGCCTCCCGAATATTTGCCATGGCTAAGAGGGCACCTGTCGTGTCCTTTGGGCGTTTCCAACCGTGCAGCACGGGATCAAACATCGTTCGTACGAGAGTATCGGGGGGCATGCGAAGGAGATATCCGTAGCAGCGTACTGTTCGTCGGGTGAGTTGGACTGAGAAGGGCGTTTGAGCAGTTAACGCCAAGAGGTTCTTGTTGCTAACACAGTGGTGCTAGCGTAGTCCTTCAATGCGGTGAAGATATTTGTTTGGGCTATATTTACAGTGCTAAGCACAGACTAAGTGGCTGGCCAAGTTTTGGCTCCGTAAAAAACCACGGATCCCACCGAAGTATTGTATATGCGCATCTTGGTTCTACGCCTGATAGAAGGTTTCTTCCAAAGGACACTTAGTTTATCCCACTACTGCTGAGGCCTTGGCAATTCGGTGCATTAGATCTTTGAGGATTGATTCTTCATTTGAGAGGATAGAGCCAAGGTATGTAAATTCCTCAACAATATCAGCTGGTTTGTCACCGACCATTTGGACTGGCGGGGGACGTGGTGAGCTACGGGGCTCAACAAACATTACTTTTGTCTTCTGCCAATTAATCGACAGCCCTATCTTTAAGGCTTCATCAGCAAGGATGTGTAGGGCTTATGTGAGCTTCGACAGTGAATCGGAGACAAGAGAAAAGTCATTGGCATAATCAGTGTCTGAAAATTCTCTATCGCTGTAATGCAACCCAAACTGGAGGTGGCTTATGGTCCGAGTCATAATGTAGTTATGATTATGACCGAGTCATAAAGTTTTAATCACCCATACAAATAAAATTAAGTCGCGAACGAGACATCCCACACATTAGCTCCGCGAAACCCCGAGGAAAATAACTGCGACTAGCACATGGAGGCTTGTACACAACAGAACAAAATAACCTTCCCCACCCCCAAAGGCGGGGAAAGACGCAAAGGTAAAAGATCAGAGACCCAAAGGTTTTAAACCTGCAACAGATTGACGGTAGTTGATGTTTTCAATTTTGTTTATCTTTTTTGTATCTACGACATTCACTGATTCTATGTGGATTCCCATCTTTTTGGTGCTTTTAAATTTGTCAATCTTGGCTGGCATTTTTTTCATAAGATTAAATAGAAAAAAACTGATTTTTTTAGCTGAAAGTAAGGAGCGACATTAAAACTTAAAACGAACAGAAATTACTCCGTATATGAAATGGGTTGTCCCCTCTGCAATCCCTCGCTCTTTACGCTAAAGCTTTTAATTGTTTTAAAAAGTAGAATTGTGGCAAAGAGTCAAACTTTAGCGTAAAGAGCGAGGGATTGCAGAGGGTACAACCCATTTCATATACGGAGTAATTTCTATTCGTTTTAAGTTTTAATGTCGCTCCTTACTTTCAGCTAAAAAAATCAGTTTTTTTTTATTTAATTTCTGAACGTTTTTGAATTAATGCATGTTTGGTTTTGACTCTCCGCACATAAATTATTAAAATGAAATTTGTATATTAATTCTTTTTTGGCTAAATGGCTTTCTCTTAGTTTTGATCAGACGATTTTGAGAAATAAGGGGTGGAGAAGGAGGCCTAGTTGCCCTCCAATTTTTCGGTTACTTAAAAAGGCTACTAGAACTTTTAATTTTTAACGAACGTCTTTATTAGTAAAAAATATAAGTAACTTAAGAATCAACTTACGTAACAAACTTTCATAACCTTATATTTTTATTATGTATATGAGGGGGTTTGTACCCTCGTTAATACCTCGCTCTTTACACTAAATCTTATTTTTTCTCCCAATTCTTTAAGAATGACCCCTGAATCAGAAAGGCCGTAGAATAAATAGTTGAAATTACTAAAAATACTTTAGCATAAAGAGCAAGGTATTTATCTCCTTCTAAATACCTCACTCTTTATGCTAAAGTATTTTTAGAACCCTCATATGCGTAATAATCTCTGTTCGTTTTAAGTTTCAATGCTACTTCTTCCTTTCATTTGAAAAAAAGTTTTCATGTTTATTTTTCATTGTTTTCTTATAGTAATGCTAGAGAATCCTGCACCCTTTTCATTGAAGTTTTCATCCCCCATGACAGATTTCTCCAAGGAAAGATCCTTCAACATAGCTCCCTCTCCTCAGCCCCACCCCCAAACAAAATAAAATCCCCCTGAATACGTCTGTACACTTCCCAATAACCATTACTATATGTAAACACTGGTCAAAGTTTGTAACTTGCAGCCCCTCCCCCAGGGAATTCTGGGGGAGTAAGACATTCCCAAAGACATAGTTAGTATGGTTTTCGACTATGCTGAACAAAATGGCTATCTCAAAATTTTGATCCGTTGACTTTGAGAAAAAAATGAGCGTGGGAGGGGGCCTAGATGCCCTCCAATTTTTTTGGTCACTTAAAAAGGGCACTAGAACTTTTCATTTTCACTAGAATGAGCCCTCTTGCGACATTCTAGGACCACTTGGTCAATACGATGACCCCTGGGAAAAAAAAAAAAAAAAAAACAAATAAACACGCACCCGTGATTTGTCTTCTGGCAAAAAATACAAAATTCCACATTTTTGTAGATAGGAGCTTGAAACTTCTACAGTAGGGTTCTCTGATACGTTGAATCTGATGGTGTCATTTTCGTTAAGATCCTACGACTTTTAGGGGGTGTTTTCCTCTATTTTCCTAAATAAAGCAAATTTTCTCAGGCTCGTAACTTTTTATGGGTAGGACTAAACTTGATAAAACTTATATATTTGAAATCAGCATTAAAATACAATTCTTTTGATGTAGCTATTGACATCAAAATTAAATTTTTTAGAGTTTTGGTTACTATTGAGCCGGGTCGCTCCTTACTACAGTTCATTACCACGAACTGTTTGAAAAGATTTTTTTTTACTTTTTATTTTTATCTAAGAATTGAAATCATTAAAAAGTTGGCTAAATTCACATTATTGCCTTTGGTGAGCTGCTCCTTACTACAGTTCATTACTGTTTGTCTGAATTGACATTGTTAATTCACATTATTGCCTTTATGTTCATTGTGTAATGATATTTTAATGAGCAGAGTCATCAAAAGGTAAATCTGCCAGAAGAAAAAAAAAACAACAAATTATTCATACTCATGAATAACACATGCTCTTAGAGCCATATTTTGTTACACATATGAAGGTGCAATTGTAAGAATATTATACATTTGTTATGATGCAAAGCTCAAAATATCCAAAATCTTTAATTTGAAAATCTCTAGCAAACAACATTTATAGCATCCCAACTTTATTCCTTTGATCATTTAGGCAAACATAATTTTTGTTAAAAAATAATGACGATCAAATTAAAACACAAAAAACTGTCAAAACAAAAATATTAAAAGTAACCACACCGCGAAGTTTAGTCTTCATTGACTCAATATTTTGTAGAATTTCCATGACTACTATGTAAATAGTAATTTACCTGACCATATCTATCTTTCAATTAAATTTTTAAAAAAGTCTTTCTACTTGCTGTTATATCAGTCTTTTTTTAAACGTCTAAGCTAAGCGAATAAAAAGACTCAATTAAATGTTTAGTTTATTGTCTCATCTTTGAATTAATTGGTGTGTTTTGTACTAAGGGGCTATTGTATTTTTTAGCTGCTCCTCGTAAGGTTGTTCGGCGACAAGCCGAAACTGCCAAACCGGTAGGTGATAAGAATGGAAAAGTGAATCAAGAAGAAGATAAAAAAGCTGATGGCGCAGAAGAAGCAGACGAACGAATAAGGAATAGTAAGTCCTTATGATGAACTTTATCTTAATGAACTTTACTACAAGTTAATATATCACACTCGGCCATTTAAACAATGTTTCTTTTCTTTTTTTTTTGGTGGAAGTACACTTTTGATAGACAAAAAAAGACAAATTTTAGAAAAAATACTAGAAAAATCTCGAGAAAAAAAATTTGTAAGGCTTCAAGGTTGAAGATGTAGCTTTCCTTTGAAGGTAAAGTTGCTTTGGGATTGAACTCATATCCAACCCTCAAATTTTAAAGACAAAAGGATTTTCAAAGTAACTGGATTTATTTTATTTGTTTATTTTCACGCTTCATAGTGAGACATTGACAAAATAATGGTGCTACCCTAGAAATTTCGACATTTTGAAACAGCCATCGGAATATTTTAGAAATTCGTGTTCATCATGTATAAATAGACCTAAGATACGTCAGGGGGTAAAATTTTTTTGTGACATACTTGGTGCTTTAACCTAATTATTTTTCTTTCAGGTGGTTTCAGAAGACCAATTCAAGGTCAGAATCATTTGTCTCCGTCTACTTTTCAACAAGGAGGATTTGCGCGACCTCGTGAGTAAAACATTTTTTTATATATTCTTTTGTGAGAGAAAAGCCAGGGAGGAAAACTACACTGGTTTGGATATTGTTTATCCAATCTTTGCTTATTGAAAATCCAGCAAATGGCTGAAAAAAGAAACACAAGTTCTCTGATATACAAAGTTTAGAAACTGTTTAGGAAAGAGAAGTTAAAAACTTCTAAAAAAGTCCTTCGAAAAATATTTATCTATTGCTAACTATAAATAATGGATTAACTGTCCTATGTACGTTCTCTATACTTTTTGAAAGATTGAGTTTAGTTTTTCTGTAATGACCTTCATTCTTACATCCATTCCCTTAAATTTATTTTAGATACTCTTTCACTCTCTTTAATTTTTTACAACTTTGAATTATATTTTAATTGTCTTTATACAGCGGAAGCTTTTATTCTGAATAACTAAAAACAGGGGAATATTTGGATGAAGAACTGATAATGTTAATGAATGCTCCAATGATAATAATGCTCCAATTAATGGCTAATAATAAATAGTATAGGTAGCAAATATAGCTGTAATGGATTCATTAAAAAAAAAAAAAAACTCCATTCCATATGGTTTATTTCCGTCTCGTTAGTGTTAGCAGTCCTATCTCCTTAAGGAGGTTAAATTTGATCCTATATTTTGACTGGATAGTAATTTTTGTAATCTCATTTATTAGAAGAGTTTGATAAATTAGTATTTCTTCTATCCCCTGAACTTGGGACAAAGATAGCATAGTGCTGTAAAAATACTCCTTATTCTAATTCACTGGCCTTTGTGTTTAAAAATCGTTGTTGAAAATTTGAGACAAAAAGTTGAGCTTTAGCGTAAAATAGAGTGGACTTATATATATATATTAAATAAAAGAAACAAGTTTTTTTAACTGAAAGTAAGGAGCGACATTAAAATTTAAAACGAACAGAAATCACCCCGTATATGAAAGGGGCTGCTCCTTCTTCAACGCCCTGCTCTTTACGCTAAAGTTTGACTCTTTCTCTCAACTCTGCTTTTTAAAACAGTAAAAACTTTAGCGTAAAGAGCAGGGTGTTGAAGAAGGAGCAGCCCCTTTCATACACGAGGTAATTTCTGTTCGTTTTAAGTTTTAATGTCGCTCCTTACTTTCAGTTAAAAAAACTTGTTTTTTTATTTAATTTCTGAACGTTTTCTAGTTAATCCATGTTTTGATTTCGGCTCTCCGCAGATGAATAATTAAAGCAAAATTTGCATATTTATTTATTTTGACTAAATGGCTTTCCCATAGTTTTGATCGAATGATTTTGCGAAAAAAGGAGTAGAAGGAAGCCCAGTTGCTCTCCAATTTTTTGGGTACTTAAAAAGGCAACTAGAACTTTTAGTTTTTACAAACATTTTCATTAGTAAAAGATATACGTAACTTATGAATTAGCTTACGTAACAAACTTCTATGTTCGTATGTTTTTATTACGTATATGAGAAGGTTCGCCCACTCGTCAATACCTCGTCAATAACTCTTTGCATTAAAGCTTAAATTTTGTCCCCTGAATCACAGAGGCTGTAGAATAAATAGTTGAAATTACTAAGAATCATTTAGCGTAAAGAGTGAGGTATTAGCAGGAGGTGAGCCCCTTATATGCGTAATATTTTCTGTTCGTTTTAAGTTTTAATGCTACTCCATACTTCCAGTTGAAAAAAAAAACTTTTTCATATTTATTTTCTCATTGTTTTTTAAATGATGCTAGAAAATGCTGCATCCCCTTTATGGAAATCTTCTTCCCCCTTGACAAATTCCTCCATGAAAAATTTCCCCCACATAGCCCCCTCTTCTCAACCCCCCTCCCCCTCTCAATAAAAAAACTGAAAACATCTCTACATTTCCCAATAACCATTAATATATGCAGACACTGGTCAAAATTTGCAACTTGCAGCCACTCCCACGGGGACTGTGGGGGAGTAAGTCGTCCCCAAAGGCATAGTTATAAGGTTTTTCGACTATGTTAAATAAATTGGCTATCTTAGAATTTTGATCCAACTACTTTGGGAAAAAATGAGGATGAGAGGGGGCCTAGGTGCCCTCCGATTTTTTGGTCACTTAAAAATTGCACTAGAACTTTTCATTTCCATTCGAATGAGCCCTCTCGCAAAGTTCTAGGACCACTTGGTCGATACGATCACCCCTGGGAAAAAGAAAGAAAAAAAAAACAAACAAAAACAAATAAACACGCATCCGTGATTTGTCTTCTGGCAAAAAATACAAAATTCCACATTTTTGTAGATAGGATCCTGGAACTTGTACAATAGGGTTCTCTGCTACGCTGAATCTGATGGTGTGATTTTCATTAAGATTCTATATGACTTTTAGGGGGTGTTTCACCCTATTTTCTAAAATAGGGCAGATTTTCCCAGGCTCGTAACTTTTGATGGGTAAGTCTAAACTTGATAAAACTTAACTTATATATTTAGAATCAGCATTAAAATGCGATTCTTTTGATGTAACTATTGGTATCAAAATTCCGTTTTACAGAGTTTTGGTTACTATTGAGCCGGGTCGCTCCTTACTACAGTTCGTTACCACGAACTGTTTGATACAGATTATACAGAATACTGTGACTTATGTAAAGTTTTAATGTCGCTCTTGTAAATTCTATAGTGTCTAAACTCAAAATAATGCTTTCAGATACTATATTAATTTTGTAAGCTTTTAATTTTAAATTTTAATTTGTCTCATAATATAAACTTTGTTTCAGTTGGGAGTGGGCTTAGTGAAGTTCAATCTGGCTTTGGACAAACTGGATTGGGACAAACTAGTCTTAGTCACCCTGGATTAGGTCAAACTGGTTTTGGTAGACCTGGATTGGGTCAGGCTGGTTTTGGACAATCTGGATTCGGTCAAAGTAGTTTCGGCCATACTGGACTAGGGCAAAATAGTTTTGGACAGACAGGATTTGGTCAAAATGGTCTCAGTCAGTCAACGTTCGGTCGACCGGTTGGGTTTCAGCAAAGTTCTGGATTTATTGGAAAATGAACTTTTCTTTTTTTTTTTACTTACGTATCTTTAGTAAAATAATTTTTTACCTTGTCTCTGAATCATTTTTCTATTGCTTGAATTGGTGAAGCCATCTAAATTTTAATTTTGATCGTCAGACACACTGGAGTTGAATTCTTTACTTGATCGTAGCCAAGGCTACTGAGTTTGAGTCATAGAGCCAAAAATAGAAAAAAAGAACTTAAAATTAGCGACAAAAGTTTGATTAGCACGAAATTGAGATTTAATTTGATGATTTCCCTATTATGTCGTTCAATATAGAGGGTTTTTAATGCATTAAAAACGTCTTAGTCCAAACAGAGAGTGTAACTTAAATATTTTTTTTTGCAAATGTAGAAAACTTGAGTAATCAAACAAATTATTTTAATTAGTTTAATCACACTAGCTTGATGAGAAAACTGTTAGGGAAAGGATTGTCTTCCTTACTTAGTCATAACATATCATCCCTAACAGCAGGGCAAATTTTTTATATTATTCAGAATTCAACCAGTAAAATAGATTAATTATATCACATAGATTAGTATGATTAGCTTATTTACCTTTAAATTAGCGAATTACCTTTACTACTGTTACTACTACTAACAGTTCACCGCAGCACCGAGTCGCCTTAGGCCAATATTAATCGCAAAAATTGTCACCTAATTAATCAAATTAATTATGAAAAATTCATGCATCCGCATTTCGTACTAATCTAACAGTTTGTTCGACCTTAAGTAAGGAGCGACCCGGCTCAATAGTAACCAAAACTCTAAAAACAAAATTATGATACTAATAAATATATATCAAAAGAATTGGATTTTTATGTTAATTTCTAATATATAAGTTTCATCAAGTTTAGTCTTACCCTTAAAAAAGTTAAGAGCCTAAGAAAATTTGCCTAATTTTTGAAAAAAAAAAACGCCTAAAAGTGATATAATCTTAAAGAAAATCACACCACCAGAAAACCTACTATAAAGGTTTCAAGCTCCTATATCCAAAAATGTGGAATTTTGTAATCTTTTATCATAAAAAAGATCACTGATGTGTGCTTATATGTTGTTTATTTTTTCCCAGAGTTCATCGTATCGATCCAGTGGTCCAAGAATATCTCGAGAGTGTTTATTCGAAGGGAAATTTGAAGTTCTAGGGCTCTTTATAAGTGACCAAATAATTGGAGGGCAATTGAATTTCTCCTAAAAACGTATCCAATATTCACAATTGTAAACAAACCTAATTTTGCATCTTTTTTCTTTAGGTATAAATCGAAAATTAAATGTTTTTATAATTGTAGACATTGCTCTCAAACCTCTTTGTTTTAGGACTTCAGGTGCTATTTTGATGAACCACTAATATTTTCAACTTGCATCATAAACTCCGTGAACTCCAATCAGGACTTTCACTCTCAAGTCTGAAAATTCGGGAACAAGTTTTAAAAACTGAGGAATGGTTTGGGGACAAGTCCAAGATTCAGGGGCAAATTCAAAAAGGAACAAATTTGAAAAAATTGAAAAAATTGGTTTTTGAAAAAATTTGGGAGCCAAAATCGGTTATAGCTTCGTTTTCAGGCTCAAGTAGGGCTTGGATCCGCGTAGTAAATCAAGTTTTTAACAGAGTAGTTTTTAAAGCCAGAGTACGCAATTGGAATCTAGAGCTAAATACGAATATAGGTGATATTGCGGACAAAACCTCAAAACAGTTTTCAAATTAAAAAAAAAAGACTGAATTACTCTCTGGTGCTTCATTGCTTTAGGGTTTATATTATGTTTGCTGCTTAGTTCTCTTAGCCCGAAAACGAGACTTTTATGTCATTATATAGTATAGAAATGGTATATACTATAGTATATACTATGTACTACAGTAGATAGTATTAGAAATAAATTATAGAAAGGCAAAAATCGCATGCAGAGAAATAACAAGTGGCATGATTTCTCCAAATTAGTGAATAATTTTTGGTAAGCAAACATGAACTTACACTAAGAAATTAATTAGAAAATAACATGAAAGCAAGGAGCAGCATTAAAAATTAAAACGAATAGAAACAATAGCATAATAAGGGGACTGCCCCCTCTAAACAGCCGACTATTCTTGAAGTTTTTTAGTACTGAAGCTTCTATTCTATTTAAACTACAATTGTGTTTCCGGAGTCAGTCTTGCGGAATCAGGACTAAATTCAAACTTAAGCATAAAGAAAGAGGGGGCAATCCTCTTCATGTATGTAATATTTTTTGTTCATTTTAATGTTGCTCTTTAGGCGTACTTTCAGACGGGATGGTTTTTTAAATGCCAGAAAATCCAGCTCCACCTCCACGGATAAATTATTCCTCTCCCCGGAAAAATCGTCCAGACAATTTAATAACGTAAAAATTTATCTTGGAAATTACCCTTAACATCTCCACGCGTAAGATTGGGTTTACAAAGAGGAACTTAAAATAAATAAAAAGAATTTTGTTTAGGCTAATCCCCCCGGTGAAAAATTGCCCCTCAAAATTTTATCCCCAGTAAATATCCCTCCTAATGGAAAGTTGTCCCTGTAGAAAATCCTCCAGCAGAAAATTCAATCCTTTACCCGAAAAAAGACTGCTTACTTCCAAATAACAGGTATTATACGTAAACAAAGGGCAAATTATATATTTTCAAGACCTTTCCCCAGGGGCTGTGGGAGGTCAAATTAACTCCAAAGGCAAAGTCATTGGGTCTCTCAGCTATGCTGAACAAAATGCCTACGGTATCTTCAAATTTTTACCCTACAATTTTGAGGGGAAAGAACGCGGAAAGGGGCATATTTGCCATCCTCATGGAAAAACTACATCTTCTTCGAAAGTCTGTATTTCTGCACATAGGGGCTTTAACCCTATATAGTCGCTTCTCTTATGCGCTGAATCTGATGATGTTATTTTTGTTAAGGTTCTTTGAGGTTTTTAGGGAGTGTTTTCTCCTTTTTTCAAAAATTAAGCAAATTTTCCCAGGCTCGTAGTCTTTGAAGAGTAATGCTTAACTTGAAGTATCTTACATATTTGGTACCAACATAATAAGCCAAACCTTTTGATATGTCTGTTGTTTTCTAGAGTTATGGTTACTATCGAGCCAGGTTCCTCCTTACTTACAGTTTGTTACCATGGGCTATCTGATAACTATCATAGAACATTAAATTCTGAATAGAGATAAAATCATCAGATATTAGTTTGGTCTATTATCATATAAAATAAAGCAATGAAAATCACTTCAAAGTATTTTGTTTTTGGTGTGCCGTAACCAAAATAGGAATGAGCGATTTAAAAAAGGATGAACAGCTAGAAAAATTACTAGAGGATGACAAAATTGGCTTACTATTAAATTTTAAGTCTAGAGATAATCGTAGCTTCTTCTTTGGCAGTCCCATTAGCCTGACACATGACAACATTTTTGCCATTCGTATATTTATAATAAAAGAGGAGGAATCCGCATTCAATCGTTTCATTTCCAGTTTGGTTTGCAAAATGGAGTTTTCAATATCTTGCGTTCACCAGCGTTCCATAGTACAAAGGTGCAAAAGAGTATTAAAATTATGGAATGAACAGTTACCCTTCCACTAACTCTATTTTCTGGTAGGTCAAGGGAAAAGAAAATATTTGGGGAGTTTTCGGGGATTTGGAGAACATTATTTTTTCGGTGATTTCCTGGAATTTTTGGGAAATTCCCAAAAATTCGGGGAAAGTGGAAGAAGCACTTAGTCCGATATAATATCGATAAAAAAAGTTCCTGGACATTAAGGTTGAAGAAAACATAAATCCTAATCTAGAAACAGCAATTATTTTTTGATCATATATTGTAAGCGAGTTATGTTGCTCAGAACAAAGTTTTAGAATATATTGTGCAGAGTAAAGTTTTCAGAATAAAGCACAGAATACGAGATTTCAGCATTTTTGCAACCAATGGGCTTGCGGTTACGTCAGGGGAACGGCTTATCCTCTAAATCCAGTTGTTGGTCGGAGAAGGCCAGGGCGGTGGAAACCACCAATGCCTGAAAATATAAAGGATTCGTGATTCTTTTGAATAGAATATGGATTTATCTGATGTTGCATGCTTTTATGCATAAAAAAAGTAAACAATGGGTTGTAAATGTAAACATAAGTGGGAAGTAATACAGAATAAGCAAACATTGATAGTTTTGAAACGTCCAATAGAACTGCATCCTTATATACGGAAAAAATATGTACATATGCCTTTCAAATATAGCTTTAACGCAAGAAAAAAGCTTAGATAACTTCGAAGACCACACTGCCTTTCCATGACGAAAGTAAAACAGTTCAAATAGGGATGATACCTTTTTATTGACAGTGAATAGATATAAAATTATTTAACTGGATATTTCGAACACATATATAGTGTTCATCATCAGCAGTAAAACTAAAAGACAGTCTTACTGCTTAGTTCTACTGCTGATGATGAACACTTTATATGTGTTCGAAATATCCAGTTAAATAATTTTATATTTATTCACTGTCAATAAAAAGCTATCATCCATATTTTGAACTGTTTTACTTTCGTTAGAAAAATGCTCGTGTTAAAGTATGTACCTATCATAATATATAGCAATAAAGCATTATAGCTATAATCCTGTGTATTATCCGGTGTAAATCTTACAAACACTTCATTTCTTTTTTGAATGAAAGGGACATTAGAACGACAATGAAGAAGGATAGTGGTTCTAAAGCTGGAACTTCAAACCAATAGAGTTTATGCAGTGAACAAGTTTTTCTGATCCCTCCCCTGGGTCCTGATCTTACTCTTCTCGGTACATCGTGAGAAAAAAAAACCTTTGGTATAATTGTCATCGGGTTTTAGCTTGTGACGCCCAACAGGGACACAGGTCCCACTAGTGTGACTTGGGAAAATTTTTGTGGGTTATATGCAGGACGTGTATCCTTTGGTTAACTATACTCTAGCCTTAATTTTGGAAAAAAATCATATAAATTTCGTTACATTCATATACATTTAAAGAGCAAAAAGAAACATTATATTACTGAAATCACGTCATGCATTGTATTAAAGGTGTTGCATACAGGCAACAAAAATTCCCTCTCTTTACCAATGCTTTTGCTCTTGGTAATTGTGAATAATTAGCTTAGCTTTGCCTTTCAAAACATGTGAACTGAAGGTTTTGTTGTTGTTTAAGGTCACCGTCTTACATAAAGCATTCTATTTTTGGTGCATTGTGAGAAAAAAAAAATTCGTCCAATTGTCCTGAGGTTTTAACTGTACTGCCAAACACGGGGCACAGGCCCCACAGGTGGAGCATGGGAATATTTTGGTGGGTCATAAGCAAGACACGTACCCTTTGGCTAAGTGTACTCTAGCCTTAATTTTGAAAAAGACAAAAATCAAATGTTAAAGGTTTTGCATACAGACAAAAATTCACTCTATTTGCTCAAGGTTTTGCTGTTGGTAATTGTAAATAGTTAGTTTAGCGTTGCCTTTCAGAAACAAGTGAGCTGAAAGTGTTGTTGATATTTAAGGTTAGTGTGCTACATATTTTCGGTTTATTTTGGTGTTTGGTATTTTGCTGGGTCATGACGTCACGACGTGAAATGAAATGACGTCATGCATTGTATTAACAGTGTTGTATGCATACAAAAAATCCCTCTCCTGAACAAAGCTCTTGCTCTTGGTAATTATGATAATAAGTTGTTTAGCGTTGCCTTTGAAAACACATGGACTGAAAGTGTTGTTGTTGTTTAAGGCTACTGTGCTACATAAAGCATTTTATTCGTGGTGCATTGCGAGAAAAAAGCCTATTTGTCCAGTTAACTTTGGGTTTGAGCCCTGATTCCTAACGCGGGGGACAGGCCCAACCGGTGGAGCGTGAGAATATTTTGCAGCGTCATGTACAGCACATATACCTTTCGTCACAGTATACTCTAGCGTATGTATTCGTATGCATTTAATGAGCAAAAGAGACAAACGATAGTATAAATGCTTTCTTCAGGTGAGTACGCGTGTAATTTTGAGTAACAAAATTTAAATATCACAAGCGGGGCATCAGGATTTTAGAAATGCCTAGATTGTGTATGGGCAAAAATCGTTTTGGAACCATTGGGTTAGAGCATTTGCTCATTTTTGTTGTAGAGGAGATTCAAAGTTCATTGTCAATATTGGGCAGAGATAGACTATGCTGAAAGATCTTTTTGTTGCTTTAATTGTAGTCTTTACTTTTGCTAGTCGAAAATTTCCCATTTTTATTTTATTACTCTTGAACTTAATCGAACTTATAGTTAGAACATTTTAATTAACTATCGTAAATAAGAGGTAAACAAATGCCATTCCTTCGTATTTCAGATGAAAACAATTCACATAAAAATTACTCTAAGATACTGCATTACGTAAGTTTTCAAAATTATATCTACAGGAAAATACTTTGGAGACGCTAATTTTTGAAAGTTGAACATTATTTTGAATAACAAATACAATAAATGAGCTTTTTTTTTACTGAGCTTTAAACTTCATATTTTTAAAACTTTAAACTTCAATTTGAATGGCAAAGAGTTGTCAATTTCAATGTCAATAGAGGGGATTGCAAGGACTTCACCGTCATAGCGTGACCAAGAACAACCAGAACCAAAACATAAAATAAATTTTGTTCAGGTATATTATTTTTTTCTATATTTCAATTAAAATTGTTCAAGGCTTAATTGAAAGGAAGTTGCAATGCCCAGTGCCAATTGAAGCTACTGAAATATTGTAGTAGAAAACAATGAATAGTAATACATTGTAATAAAAGAATGTAAACAATAATATGCAAAAAAAAAGAATATTAAAAAAAAACTGCATCTTCAAATATAAAGTGAATAATGGTGTCATACATGGTAGGCTACAATAATAAATGACTTTATTTTAAAATCTAAATCGATATATACAAAGCGATTTGACATAATCTAAGCAAGAGACAGATGCAATACGGTTTTAAATTGTAATCAAGAGTAATCGAAGTAACATGATATTAGAGATAAATTTTATCAATTTTTTTTATAAGAATCATGGGGGGGGGCTGCTGGAGAAATTAATCTTGGTAGAAAAGACATGCAGATGTCCCTTTTACAAAATGTAACTAACCATGAAACAGTCGTACCTCAAAAGAATCCGTGGAGGTGCATTGATTTCCTGGCATTGTTTAAACGATCAGAAATTAAATCAAAACAAAAGACTACTAAAACAATCTAGTTTCTTTTACTGAAAGTTAGGGGCAGCACTAAGCCCAAAAATGACAGAAATTATTCATATATGGAGGAATTGTCCCCTCTTCAATACCCTGCTCTTCATACTAAAGTTCTTAGCACTAACAAGCCTCATATTCTAATTAGACAGCCCTTGGGTTTTAAGAGACGTTCTTAAGAATTTGGGCAGACAGTCAAACTTTTGCGCACTTATATACTGGGAAAGAATTAAATTTCCTTCAAAAATGGCCGACCACTAATTATTTACCAACTCCAGTAGGGTACCTAACATAGACTCAAACTTAAAACCAATAAACATTCTCTTCTACCTGTATTTAACACCCGTTATGGAGCAAATGGTCCACCTTGTCAATATGTATTTATGGATCATCCAGATTCTTTTAAGGTTAAGACTCATGGATGATCTTATGGATCACCCAGATTTCTTTAGGGTTAACACTCATGCCTTCAAAAGAGACCATTAGCCGTTATTGCATACGGAAATCTTGGTTTTCATCCTTCTCTAAAGCAATTGCAACAAATCTGGCAATAAAAGAGGAGACTGATATGGGTTAAGAAAAGCACCTACTTTTCAGAAATGGAAAGTCTTCCTCCTTTAAGGTCCCGGGAAAATTTGTATCAAGGTACCAGCAGGCCATTTTCGACTTTATCACAAGTTACATCCCCTAAAAGTAGACCTAGGCATACACTAAGGACAAACCTTGGTTCAGCATCCATCCTCTCAAAATATTATCCGAATAAAACAAAAGGTACGTGTTCAATCCAAAGAGAAATTTCCTTCCAAGGTCCAAAATACCTCTGCTAGGATCTACTGAAAAGTTGTCAAAAAGGCCTTACCGTCGTTCCAAAGAGCTTTGATTCTTTCACTAAAAATTAGTGACCGAAGTATTGTCCAAGAACCGTAGAAAAAAATGGAAGCTCTTACCATGGCTTTTCTCAAACTCTCAAATATCGAAGACGAAAGTAAATAGAATCCCTGTTTCCCAAATTAAATTGATCGTGGCCTTGATTGTGTGAACAATTTCACTCCTAATATACTTTGCATTATACAGAGTTTTGATGTGACTAAATCCATGGATCCTGACAATTTACCTAATATTGTCTTGAACACCTGCAGTCTTGATTTAACCTTTTGTCATCGCTTTTTCGTCTGTTTTTTTCCTGAGGAATCTTTCAACGCATTTCGAAGTCTGCCTAAGTCATTTCTATACCTAAATGAGAAGGTTGTCCAATAAGCTTGGACTCTTTTAGACCTGTATTTTGAAGGATTACGGAGAGGTTTCAAATTATTTACTATATAAGTACCTGGAGTAGAATGAAGTTTTAAGCGACCACCAATATAGATTTTGCCAGAAGCGTTCGAAACTTGACTGCGTAGTGGTCCACCACCAGGATTGGATGATACTTTTGGGGACAGAATACCACAGCAGGTTATTGCCATTTGACATTGTTAAACCTTTCTGCAGAGTATGGTATCGTGGCCTATTGAAGAGTTTTTGCGTTTATGATTTCCAATGGTATATGTTAAAGCCGATTAAAAGCCTTCTTAATAATCACTCTCTGGTTTCTAATCCCTCGAATAACCAATAAGGGCAGCCACATCCTAAAGTAATATATTGGGACCTATACTTTTCAATCTTTCCATAAGTGACATGAGAGACAACTTTGCAAGACCTCAGTATTGCTTCAGCGATGACACCACAACATATTTCGTCACCCTAAAACATGATGGCCCAATTAATGCCTTCCTACCACAACCGACAGATCTTTTGCATGTTTAAAAGTGGTCTGACTCTGGGATAGTCAGAATAAAAGCATCGAAAACAAAAGAGTTGATCATGTGCCAATCAAAAGCACAGTTTATACATTAGAGCTTAATCTTCTTGAACGGAGCTATAAAGAAAGTTGACAAGCTTCGTCTCCTTCGAATCCCTTTCTATAAAAATCTCTTTTGGCACACTCACCTTGATCAAGTGTGAGCCTCCGCAAAAGAAAGTTGGAGATGTCTTCTGGCTGCGAAAGCCTTCTAGCAATCCCCTCGATCATCCCACTTTCGGATCAGATCCACTGCTAATTATTTTTGCCTGCTGCATTCTGGTAGTCTGGAAACATTGCTGGGCCACATCAAAAGATGCGAAATAGGGCAAATAGACCAGGTTTAGTTGTTCCCCATGACTTTGTTATCGAGAAGTTTGATGTAGCAGTCGAAAGGTGTTTCCTACAAGCGGACAAATCTACCTCCTTCTCTAGAGCTTTCGTGTAATTTGCCTCCAATTGTCCAACTAACAAGACACACACGAAGGCACACAGTTCGGTCGAGTTATCTTTAGGCTGGCAAGCCGAAAACAAAGTACATGAAGAATGTCTGCATCCAACGGTACCCTTTGATCTGGAATGATCTTCCTGGGGAAGTCATCCCTAAAAGTTTGTCAATTGAATCTTTTGAAAGAAGATTCTTTATTCGTCTAAAATTTCACGGATAAAAAAAATTTCTGTTCCAATTCTCCCTCTTTCATAAATATTTCCTTATGTAACCATTTTTTTCTGACAATTTAACCTTAAAGAAGTTATATTTTCTTTCTTGTTTTTATTTTATTTTCACACTTCTGTGTATTTTTAGTTCAAAACAGGTGAATATCTTGCAAACTGAAACTTACCAGGTCTTGTAGAAGAAGACGTATGTATTGAAGAAGAAGAGCCTACTGCACCTGGTCGGAACAGCCCTAAATGAAAAATATTTGAATTATAAAATGATTTATCAAATATAGAGGATGAATTTTTAAGCTTGGTTAGTTCTGTTACCTTGGTTATTCTCATCCAAGCCAGGTCTAAATGGTGGATTGTTGTGACCCAGCAGACTATATACAACATATGTTTTACAAGAAACTGGAGAAAGAAAAGCTTGCAGTTGTGACTTTTATTGCTAGTCTAACGCCCGATGATTTTGAAAGAAAACTTCTTGGCCCCAAAAATTTCAAGACATTAGTGAGTCTGATTTCAAAAGATTGATTTTCTAAGTATTTTCACTAGAAAAAATGTGGAATAATTTTCACTAAAACAACAATTTTCTAGCTATTTTGGGAAATGATTTTATGATTCAACTTTTTACTGTAAGTTCTAAAATATATCAGTGATAATGTTATAAAATTGCACAAATGTTTCGAAAATGCTTCAGAGAATTAAACTGCAAGACCTATATCTTATATCCTATTTGAACAAAAGCATCCTTAGACTTATTGCCCCGGTTTGGCAAAGATGTTTTTGTAAGATTGATTGTATATATTGGAAAAAAAACGAACAAAAATTATGAAAGAAGGCAAAAAAGTTCTTTTGATGAATAAACTAAGAAAGACGCTGAAAGTTCAAATGAAGAAAATTAACTGTTGCCGTCTACCTGACTTATTAAATTGCGTTAAATGTCATTAAATTCTCATTAAATTTGATATGGTTGCAGATAATCTGTTAATTTTTCTCGAAAACGGGACCATAATTTTTTTCCAAAAACTGGAATACTACTCTTTTCAGGTGGAAAATAAACGATCTGAATAAGTCAAAACTTTGGAAAAATTTGTTTCCACCTCCCAGTTCCATTGTTATTTTTCTTCAATCATCTTCTGACATAAATTAAAGACCTCTGAAGGTTGAAAACCTTGAGCATATGTTGGAGGGGTTTCAAATCACAATTTGTTTGTTTATAAATCAGTTGTTTCTGAGCTTTTAGAGTAAGGCATTCTCAGTCTATTTTTTTTCATATTGTCCCATATTTCTATTTGTAAAAAAAATCAAAAGCTTTATGACACACACTTACCAGGTCTCCTATAAGAAGATGTATGCGATGCAGAGGATAAACTTGTTGACACTGGTCGAATAAATCCTTAAAAAAATGCTTGAATTATAACATTAACCTTGAAGGTAATATACAACAAAAGTTTACAAGAAACTGGAAGAACAGAAACTTAAGATTCAGATATTTACCATTATACTAGCAGTCGTATTTTTTGGCCAGACAAGATGTTGTAGTCCTAAAATTTGCATCAGTATATTAGCAGATCAGGGATTTTAATTTTTCAAAGTATTTCTGCAAGTGAAAAAGAAAGCGGATCTTTTGTTTTGGTTAAGTTGGAATTCCTTAGGATCGTGTAAATAAAAGATAACTTTAATTAAAGCGACCAGAAATTAATATCAAAGAATCAAAACTCATCTATCAAAAGAACAAAACTTAAAAAGAAGAAATCACATCAAGCATGAAGATAAGATATACTGATATATATATATATATATATATATATATATATATATATATATATATATATATATATATATATATATATATATATATATATATATATATATGAATTAATAAATTCCAAAACGAGTGGAACTTAAAACAAATACTGGAGTATAACCTAAAATAGGTCAATTTTATTATAAACATGAGCTTGGCTACTGGTCCCCCCCCCCTAACCTTAAACCTTCTCATTTATATTTTGTCATTTATGTTTTATTAGAAACTAAGCGTATTTTGGATGGTAACGTTTATTTTTCACAACACTAATGAAATATACAAAAATAAAATAAAATTGTTATAATAATCAGGATGACTGGAAAAATATTAAATATAAACTGAACGTTTAATGTATAACAAAATTAGCTCATAGAAATTTCAGTAATTTAAGATTAAAGATTTTATTTAACTTTGATTTCTTACATTGCAATGTTATAATTACAAAAAAAATATATATAATATATTTGGTGTTAATTAAAGTGCAAATGAAAAAACAGGCGTTAGAAAGTCTACATTAGGGGTTGGGGTTAGATTGAAGGAGAGGCAGCAGCTAACCTCCTGTTTGCAGGAATGTTTGTTCATTTAAATTTGATACGATTATTCACCTTACTTTCTTACTGTGTTCTGATTTAGTTTCTTTCATTTCCTGATGGTTTCGGTTTTTATTCCTTCTTTAACAGTAATTTCGATTATTATAAGACTTCATTTTTGCTCGTATTAGATTTAATTATAGCCTTGGCTATACTTTGAAACTTTTTTTGGGGAGATTTTTAAAAATGAATTTTTGTTCGCTTTTAATTGCTTTTTCATTCGATTTTCTTAGTGGTTATTATTATTAATATTTCCCAAGAATGTCATGTTATCGACTTAAGAATTAAAAATCTGACTGTAATGAAACTTTAAGCTGATTAGGGTGATCTGAGCATTGGCTTTAATTGTATTCAATATAGCTATTGTATAAATTTCTTTCAAGTTTAAGTCAGGATTTCGATGGTTTTTGAACTAAACTTTTGCAGCAACTTATAGACAATATACTCAAAAGAAGCCTATTGAGAGAAAGTTCAAAAGAGGTGTCACTTAGCTTTCTTCATTTCTGACTCTTTGTTTGCGAATTTAACGTGATTTTTTGATTGGTGGTGAGGGAAACATATCATTTTGAAAACCAAAGGAAAACAGATATAAAATTGAACTGGATATTTCGAACACATATACAGTGTTCATAATCAACAGTTTTACTGCTGATGATGAACCCTGTATGTGTGTTCGAAATATCCAGTTAAATTTATATTTGTTCATTGTCAATAAAAAGGTTTCATCCCTATTTTGAACTGTTTTACTTTCGTCATGGAAGGGCAGTGTGGTCTTCGAAGTTATCTATTTTGAAAACCCGGAAGTTTTTTATTGAGGTTATTCACTTTGAATGTTTTCTGAGAGACTTTTGGATACACACAGTATCTTTTGACTCCTTTCAATATTTTCCTCAACATTCCCATGTAATTTCAATAGTACCATCACCATTCCAGAGTTATTGCAGTTGCACTATTTAGACAACCTGGATTTATATAAGGTCTTTTAATTTAGTTAAAAATTCCCTTTAACATTCCCCGAAACTTTAAACTTAGTACCTTGGGTTGTTCTTGAGTGATTTCTCCTGAATAATCTTATTTGTTCCTGATATAGAGCAGGATATCAAAATGAAAGTTTCTACTTAATACCCTTAGCTTTCCTGAGATAATGCAGATTCACCATTTTAACATCAAGAAAGCACTCAATACGTTTTGATTATTTGCAATATCCCCTACAGCTTTGCCTGAAAATTTCAAATGAATACCCTTAGTCATTTCTGGGATATTGAAGATATGCTATTTCGACATCTCGACGCACTAGAGTATTTTGATTTGGTTTAATATCTCCATCAATATTATATTAAAGTTTTAACTTTAAACTTGTAGCAGTTCCTGATCCGTCACCTGATATGTACAATCTTTTTAGCAGTTGGATACACATTGTGTCTTTTGATTTTGTTCGTCATCTCCCTCAACATTTGCTTAACGTTTGAACTTAATAACCTTAGCCACTCCTTAAATATTGCAGATGAGCGATTTTTGTCAACCTAGATGCAATTAAGCTCATTTGCTGATGCGCTTAACTCAATAGTAGCAAAAATAGTAGCATTAGTAGTGGTTCTGGTCGTAGTAGCAAAAACGGTCAGAGTCTTTGCCATAATCGGAGTAGCAGCAATAATAGTCATAAGCTGTCGTAGTTGCAAGTAGTTCCAGATGCAGTCAAAAATATTAACAGTTACAAGTAGTCACAGTTGTAGTCGCAAGTAGTGGCGGTCGCAGTTACGAGCAGTCGAAATCTCAAGTAGTTGCAGTTGTAGTCGTAAGTAGTCACCAGTAGGTACAGTCGTAGTAGTAGCTAGTCGCACACACAAGTAGTTATAGCTGAAACCGTCACAGTCACAAATAGTCATGATCGCCATCTAAAATAGTTGCCGTCAGAAATACTTAAAGTCATAAGTAATTGTTGTCACAATTAGTCGTGGCTAAAGTGATTTAAATTTACAGTTGCAGTTGCAAGCAGTCGTAAATAGTCCCTGTCACAAGCATTCACAGTTGAATTCAAAAGTAGTTGCAGTTACAAGTGATTAAAGATTCAAGGTAGTCACAATCCTAAATATTTGCAGTCGTATTCATATGTAGTTGCTGTTGCATTCACAAGTAGTACCGTTACAGTTTTAGAAAAGCAAGGTCAAGTATGTTCCACTTTCACAATAAAAAGTACTATTTGAAAACAAGGGGGACTTGCATAAAATACAGCCTTTGCCCCTGGGGCTGTTAGAGGTTACGTTATTCCTGGCGGCACAGTTATTTGATATATAAACTATTTTGGACAAAACTGTTGTCTCAAATTTTTTCCGGATCCCTCTGGAGTGAGGGTAGCTAAGATAACCGCTGAATGGGGGCTGTTCTCCCTCGGATTACTTTTGACGCTCAAAAGAGGCAATAGAACTTTCAATTTTCAACCTAATTAGTTTGCTCCAAAGTTCTTAAGATCACCGTTTCCAGATGAAGTGGCTCTACAAAAAAGTAAAAAATAATTTGTTGAAGGCCTATGGCTCTTTACTATAGGCTTCGAAGTACATCATTCGATTATGGATTTTGACCGTAGCGTTTACATAGTTTCTTTTCAATTTTCTAGTCCACTAAATTTTAAATTTTAGCATCAAAAAATAAATACTGGAAATATCTTTTAAAAATTCAGATGTCCAAACATATAAACCTGCTTTGTTCAGCACTGAGTTACGAAATTAGGTGATAAGGACTTTTGAAAATAATTTGACAGTCAGGATAAAGTAATAATTCCAAATTTGGTTACTTTGAGGTATTATTAGAAAGAAACGGTTTTTTAAGAATAGATTTATTACACTTCAGGTATAAACCAGAGCTAAGAGTTCATATGGCACTTGTGACGAGGTCGGAAGAGCCAAGGGCTTATATGTTATGAGCTCTAGCAAAAATTTAAAAATCAATAGATTGATTTAAAAGGAAAATCAAAGGCTTAATGGGGGTCGGGATTTAAAATAAGAGCTCTGAGTCTCGAAGTCCTTCTAAATATCAAAATTCATTAAGATCTGATCACCCTCTCGTAAGTTAAAAATACCTCGTTTTTTTCCTCTCCCTTCAGACCCCAGATGGTCGAATCGGGGAAAACGACTTTGTCAAGTCAATTTTTTGCAGCTCCCTGACACGCCTACCAATTTTCATCGTCCTAGCACGTTCAAAAGCACCGAACTCGCGCCAAAGAACTGCACCCCTCCCCTAACTCCCCAAAAGAGAGTGGATCTGGTCCAATTACGTCAATCATGAATCTACGACATTTGCTTATTCTACCCACCGAGTTTCATTTCGATCTCTCCACTCTAAGCGCTTTTAGAGATTTTCCGTTTCCCCCTCCAAATCTCCCAATATCACGGGATACGGTTAGGACTTAAAACAAGAGCTCTGAGACACGAAGTTCTTTTAAATATCAAATTTCATTAAGATCCGATCACCCATTTGTAAGTTAAAAATGCATCGTTTTTTTCAAATTTTCAAGAAATCCCCCCCAACTCCTCCAAAGAGAACAAATCCGTTCCAAATATATCAAGCACGTATCTACAACTTGTGCTTATTCTTACCATCAAGTTTCATCCTTTCTTTCCACTCTAAGCGTTTTCCAAGATTTTCTGGTTTCCAAGATTTCTGTTTCCCCCCTCCAACATCCTATATCGTCGAATCCCATTCGAATTGAAAATAGAGCATCTAAGACATGAGATCTTTCTATATATTAGTTTTCATTAAGATCCGATCACCCATTCGTAAGATAAAAATACCTCAATATTCACGTTTTCCAAGATTTCAAGTTTCCTCCTCAACTCCCACAATGTCACCAGATCTAGTTGTGCTTTAAAATAAGAGCCCTGGGCACAAGATCCTTCTAAATATCAAATTTAATTAAGATTTGATCACCCGTTTGTAAGTTACAAATACCTCATTTTTCTAATCTTTCCGAATTGCCCTCCCCTCCAACTCCTCCATAGAGAGCAGATCCGGCCCAGTTATGTTAGTCACGTATCTTGGACTTGTGCTTATTCTTTCCGCCGAGTTTCATCCAGATCTCTCCACTCTAAGTGTTTTCCAAGATTCCCGATCCCCCCCCCCAACTCCACCAAATGACACTGGATCCGCTTGGGCTTTAAAATAAGATATCTGAGTTACAAGGTTCTTTTAAATATGAAATTTCATTAAGATCCGATCATTTCTCTTCATAAGTTAAAAATACCTCAATTCTTCTAATTTTTAAGAATTAGCTCTCCCCCTGACCCCCCCCCCCCAAATAGAGCGAATCCGTTTTGGTTATTTCAATCACGTATTTAGAACGTGTGCTAATTTTTTTTCTACTAAGTTTCATCCCGATCCCTCCACTCTAAGCGTTTTCCAAGATATTAGGTTTCCTCCTCCAATTCCCCCCAATATCACTGGATCCAGTCAGGATTTCAAAAAAAGCTCTGAGACAAAATATCCTTCTAAATGTCAAATTCTGTTAAGATCCGATCACCCATTCGTAAGTTAAAAATACCTCATTTTTTCTAATGTTTCCGAGTTAACCATCCCAACACCTCTCCCCTCCCGAATGTCAAATTGGGGAAACAACTACTTCTAATTTAATATCGTCTGATCTCTAATACGCTTCCCAAATTTCATTGTCCTAGCTTATCCGGGAGTGCCCAAACTAGCAAAACTAGGACACACAGACCGACAGACAGACAAAATTTGCGATCGCTATATGTCACTTTGTAAATACCAAGTGCCATAAAACCACGAATTGCTCTTTGTTAGAGTACTGTTGCTGATGCATACAAGAAAGGAGAAAAAGGTCAGAAAAAAAACAAGGATAATCCACATAGTTTACACAGAAATCATAAAATCAAATAACAAGGTTGACAGAGCGAAATTAATAAATGGGTTCTTGTCAAAGAAAGTCACATTTTCAAAAGCGGGTGATCCTTCTACTTTCCATAGAAATCATAAAACAAAATAATAAGTTTGAGGTAGTGTTTACGATAGTGAGGTTTAAGTTTTCAAGATGGGACCTTGTGAACCATCAGTTAGGAGGTTTTGACAAGGAAAAATGGACTTTATTTTTAAGAATGTTGCTCACTTGGATCCGCTTCTGGAATTGCTTCACGCTTATCCATTCCTTTTTCTCTCAGATTAATGCTCATTCCTGGGGCTTGATAGCTAAGAGCCGGTCGTCCCAATGGTCCTGTATTAGTAAATGCAACATCAGCACCACCAAACCCAGACCCAGGCTGATACCCATATGGCTGAAAGCCCAGACCGTTGTCATATGCTCCACCATACCCTTGATTGAACCCTTGATTGTAGTTTGTTGCTCTAAATTCTTCTTTTGCTAAAAAAAAAAGACAAAAAACTAACAATTGCAGGTCAATCAAACAGTTTGTGGTAACGAATTTCTAAAAAATAACCGAAAAAAAGTAACCCAAACTCTAAAAAATAGAATTTTGATACCAATAGTTACATCAAAAGAATTGAATTTTAATGCTGATTTTAAATATACAAGTTTTATCAAGATCAGTTATACTCATCAAAAGTTGCGAGCCTGAGAAAATTTGCTTCATTTTAGAAAATAGGGGAAAATAGGGTGTTTATTTGTTTGTTTTTTTGTTTGTTTTTTCCCTCAGGGGTGATCGTATCGACTGAGTGGTCCTAGAATCTTGCGAGAGGGCTTATTCTAACTGAAATTAAAAGTTTTAGTGCCTTTTTCAGTGACAGAAAAATTGGAGGGCAAAGTTAAACCATCAGACGCAGGCCAAGAATACAGCGAAGACACTTGTGGTGGAAGACATTCAGGTTATTAGCTTCCCCAGCTCTGAGGGGCCACGTTTCGCAACCATAAAGAAGCACAGAGAGGACCAAAGCGTTATATATCCGGAGCTTTGTTCGAAGGGAAATTTCATTTCGTAGCCAGAGGCACTTCCGAAGCTGGATGAATGCTGCCCAGGCAGCGGAGATGCGGCTTTGTATTTCGCTTAGAGCTTCGCCCTTGGGATTTATTAGGGAGCCTAGATATTTGAAATTCTGGACGTCCTCGATTGGGATGCCATTCAATGTGATTGGAGTTTCATCTAGCCCAGAGGTGCGCATCTATTTTGTTTTCGATTGGCTGATCTTTAGTCCAGTAGCAAGTGATCTAGCAGCAATGCCGTCTATCATGAGCTGTGCTTCTATTATCGAGTCAGCCAAGATATCCACATCATCAGCGTAATCAAGGTCTGTTATTGATAGTGCTGGACTGATTGTCACACCTTTGTATTTGTCAAGAGTCTTCATGATCTGGTCAATGACAAAGTTAAATAAAATAGGCGATAAGGCACAACCCTGTCGCACTCCTTTGTCAATTGATATTTCTTTTGAGATTTCTCCGTCAGCTCTTATAAATGCCCTCGTTCCCACGTAATACGCCTTAATTAAACGGACTATCTTTTCGGGTACTCCATCATCCCTCATTTCATCCCAGATGGCAATTCTCTTTACCGAGTCAAAAGCCGTTACAAAGTCGGTAAAGACTTGTATTGTTTCCTGCTGGTGTATAAGGCGGTGTTCCAGGATCTGTCTCAGGCTAAAAATATGATCGCAACATCCCATACCAGGTCTGAATCCTGCTTGATTTGGCCTCGTCCGATCATTTCTAATATTTCTGAACCTAGTTAATACTATTATTGTGAAAACTTTTGCAGAAATGGGTATCAGGGAAATTCCTCTATAATTTTTACAATCGGCTCGATCCCCTTTCTTAAATACAGGAATTATTATAGAGGTCCTCCACTCTTCAGGAATGTATTCGTTGACCCAGACATCCGTGAGTAAGTTGTGGAGCTCGTCGATAGCCGCTTCTGGAAGGGCCTTGAGAAGTTCAGCTGGTAATTCGTCAATGCCAGGGCTTTTATTATTTTTTAATAGTTTTACGGCATGAATAATTTCTTCTCTGCTTGGAGGGGCGATATTGCAATCCTTATACACGAATGGTGACTCAGAACTGCTCTGGGATGGAATGGGTTGGCTGTGGTCATTTTCTGATGGGTGAAGAAGCTCCTGGAAGTGAGCACGCCATCGTTCGATGCGATCTTCTTTGCTCGTGAGAAGCTTGTTGTCCTTACTAAGTAGCGTGGGGGTAGATCTTTGCTTCTTTTTCCCGGTTGATTCTCCTAGGAGCTGGTAAAGTTTCCGTGAATCATTGCGTGCAGCAGCTTTTTCCAGAAAATTTGCTTCATTTTAGAAAATAGGGGAAAACACTCCTTAAAAGTCATACAATCTTAACGAAATTCACACCATCAGATTCAGCGTATCAGAGAACCTTGTTGTAGAAGTTTCAAGCTCCTTTCTACAAACATGTGGAATTTCACATTTTTTGCCCGAAGACAGATCTCGGATGCGTGTTTATTTGTTTGTTTTTTTGTTTGTTTTTTCCCTCAGGGCTGATCGTATCGACTGAGTGGTCCTAGAATCATGCGAGAGGGCTTATTCTAACTGAAATTAAAAGTTTTAGTGCCTTTTTCAGTGACAAAAAAATTGGAGGGCACCTAGGCCCCTCCCACGCTCATTTATCCCCAACGTCACCAGATCAAAATTCTGAGATATCCATTTTATTTACCATAGTCGAAAAACCTAATAATTATGTCTTTAGGGACGACTTAATCCCCCGCAGTCCCAGTGGGAGGGGCTGAAAGTTGAAAACTTTGCCCTGTGTTTACATATAGTAATGGTTACTGGGAAGTGTACAGACGTTTTCAGGGAGATTTTTTGGTTTAAGGGGGAGAGTTGAGGGGGGGGGGTACGTGGGAGGATATTTCCATGGAGAGACTTCTCATGTGGGAAGAGAATTTCAATGAAGGGGGCGCAGGATTTTCTAGCTTTTTTTGGAAAAACAATGAGAAAATAAATATCAAAAGTTTTTTCTACTGAAAGTAAGGAGCAGCATTAAAACTTAAAACGAACAAAACTTATTTCGCATATGAGGGGTTTACCTCCTCGTTATACCTCACTCCTTACGCTAAAGTATTTTTTAGTAATTTCAACTATTTATTCTACGGCCTTTGTGATTCAGAGGTCATTCTTAAGGAATTGGGACACAATCTATGCTTTAGTGTAAAAAGCGAGGTATCGACGAGGGTTGAACCACCTCGCATACGCAATAAAAACATACGAATATAGAAGTTCGTTACGTAAGTTAATTCGTAAGTTACGTATATTTTTTACCAATGAAAACATTTGTAAAAAATTAAAAGTTCTAGTTGCTTTTTCAAGAAATCAAAAACTTGGAGGGCAACTAGGCCTCCTCCTTCACTTCTTTGTTCTCAAAATCTTCCGATTTTGCAATTAATTAATATGCAAATTTTGTTTTAATTACTTATGTGCGGAGAGCCAAGATCAAAACATGCATTAATTCAAATACGTTCAGAAATTAAATAAAAAAAAACAACAAGTTTTTGTAACGGAAAGTAAGGATTGACATTAAAACTTAAAACGAACAAAAATTACTCCGTATATGAAAGGGTGTTTTCCTCCTCAACGCCCCGCTCTTTACGCTAAAGTTTGACCCTTTCTCTTAACTCTACTTTTTAAAACAGTAAGAAACTTTAGCGTAAAGAGCGAGGTGTTGAGGAGGAAAAGATGGAATCTGAGATGGAAATCTCAGAAAATCTCAGAAAAGTTGAGATGGAAATCTGTTTACTTGAAATAAACTTGACCTTATCTTTGTCTCTAAAACCAAGCGTTCATAAAAGATACTTCCAATAAATTGAACTATACATTCATATCGAATATCGATATCACAAATTATATTCGGAAATGTTTGACTTTTTTGCCATTTCCGCCATCTAAGAGTGGACGTCCTGCAATAAAGATGCTGGATAAAGAATATAAAAGAAGACATAGAGTAAAAAGACTGAGAAGAATACGAATAATAATATATCAAATTAAGGATCAGTCAAACGATCACCCAATATAACTTACTGCACGCTTTTCAAGCAAGCTCTTTGAACATTTTCTTCCATCTCACTAGCAAAGAAGTCAAGACGTTCAGTATACGTTCCATACGTAAGAATCAAATATTTAGGTTTGCCTCTCGATTAATATCGTTATTTATCCGATTCTAGTTAGGACACGGGTTTTCTGTTAGTATATCAAAGTGATTTTAATTTATCAATTGGTATCTGTTCAGACAATAAATCTATGGATTCAAGTATGAACCGGGGTATTAAATAAGCTGTAAGACTAAATAGTGTTGTCAAAAGACAAATTTCTCAACAAACGAATCAAGAGAGTTTGCTTGCTGAATTGATGTTTGTGACAGTAGTAAATTTAAGTCCATTATTAAAAAATAATTTCACTTTTAATTTAGTCTTGTCTCGAGATACAATCGTACCTCTTCCAGTTTTGAATTTGGCAGAACACTTCATAACGGTTTTAAAACAGGTATAACTATCTTGCCTAAAATCTTGTTGTTTTTTGTTTTTTTTTTTTGCTCATGGTCTATTGTATCCAATCCAAATATGGTCACAATTCAATTATCCTCCAATCAAAATAAAAAATCTGTGAACCAGAAGATTGTAGTTTCTGTTAGCTTTTTTTGAGGATGGGGAGGAGTCGGGGTTTTGGTGACTTACATTAGATGGTTTTGTCGGTGCTAGGTGTATTTTTTTTTCTTACCGCCAGAAAAATTCTCACATGTTGAAAATTTCCCTCAGAAAACTCACCCCCCGCCGATTAAACTTCCTCTCGGAAAACTTTTGTTGGAAAAAGTCCCCCCGTGAGGGATTTCCCTCGAAAAATTCCTATGACAGACAAAAATAATGAAGAAAAAAGGAACTTTGGAATATTCTACTTATATTCCGAAAGATAGGCAGATTATGTGGCACCGAATATCTTATATTATACAATTTTGCCCTTTAATTTTAATATCTTTTAGAATTTTTTTTTTTGGGGGGGGGGTCAGTTATCGTAGCAGGGTAAAATAAAGGTTTAAAAAATTTGAAAATAGGAACTAACAGAAACAATTGCTACTGTACAAGGGTTTCACTATGATCAAATTACTTCTCATCAACTTGATCTGGCACCCAAGAGAGGGATCACTACCCAATCTGTTCCAAGGGGGGCGCGTATCTTCATTTTTGTTTATTATTACTTTGGACATTTTTTCAAAACCCTTCACCTTAGCTACTCGGATTGGTTTCGTCACGTTTGATGGTCGATGCTGTTCATTAGGCATTATGAAACTACTTAAAAGGCCTTTTATAAACATACTAATTATACTTGGTATTATGTATGTTCCTTTTGATGTTATGTTCCTTTTGATGTTATGTTTTGATCTATGTTCTTTTTACAATGTTGCACACGATACGTTCACTCCTGGGAGGGGGTGAAAATGATGTTGTTTATTTTCTTAAACTCTGCTACCAAGTGTGTGTTTGATATTATTTTTCTTGTCAATCTTTATGTTTCTTGTGTAATTTTGCCTATATCATAGACACTGAAAATGATACATCCACTAATGAGGCATATATGACGTATGTATGCTTTTTCAATGTATCAAACAGTTCGTGGTAACGAACTGTAGTAAGGAGCGACCCGGCTCAATCGTAACCGAAACTCTAAAAAATGGAATTTTGATAACAATATTTACATCAAAAGAATCGCATTTTAATGCTGATTTTAAATATATAAGTTTCATCAAGATCAAATATACCTATCAAAAGTCACTAGCCTGAAAAAATTTGCCTCATATTAGAAATAGGGGGAAACACCCCTAAAAGTCATAGAATCTTAGCTCCTATCTACAAAAGTCAAGCTCCCATCTACAAAAATGTAGAATTTTGTATTTTTTGCCAGAAGGCATATCACGGATGCGTGTTTATTTGTTTTTTTTTCCAGGGGTGATCGTATCGACCCAGTCAACCTAGAATTATGCAAGAGGGCTCATTCTAACGGAAATGAAAAGTTTTAGTGCCCTTTTCAAGTTACCAATAAAATTGGAGGTCACCTAGGCCCCCTCCCACGCTAATTATTTTCCCAAAGTCAACGGACCAAAATTCTGAGATAGCCATTTTATTCGACTCTTTCTTAATTCTTTGACTCTTTCTCTTAATTCTACTTTTTAAAACAGTAAAAAACTTTAGCGTACAGAGCGGGGCGTTGATGAGGAAGCAGCCCCTTTCATATACTAAGTAATTTCTGTTCGTTTTAAGTTTTAATGTTGCTCCTTACTTTCAGTTGAATTTTTTTTTTAATTCATAAATATAACGTCACTCATATAAATCTTTTTTCCAAATTAAGACTCTAAACGAATTTTCTATAACTTCTGACCTGCATAAACCTAATGAAATCTTTGGAGAATAATCTATATATGTTCTCCCAAATAGTAAGATCTCTAACCAATTTGTACATTTTGTTTCGCAGTATTACCTGGTTCGCTCTTTCAGCTGGTGTAAAAAGCAAATAAAAACAATGAAATAACAAAGCTAATTAAATCTTTACTTACAATCGAAGAACCTTTCGCTCAGCTCATTCTCTTCAGAGTCAGCAGCTTCAGAAAGTGGATGAGCGACTACAAATAGAGAATTTTGATTAATAATATTGAACTATAATTATAAGGGTTTTATTTCAATTTGTGTTGAACAAATGTCTGCAAACCTGCTTTGGTTCAAGGGTTGGACTGCCACCAGGGAAATACCTCACCCGCAAAAATATCCCCACATGTCATATGGAAGAGCCGGATAACAAATAAAAATAATGGAGAAAAGAATGTATTTTGGAATATTCCACCTATATTCCAAAATAGAGGTTGAACATTTGGGGTCGAATATCCTATAGTACATAAATTTATACTTTTATTTTTTTTTTTTTTTGCTTTAGGGGTGTTGAATCATCGTAGAAAGGTAAGATATATTTTGAGAAAAATATTATGAAATTATTTGCTATCGTAGAAGGGCTATCCTGTGATGAAAGTGCAGAAATAACTGGCTGGAACTAGAACTAGGAGTAAATAATTCACACTGACTTGGTCTTGTTCCTACCAGAGAGGTCACTAGCCAAATTTTACAGACTGGCTAGTCATTTCTATCGACTGATTCTGTGATATTACTATTAAAAATTGCTCTATTTTTTGTTTTTACCTACTATTCCTTTTAATACGTGGCATATTTTTACGTGGCATATTTTCGTCCATCAGCCAGTAAAATTGAGCTTTACACCACTATTTCAGCGACTCAAATTTTCATCCAACTGGGTGAAAACATTGGAGGAGGGGTATCCTCCTCCCTCCCACCCATAATGCCCCAGCTGAAAATTATAGTACTTGGTACCGGCTATCCCATTACAACCGAAAACGAGTCCAATCAAAAGGTCAGAAGGTTTCCCGTCTGTACCTTTAAGGGGAAATATTTTTCTTCTTTATTATTTTTTTAAAGGGTGTGGAGTCAAAGTCTAGGTCAAAACCAACCATATTTAAAATTGACAGAATTCCTTATTCCGAAGCCCCCCCCCCCCAAAAAAAGCACAAAAAGAAGAATTAAAATATAACGGTTCAAAATAGGGATAAAACTATTTAATCGACAGTGAAACAAATATAAAATTTGAACTGAATATTTCGACCCTTATATAGTGTCCATTATCTGCAGTAAAAAAAATTTTACTGAAGTTTTTTACTGCTGGTCTTCGAAGTTATCTACGAAAAAACAAAAGCAGTTAAAATGAAAATATATTCTATAGGATATATTGAAAAACAATACAATCTTTTTCAACTGAAAATAAGAAGAAGTATTAAAACTTAAATTGAACAGAAAGTCCTCGTAATTTATGTGTGAAAGGGGCTGTTCCCTCCAATACTTCAGTCGTTACGCTAAAACTTTTTGTAAATTTGATTAGCTTGTTGTTCAATTCCAACGGCCCTCATGTTTCGGAAATCGTTCTTATTTAAGACCGCTAGGGAGTAATTCAAATATTGAATCAAACAGTTCGTGGTAACAAACTGTAAGTAAGGATCCATGTGGCTCAATAGTAACCAAAACTCTAAGAAAAGACTCTTGGTAACAACATATACATAAAAAGAATTGAATTTTGATGTAGATTAAAAATATACAACATTTATCAAGTTTAATATTACCCATCAAAGGTTACCTGCCTTAAGAAAAACTTGCGCGATTTTTTTAAAAGAGGAGAAACATCCCCAAAAATCAATTGATCTTAATGAAAACCACACTTTCAGATTCAGCATATCAGAGAATCTTACTGTAAAAGTTTCAAGCTCCTGTATAGAAAAATATGGAATTTTGAATTTCATGCCATAAGAAAGATCATGGATGCGTATTTTTTTGTTTTTTTCCCAGGGGTGATTGTATCGAACCCATGATCCTGGAAGTTCGAGAGAGGGCTCATTTAATTCAAAAATCAAAAGCTCTAGTATCCTTTTTAAGTTACAAAAAAATCTTGCAGAACTGCTAGTCTCCCTCCCACGCCCCTTTTACCCCAAAGTCATCAGATTAAAATTTTGAAATAGTCATTTTGTTCAGCATAGTTGAAAGATCTAATAATTGTATATTTGAGGATGACTAAGCCTCCCAAGGATGAGCCCCCCAGGGTAAGACTGCAAGCTATAACCTTTTTCTATTGTTTACATGTAGTATTGGTGTACAAGGACAATTTGTGAGTGTTTGTGTGTATGTGGGGTTTAGTGGGGAAGGGGAGGTTTATTTGGGAGGATATTTCCACTTTAGAATTTTTCATCGGATAGCATGAGGTGTAACTGCTTTGCTATTTTTTACGAGGTCTAACTTTGAAAAAGGATTATTGTTTAGTCACTATAACAAAAAGAGCTTCTCTTTGTTTTCTTTTTTCAGATTTTAGGAGTGTCCAAATTTCATAAGTCTTCCTCTGAATACACCACCAACATAAAACAGGTCAGAATGACAGTGGGCTAAACAGTGCTTAAAAAACAAATTTAGAAAAATTAATGTATTTTAAAGCTTCAAGAATTCACTTTGGAACTTAAATTTAGCGTATAGACCCTATTTATGAACGCCCCTCCTTGGTCAAAATAATTGACCATTTAATACCATAACTTATCAAATTTAAATCAACTTGTGACGCCACATAAAAGAAAATTATGCTCCGAAAATCAAAACTTTTTTTTGTTTCTGTTACTTTATTCTGACTTCTTAAAATGGAATACTAAAATGTACTTTTGATACTAATTTATAAAGATTGCTAGATACCTAATAGATTAACAATGTTGCGGACACGAAAATAAACAGGAGCTCAACTAATTATTTCAAACATGGATTCCATGTATACCATACCGTACCTGTGAGAACCGAAGTTTATCATCCTCCGAAACAGAATACCGCGGGAGTTGTAGTTTCTTACATGTTTTATTGTTCGTTAGTAGTAGTATTAATTTATTATCCAAAAGAAATAACAGAGACAAAATCAATCGGTAGCACACCAAAAGCGTCGCTTGCGAGGGTTTTCTACTAACAAAAAAGAACAAAAAAATAGAAGAGAAAAAAAATAATAAAAACAAAGAACAAAACAAACAAAAAACAATGAGTTAATCTATAACAAGCAGAAAGGTGAAACTGTGTACCGAGAAAAAAAAAACTTACATAAATAATGCATACACAATAAAAAAACATAATATCATGATCCCGAAGCAAAAAAAAAAAAACAATAAACAATTATTGCCAATATTAAATCCATCAATCCCAATCTATTTCAAAGGTATACCTACAATTCTTTGGTACTTGGAACAAGCTTATTACATAGTTTAGCCCCTCTATAAATAACTGAAAAAGCAGTCCTACTTGAAACTAGGCGAGGAACCTCAATAACTCCACTTGCTCGAGTTCTGTGACCACAAATATTAGATCTTTCCCGAAAAAACACGCCCATAATAATACTTATACATAAAAACCAGTGTATAAAAATCACGCAATTCGGCTGCAGGCATTATATTAATCATACTGTAAATTGACCTGACCGACTCCCGGTTCCCTATTCCACAAGTTGATCTGATGGCATTATTCTGCAGTACGTGGATTGGGCGAAGTATTTAGGGGAATGTCCCAAGCCATACAGACGAACAATACAAAATATACGGATGAATCAGAGAAAAATATACTAACCGTAAAACATTTGAGGGAAAAATGTGTTTTAATTTAAGGATAATCCCTAAATTCCGCGATTGTATTCTAGTTATAGCTTTTACATGGTGCGTAAATGATAAAATTTCGTCAATAATAATCCCAAAGTACTTAACGCAACTTGACCTCTTAATAATGCCCTTCGGTGAAGCTATTTCCGTAATCCGAGGATAATAATTGGGGGATCGTGAAAATATGACAAAATGTGACTTATTTGTATTTAGGTCAAGCCGGTTTATCTTCAACCAAAGACACGTCATAGTCATTGCTTCATTAATTATTGAAGTAAGTTGTTGTTCAGTTGAAGCAACACACATTAATATCGTATCATCAGCAAATAAGGGTGTAGTGATCCTGGATCCCGAAGGTGCAGGATCAACTAGATATCTAATTCTAGAAGTACTTGCAACAGCATTTGGCAGATCATTAATGAAAATCAAAATAAGAGCAGGACCTAACACAGGGCCCTGGGGGATACCAAATTTAACAAGACTCTTACTTGAAGAAAATCCATTAATATGAACCTCTTAGTCCATAAAATTCACATTTTAAAAGTAGTAATTGGCGGTCAACAGTGTCAAATGCCTTAATCAAATCAAGAAACAGATCAGCGACTCTAAGCTTATTGTCAAGAGCTCCATTGATTACCGAAGTTATATATGAGAATGCCATTTCTGTGGTTCTCCCCTTCCTGAAGCCAAATTGAATTGGATTTAAAATTGTATGCAGTTCTAAATAATCATAAACTCTAGTGTTAATACACTTTTCTAGCACACGAGAAGAATTAGGTAAGACCGAGATAGGCCGATAATTTTCAAGGTCATTTTTATTACCGCCTTTAAAAACAGGGGTAATCTTAGCAATTTTCAAGCAATCAGGAAACATTCCCCGTTTCAAGCACAAATTATTGAGAGAAGCAAGAACATCAGGAAACGCTATTTTTAACACCAGAAGATTGAGTGAATCACTACCTGCAGATGTATTTTTCATCCCAAGAATAATTTTCTCTACTTTATCACGAGAGAAGGGTTTCATATACTTAGAAATATCAATTGGGGTCTTCATAAAAAACTCCAAGGGAGGATCATCATCAGAAGATACAATACGGGAAGATAAATCTACGCCAATATTAGCAAAATGTTTAGAAACAACATCACATATCTCTTCTGGTTTCTTCGTTGGCAGGTCATTCTGCATTACTACTTCATCGGGAATAATAGAGTTTTCTGACGATATCACACTTTAATTAATTTTCCAAGTTTTTGCAGGGTTACCACAAGTCTCAGTGAATTTATTTACGAAATATTTTCTTTTACATTTCTTAGTAATTTATTCAGGGCATTCCTATAATTTTTATAAATTCTTAAGCAAATCGGATCATTCCCGTTATTTAAGGAATTCTTATAAAATTGATCTCTTTTATTAATACAACGCAACAAGTTAGGTGGAATCCATGGTTTCTTAGAATTATTTTTCCTTGATGGCGAACGAACCATTATACATGTTTTTGTCACTAGCAAAATCAATTTGTTATAAAATCTTGAAAACTAGTATTTATATCACCCGTAAGATCAACAAAATTATTCCAATCGACTTCTGCAATTGCCTGCTTAAATTTTTGAAGGTTACTCTGGCTAAACACATGCATTGGACTCTTAGGAATTATCGGTGCTGGCTTCTGGGGAATACAGAGATCAAATCTTGTTGAAATCCCAATATGATCTGATACATCAGTAATAATAACTCTTGGAACTGAAAAAAAACAAATTTGGAAAAAAAACAAATTTGTCAATAAGCTTCGATGAAGTTACTCGTATGCATATATTAATAGTTGGAAATGAACCATGGGACATACAAAGTTGTAAAAAATCCATAGAAACACTCGCATCCTCATGAAGGTCAATATTAAAATCCCCAAGCATCATAAATGGATGTGAGTGAACCAATTGCTAGTTTCTCCAGCTGCTTATCCAGAACATTCATAAAGATCTATATGGAACCAGATGGTGGCCTATACGATATAATAACAACTGCATCTTTAGGTTTCAGCCTAAGCTGAAGAATAAATGGTTCAAAAACCATTTCCTGATATACTACTAAGTCATTTCTTACCAAAACCTCAATATCGCTTCGAATATTTGCACCATTTCCTCCATATTGTCAAAACTGTCGATTCCTATTATAAAATTTATATCCTGGAATATTTAAAAGAGCAGATTTGTGGTCATTCAAACAGGTTTCAGTAAGACCGACAACCTGAAAAATCGATAGATCACATATTTCATTTCAAAAATTCAACAAAGAATTTAGCCCTTGGCAATTACGATGGAAAACAAAAAAATTGAGGCCTCTCGCATCACCATACTCAGATTGAATTCCATCTTTAAACAAGTGTTTGGAACTAATAGATTTATAGTGTTCTGCTACCCCAATGTCATAACTCCGCTGCAGCTGCTCCGTTAATACACCCCCAAAATCTACATTCTAAGCTTCCAGATTATTAAGACAACTAATGCTTCGGAAATCACGATAATAATTATCCATTGTCATTAAATTCAAAAAAGACCTTGGTACAGAGTTTCAATAAAAATAACAGAGACAAAAAATAAAAACAAATTGAAAAACAAAAATAAACCACTTCAAAACACTAATAATAAAAAGAACAGGCGATGAAAATATTGGCTGTAACCCATCCATGTATAAAGCTCAAGCTCATATCGCAACGGCTAACAACTTAGTAATAAACACAAACCCCGACATCATAAGATCACTAAAAAACTAACTTAACAAAGACTTAATCAACCAAAATACACAAATTACGGTGTCAACAGACCCTCTGCATTATACCAAAGCACTTTAGTTACAGTTTTATTTTTTTACAGGGGGTAAGGTAGGGCGTACCCAGCATTCCACTCCTTTATCCACTCTACATTTACGGATACCCAGGAGTTCCTTGCGCACAATACGCACAGGAGGGGTAACATCATTACTAATAAAAACATTCTTATAAATGCTGAACTGTTTCCCTTTAAGTTGTTTCGCATTTTTCAAAAGAGAAAATCGAACCTGTATATTGTCCACTTTAGTTTTAAAAAAAAATTTTAGAACATTGAACAACATTAAAAGACGGCAAACTTCCACTATCCAATAACAATCCATGCACCAACACATCCGAAATCAGAGACTCGGCATCCTCGATAGGTACTTCATGTTAGTGGAGGAAAGATACGGATAAAAATGGTCAAACCTCGGGGAAATAGCGACAAAATTTTTTTACACCAAAATGTTCAGAAATATCTGTTTAATCACACAAAATAAATCCCCCCGAATCTCCACTGCACAGGTATCCCAAATTTGCCCTGGAATGGGAAAAAAGAGGCGAAAAATCCGACTTTTGTTTTTATAAATATTTTTGAGTTTAAATAGTCATTTTCTATCAAATTAAATATGCCTACTCCAAATCTAAATTCAGATTTCCTTTTTTCCGTACCCTAATGCCCATTTCCACCCTTAAATGGTGAGAGGGTGGCAAAACTCGAAATTAAGAGGTTGTTGCATTATTTGGCCTTTTCCTTTGGGATCAATGGCGGTGAATTTGAAAATGAAGTTAAAAACTTGATTCTACGTGGTCAAGTGCCTCATCTAACCTAAATCCGCTGTGAAAGTTAACTTACGCGAACTAGTCATTTTAATCAGTTGTCGGTTGACTCACCATTTCCTATCAAGCTAGGAATGGCGCCTTTGAATATGAGTCTCGAACAGTCTAATTTCAAACCAGTATTCCAGACTCCCCCTCCAGTTTACAGTTTCCATTCCTTAGTGTCATTTTTTAGGTGATCTAATCAGTAGACCCATCTACCGTAGTACTTGCTAGATGATAGGCGTGTTCAAGGCTACATACAAGGTTTGTGCCGCTTTATTTACTTCCGCAAAGAAAAGACAAAATAATATACTGGGATCCATGAGCGTTGATTAGAAGTATTTAGTGAGATAGTGTTTAAGATTATGCTTCTGATTTTTGAAAAGAGCGGACATTCATTTTTGCTTTTCAACTTCATTTGTGCAATGCCATCTACTGTGTATCATTCAAGCTTAATTTGTTCTTCTAGGTGACGATGGGTTGAATTGCGATTGGTAGTAGTAGCACAAGCAAAGAAAGAGGTAGTAGCACAGCTTCGACGACTTGAAATGAAGCCCACACCGCGTGTCGTCTTAACTTCTGTGACAGAGGTCGGATCAACAGAGAAAAGAAGGCTCTAAGGAAACTTGAGTAGAAAGAACCGGTTGTAGCCCCCCAACAAGATCTTCAGCTCCAGGCTTTGATTTTTCGAAGAACTGGCTATTCTGTGGTCAAGCAGTGAAATTATGCGAGATCACAAGTCGTGAATTCGCTAAAGCTTATGCAGTACGAACTCATAGCTTCGACTACTCGATTAGTAAAATGTGTAAGAGCGGGAACGATCATTGGGCCATGACAGTGCTTGGTCGGATAAATTCAAAGAATTCTGATCCTCATGGATAGGACGCCGTTTATCATCAAATATGCTCAGTGAACTTGAGGACAAGAAAAGAGATTCTACAAAAATTCTGTGGTCAAGAAAAAGTGAGCGACGTGCCTCCACAAAAAAAACGGAAGGGAAGACCGCGCGATAGTGCAAGGAAAGCCGCTGTCGAGGAAGCGCTTCAGTGCTATGCCAAGAGTGAAGAACCTGTACCTCTGACGATTATATTAAGAAAATGGCTCATATTCTCTCTGAAACTGACTGTGATATTTTGGCCTACAGCTTTTGTCAAGCCAAGATTTGCTAGTCAGTGAGTATGGCGAACAAGTGGTTGTGTCCGATTCAAATGGGAAAGAGACACTCTTAACATTTAGAGATACGGTTGACTGGATATAATGAGAATTTCACCAAGAGGAAAAAGCAGATAGCGAAAACGAGAAAGGGATCAGCTCATCAAAGTCGTTCAAAAGATAATAAGAAGTGAAATCAAATCCATTACGACAAGGAAGGATTCCTACGAATTTCTTAACGAGGTATTGTCAGTAGAGAAGTGTTTGAACTTCATGTGCACCTCTCTTTGTATACTGCTTTCATCGACAGGGGGTCGACACGCCTCGTCTAATATCTTCTATCGGACAGGCTATAATGGAGGCATACAGACCACGTGGTTTAATGTCTCCTGTACAAATAGGACTGACTTCGCAGCTGCATCACCATTTCTCATCCTGATATTTAATTGACACACTGCACAATCTTGCTTCTGCTCTTCGAAATGAGAGGTAAAAAAAATTGATAGATGTGGAGCAGTAAATCAAACGTTGTTGGAAGAGTCCGAAGAGAAAGCACATTTTTTTCAGTATGTAGGAGACAACGTCGATCATGATATTGCTACTATTGACGGCCTGAATACCTTTCATGGAATGGGACTTATTAAAGTGTCTACACCTGAGTTGCCGGCAACAAAGCTTTCAGTGCCAAGAAAAGAAATAAGTGGAGATGAGATGAAGTCAATCGGCACCTTGCCGTTCTACACCTACCAGAAACCCGCCAAGTACAAACCAAGGACTTTTGTTTGCTTGACAAACAGTGGTGACACTCATGACAATGAATGGAAAGGTGAAATGCTCTGGCGGATCTCTGGCTTTTTCAAAAGCTCATATATGAGCTGGTCGGCCTTTTGTGGTTAATACACCAAAAGCTACCTCATCCGGGAAAGTCGAATATTTGTTTTTTGCCAATGATTAACTGCAACCCAAGCGATATCTCCTGTGTTTATTCTACACTTATGCATGCTAACGAGCGCACTAGTCGAACTGGAAAAACTCTAGTCATTACCTTTGATCAACCGCTTTACTGGAAGGCGAAGTGTATCGTCGATGCAGAGCCTGCCACAAGTGCTTTAAGACATGCTATTGTTGTCCCAGGTGTATTTCATACACGCGTGACGCATGAGTTTCCTAGGAGCCATTGGCTTCCTTATGGCTGACTCGGGACTTGGAAATCCTAAGTCAAGTATACGCGCCTAACACTATGCGTAGTATGTTACAAGGCAAAGCTGTCTCTCGTGCTGCGCAAGGCCATGGTCTGTTGGAGGTAGCCCTTTATGCGAACCTTTTATCATCAAAAGCAGAGCATTTGATGGCAATGACATGCTACCAGAACCCCTTGAAAAGGCAAAACAGGGCGTACGAGTCACTCCTTGAACAGGGTGAGGATGATAACGAATACGAGCAGGAAGAAGAATTAGCTTCAGGTTGTGCTTTAAAATCAAAATGTTCTTGTGATTAATTTACCTGAGTTCTAAACGTTCCTTTTTATAACTGATTGATCTGAAGTTTTGATCTCGATTAAAGAAGTGGTATTTCAAGATGTTATACTTAGCAACCCCTCATTTCACAGGCCTCTTAGAGGTGAAAATGAGGTAAATAGTTTAAAAAAAACCTGCTTTTTGACCTCATATCTGACAAGACGATACTTTATTTGATATAAAATGATCGTTTAGCCGCAGAAATCCGGCAAATAATGATCTCCGTAATTTACCCCACCCCCCTCCGTTCTGTGAAGGCGAAAATTTATACTGGGGTACGAAAAATCTGATTTCTGGCGTCGGATTCGGACTTGTCATGCTTGATTTGATAGAAAAAGGCCACTTAAACCCAAAAATACGTCCAATTAGAAATTTCGATTTTCCCCCTTCAAGGGGAGGGGGGGATTTCAGGTGGTTGTGCAAGGGGGATTCGGGGGGATTTTTTTTTGTGTGATTAAGCTGATTTTTCTGAGCATTCTAGTGTAAAAAAAATTCTTTTGCAATTTCCCCGAGGTCAAACCGTATTTTTCTTCTAATATTTAAGCCCCAAAATAATAAGTTGCACATTTTATTGCTATTTTCTACAATAAAAGATTGGCTGACTACTGAATTCAGTTCATCATTATACTTATTAATTATCTCCGATTGACCCTCCACAATATTCTTCAAAACCAAAAGTTCAGATTTAACTATTGCAAGTTCTTCCTCAAGCACATTATGTTTATTTTCTATCGATGTAACACGATTGGTTACTGCACTTATATTAGATTTTATCTCTAAGACATGATGTTGGAGTGCCTCAATGTTTGTATTTATGGTACTACACCATTTCCAGAATTTTAATAATATTCTCAACATTTGTTCTCTGACAGTCAGTGAGAACACTACCATCATAATTATTTATCGAATTCATCCCAGGGTCCGATAAGTCCGCTTCAATTTGGTTACGTTTACCGCTGCCTTTCTTTCCCATAGTAATGCTATGAAAATAAGACTATTCGCCTACCTTTATATAAACTATATTTATATTTACCCACGCTAGTTCCAGCGTGTAATGTATATATGCGTTAAAAGGGACGTCTTACATCCAAATAAATGACTTTCTTAAAACAGAAATCGCTGGGCAAAAAGTTACAGGGTACAGGAAACTCCTTCTTATCCAACTATCAATTAAAGTTATTTTAAGCTATCACGAGTATTCACAGTCAAAAACATTACATAGCATTTGCTGCGTTAGGTTAAATGCAGTCAAACAAGTTCACTTATTGACTGCTGAAAAAGAACTGAATGAGAACTGTTAAAAGAGATAGAAGTGAATGTTCACTCAGCAAGTAAACGTTACAGCGAATAATCCTTTAAGGATTTTGCCACTCTATTTAACATATTTTTTTTATATATAGAGAAATGAGCGTGCCCCCTTTATATTGGGGGGTGTGCCCCCTTTTCAATATTTCGATCTTTACGAAAAGTATTTCCAGTAATTTCAAAAGAATTATTTATTCTCAGTAAACGGCTTTTGGGATTCAAGGGGTATTCTTAAAGAATTTGAACAAAAGTCTAATTTTAGTGTAAAGAGTGAGGTATTGAAGAGGGGGCAAACCCCTCATATTACATATACGAGGGAGTGTCTTCCTCTCGCCAGCCTCACTCTTTGCGCTACAGTTAGAATTTTGTCAAATAATGGCCGATACAAACAATAATTTGTTTGTGTTATTTGTTGGCCAATCTTGCCATTTAATTAAACAAAAAACAAGTTTTTTTCGCTGAAAGTAAGGAGCAACATTAAAACGTAAAACGTACAGAAATTACTTCGTATATGAAAGGGGCTGCTCCCTCCTCAACGCCCCGCTCTTTACGTTAAAGTTTGAATCTTACTCTTAGCTCTACTTTTTAAAACAGTAAAAAAAAATTAGCGTAAAGGGTAGGGTGTTGAAGAGAGAGCAGCCCCTTTCATATACGAAGTACTTTCTGTTCGTTTTAAGTTTTAATGTCGCTCCTCACTTTGAGTTAAAAAAACTTGTTTTTTTGTTTAATTTCTGAACTTTTTTGAATTAATGCATGTTTTGATTTTGGCTTTCCGCAGATGAATAATTAAAACGAAATTTGCATATTTATTTTTTTGTCTAAATGGCTTTCTCATAATTTTGATTGAACGGTTTTGAGAAAAAAAGGAGTGGGGGAGGAGGCTTAGCTGCCCTCCAATGTTTTGTTTACTTAAAAAGACAACTAGAACTTTTAATTTTTTACGAACGTTTTTATTAGTAAAAGATATACGTCACTTGCGAGTTAGCTTACGTAACAAACTTCTATATACGTATGTTTTCATTACGTATATTAGGGGGCTCACCCCCTCGTTACTATCTCGCTCTTTACACTAAAGCTTAAATTTTGTCCCAACTCCTTAAGAATCACCGCTGAATCACAAAGGCCAGAGAATAAATAGTTTAAATTAATAAAAACTCTTTAGCGTAAAGAGCAATGTATTAGGAGGAGGTGAACCCTTCATATGCGTAATAATTTCTGTTTGTTTTAAGTTTTAATGCTGCTCCTTACTTTCAGTTGAAAAACTTTCTTCATATTTATTTTTTCATTATTTTTTTTAAATAATGCTATATAATCCTGCGCTTCATTCATGGAAATTTTCTTTCCCCATGACAAATTCCTCTTTAGAAAGTTCCCCCAACATATCCCTATCTTCTCAAACCGTTCTCCTTAACCAAAAAATCTCCCTGGAAACGTCTGTACACTTCCCAATAACCATTACTATATGTCAGCACTGGTCAAAGTTTGCAACTTGTAGCCCCTTCCCACAGGGACTGTGGGGGAGTAAGTCGTCCCCAAAGACATAGTTATAAGGTTTTTCGACTATGCTGAGCAAAATGGCTATATAAGAATTTTGATCCAGTGACTTTGGGATTTAATTAGCGTGGGAGGGGGCCTAGATGCCCTCCATTTTTGGTCATTTAAAAAGGGCACTAGAACTTTTCATTTCTGTTAGAATGTGCCCTCTCTTAACATTCTAGGACCACTGGTTCGATACAACCCTGAAAAAAAAAAACAACAAATAAACACGAATCCGTTATCTGCCTCCTGGCAAAAAATACAAATTCCACATTTTTGTAGATAGGAGCTTGAAAATTCTATTGCAGGGTTTTCTGATGCGCTGAATCTGATGGTGCGATTTTCGTTAAGATTCTATGACTTTTGGGGGTGTTTCCTCCTGTTTTCTAAAATAAGGCAAATTTTCTCAGACTCGTAACTTTTGATGGGTAAGATTAAACTTGATGAAACTTATATATTTAAAATCTGAATTTAACTGCAATTCTTTTGATGTAGCTATTGGTATCAAAATGACTTTTTTTTTTAGAGTTTTGGTTACTATTGAGCTGGGTCGCTCCTTACTACAGTGCATTACCACGAACTATTTGATATTGCTTCAAGCAGCTTCTTAACTATAATTTTTATGTTTAAGAAATCAAAGATATTGCATGTTTTTGGCTTGTGTTTGTTATTAAATAAAAAAAAGTTTTTTCCAACTTAAAGTAAGGAACAACATTAAAACTTAAAACGAATATAAATTATTATGTATATGAGGGGGTTGTCCCTTTTTTAATGCCTCACTCCTTAAGCTAGTGTTTGAATTTTTATTCTAATTATTTACGAATGAATCCTGACACAAAAGGAACTTCTAATTAGAATGCTAAGCTTTTTACAAATTCACGAACATTTTAGCGTAAAGAGTGAGGTACTGAGGAGGGGATAACTTCTACATATACGTCATAGCAACCAAAAGAAAAATCTGATAAAATTCCGGTTCGAACAGTTTGTGGTAACAAACAGTAAATAAGGAGCGACCCGGCAAAATAACAATCAGAACTCTAAAGAACGGTTTTAAACAAAAATTTGATACCAATAAATATATTAATTCAAACAGTTCGTGGTAACGAACTGTAGTAAGGAGCGATCCGGCTCAATAGTAACCAAACCTCTAAAAAATTGAATTTTGATATAAATAGCTACATCAAAAGAATCGCATTTTAACGCTGATTTTAAATATATAAGTTTCATCAAGTTTAGTCTTAGCCATCAAAAGTTATATGCCTGAGAAAATTTGCCTTATTTAGGAAAATAGGGGGAAACGTCCCCTAAAAGTCGTAGGATCTTAACGAAAATGACACCATCAGATTCAGCGTATCAGAGAATCCTACTGTAGAAGTTTCAAGCTCCCATCTACAAAAATGTGGAATTTTGCATTTTTTGCCAGAAGACAAATCACGGGTGCGTGTTTATTTGTTTTTTTTTTTTTTTTTTTTTTTTTTCCAGGGGTCATCGTATCGACCAAGTGGTCCTAGAATGTCGCAAGAGGGCTCATTCTAACGGAAATGAAAAGTTCTAGTGCCCTTTTTAAGTGATCAAAAAAATTGGAGGCTATCTAGGCCCCCTCCCACGCTCATTTTTTTCCCAAAGTCAACGGATCAAAATTTTGAGATAGCCATTTTGTTTGGCATAGTCGAAAATTTTAATAACTATGTTTTTGGGGATGACTTACTCCCCCATAGTCCCTGGGGGAGGGGTTGCAAGTTACAAACCAACCAGTGTTTACATATAATAATGGTTATTGGGAAGTGTATAGACGTTTACACTTTTTTTTAAATAAAAGCCATTTTGTTTGGCATAGCCGAAAATCTTAATAACTATGTTTTTGGGGATGACTTACTCCCCCACAGTCCCTGGGGGAGGGGTTGCAAGTTACAAACTTCAACCAGTGTTTACATATAATAATGGTTATTGGGAAGTGTACAGACGTTTTCAGGGGGATTTTTTTGGTTTTGGGGGTAGGGTTGAGGGAGGGGGCTATGTGGGAGGATCTTTCCTTGGAGAAATATGCCATGGGGGAAAAAATTCAATGAAAAGGGCGCAGGATTTTCTAGCATTACTATAAAAAAAAACAATGAAAAAATAAATATGAAAACGTTTTTTCAAATGAAAGTAAGGAATAGCATTGAAATTTAAAACAAACAGAGATTATTACGCATATGAAGGGTTCTAAAAATACTTTAGCATAAAGAGCGAGGTATTTAGGAGGAGATAAATACCTCGCTCTTTATGCTAAAATATTTTTAGTGATTTCAACTATTTATTCTACGGCCTATTTGATTCAGGGGTCATTCTTAAAGAATTGGAACAAAACTTACGATTTAGTGTAAAGAGCGAGGTATTAACGAGGGTACAAACCCCCTCGTACACATAATAAAAATATAAGAATATAAAAGTTTGTTACGTAAGTTAATTCTTAAGTTACGTATATTTTTTACTAATAAAAACGTTCGTTGAATATTAAAAGTTCTAGTAGCCTTTTTAAGTAACCGAAAAATTGGAGGGCAGCTAGGCCTCCTTCCCCACCCCTTATTTCTCAAAATCGTCTGATCAAAACTAAGAGAAAGCCATTTAGCAAAAAAAAAAAATAATATACTAATTTCATTTCAATAATTTATGTGCGGAGAGCCAAAATCAAACATGCATTAATTCAAAAACGTTCAGAAATTAAATGAAAAAAACTATTTTTTTTATCTGAAAGTAAGGAGCGACATTAAAACTTAAAACGAACAGAAATTACTCCGTATATGAAATGGGTTGTCCCCTCCGCAGTCCCACGCTCTTTACGCTAAAGTTTTTAGTTGTTTTAAAAAGTAGAATTGTGGCAAAGAGTCAAACTTTAGCGTAAAGAGCGAGGGACTGCGGAGGGGAAAACCCATTTCATATACGGAGTAATTTCTGTTCGTTTTAAGTTTTAATGTCGCTCCTTACTTTCAGTTAAAAAAACTAGTTTTTTTTATTTAATATGTTTAAGAAATCAAAGATATTGTATGTTTTTGGCTTGTGTTTGTTATTAAATAAAAAAAAGTTTTTTCCAACTTAAAGTAAGGAACAACATTAAAACTTAAAACGAATATAAATTATTATGTATATGAGGGGGTTGTCCCTTTTTTAATGCCTCACTCCTTAAGCTAGTGTTTGATTTTTTATTCTAATTATTTACGAATGAATCCTGACACAAAAGGACCTTCTAATTAGAATACTAAGCTTTTTACAAATTCACGAACATTTTAGCGTAAAGAGTGAGGTACTGAGGAGGGGACAACTTCTCCATATACGTCATAGCAACCAAAAGAAAAATCTGATAAAATTCCGGTTCAAACGGTTTGTGGTAACAAACAGTAGGTAAGGAGCGACCCGGCAAAATAACAATCAGAACTCTAAAGAACGGTTTTAAACACAAATTTGATACCAATAAATATATTAAAAGAGTCGGCTTTTTATGCTGATTAAATAAAAAAAACTAATTTTTTTTAGCTGAAAGTAAGGAGCGACATTAAAACTTAAAACGAACAGAAATTACTCCGTATATGAAATGGGTTGTCCCCTCCGCAATCCCTCGCTCTTTACGCTAAAACTTTTAATTGTTTTAAAAAGTAGAATTGTGGCAAAGAGTCAAACTTCAGCGTAAAGAGCGAGGGATTGCGGAGGGGACAACCCATTTGATATACGGAGTAATTTCTGTTCGTTTTAAGTTTTAATGTCGCTCCTTACTTTCAGCTAAAAAAATTAGTTTTTTTATTTAATTTCTGAACGTTTTTGAATTAATACATGTTTGGTTTTGGCTCTCCGCACATAAATTATTAAAATGAAACTTGTATATTAATTCTTTTTTTGGCTAAATGGCTTTCTCTTAGTTTTGATCAGACAATTTTGAGAAATAAGGGGTGGAGAAGGAGGCCTAGTTGCCCTCCAATTTTTCGGTTACTTAAAAAGGCAACTAGAACTTTTAATTTTTAATGAACGTTTTTATTAGAAAAAAATACACGTAACTTAAGAATTAACATACGTAACAAACTTTCATAACCTTATATTTTTATAATGTATACGAGGGGGTTTGTACCCTCGTTAATACCTCGCTCTTTAAACTAAATCGTAAGTTTTGTCCCAATTCTTTAAGAATGACCCCTGAATCAGAAAGGCCGTAGAATAAATAGTTGAAATTACTAAAAATACTTTAGCATAAAGAGCAAGGTATTTATCTCCTCCAAAATACCTCGCTCTTTATGCTAAAGTATTTTTAGAACCCCTCATATGCGTAATTATCTCTGTTCGTTTTAAGTTTCAATGCTACTTCTTCCTTTCATTTGAAAAAACGTTTTCATGTTTATTTTTCATTGTTTTCTTATAGTAATGCTAGAGAACCCTGCCCCCTTTTCATTGAATTTTTCTTCCCCCATGACAGATTCCTCCAAGAAAAGATCCTCCAACATAGCCCCCTCTCCTCTGCCCCACCCCCAAACAAAATAAAATCTCCCTGAAAACGTCTGTACACTTCCCAATAACCATTACTATATGTAAACACTGGTCAAAGTTTGTAACTTGCAGCCCCTCCCCCAGGGATTGTGGGGGAGTAAGTCATCCCCAAAGACATAGTTATTATGGTTTTCGACTATGCTGAACAAAATGGCTATCTCAAAATTTTGATCCGTTGACTTTGGAAAAAAAACGAGCGTGGGAGGGGGCCTAGATGCCCTCCAATTTTTTTGGTCACTTAAAAAGGGCACTAGAACTTTTCATTTCCGTTAGAATGAGCCCTCTTGCGACATTCTAGGACCACTTGGTCGATACGATGACCCCTGGGGGAAAAGAAAAAAAAAAAAAAAAAAAAAAACAAACAAATAAACACGCACCCGTGATTTGTCTTCTGGCGAAAAATACAAAATTCCACATTTTTGTAGATAGGAGCTTGAAACTTCTATAGTAGGGTTCTCTGATACGCTGAATCTGATGGTGTCATTTTCGTTAAGATCCTACGACTTTTAGGGGGTGTTTCTCCCTGTTTTCTTAAATAAGGCAAATTTTCTCAGGCTCGTAACTTTTGATGGGTAAGACTAAACTTGATGAAACTTATATATTTAAAATCAGCATTAAAATGCGATTCTTTTGATGTAGCTATTGATATCAAAATTCAATTTTTTAGAGTTTTGGTTACTATTGAGCCGGGTCGCTCCTTACTACAGTTCGTTACCACGAACTGTTTGATTTCAAATATATAAATTCAATAAGTTTAGTCTTACCTATCAAAAGTTACGGGCCTAAGAAAATTTTTCTGATTTTCGACAAACGAGGGAAACACCCTCTAAAAGTCAAGTGATCTTAATGAAAATCACATCATTAGATTCAGCGCATCAAAGAACCCTACAGAATAGGTTTTAGGCTCCTATATTCAAAAATGTGGAAATTTGTATTTGTTAACAGAAGAAATATCACGGATGTGTTATTATTTGTCATTTGTTGTTTTTTTGTGTGTTTTCCCCAGGGTTGATTGTATTGACCCATTGGTCCTAGAAAATCAGGATAGGCTGATTCGAAAGAAAATTAAAAGTTATAGTGCCCTTTTTAAGTGATCAAAAAATGGGAGGGCAACAAGTCCACCTCCCCACCACTTTTCTCCCAAAATTGTCCGATCAAATTTTTTTTTGAGATAATATTTTGTTCTTTATAATTGAAAGACCCAATGACCGAGCATTTGGGTATAACATGACCCCCCCCCCTACACAGCCTCAAGAGAAAGGTCTTTAAGCTATAAAATTTGTCCATTGTTTAAGCGTGGTATTTTTTATTGGGATTCATGCATACATGCATACATTTACGGGTGGTGGAGGAAACAAATTTCCTGCTTGGGATTTTTCAACCGGGGAGTTTCCATGGAAAGGGAAGTTTCCAGGGAGTTATCAATTCAGGGGAAATTACAAATTATACTGGCTCATTTAGGGGAATTAGCCAGAATTCTTATACAAAATTCTCTTTATATGTTTTGCTTTCTCTTTTCCGTCTCAATTTTACGCTCGGGGTGGTTAAGAGTACTACTCCGGGGTAAATTTTCACAGGGACTGAGTTGTCTGGAGGATATTTTCATGTTGAGGGGATTTCCGTGGAGTTAGGTTCAGATTTCTTAGCATTATTTTAAAAAAAATCAGAAATTAGATACAAAAACAAGTTTTTTCAGCTGAAAGTAAAGAGCGATATTAAAGCCTCACAAAAACAGAAATTGTTCTGTATATGAAAGGGACTCTGCCATTCTCAACGCCTTGCTTTTTACCCTAAAGTTTGACTCTTTCTGACAGCTCTATTTATTAAAACAATAAAAACTAAAAAACCTAAAGAGCGAGGCGTTGAGGAGGGGACAGCCCCTAACATATAAGGAAGCAAATAGATATAAGTTCATCTTAAGTTTAAATATAGCTCCGTACTTTCAGTAGAAAAACTTGTCTTTTATTTAATTCTCACTAAATTTGTCCATTCAGGTGAATTGAATACCTGTTCAAATTCTTAAGGAGTAGGCATTTAGTTGTGAAATAACAAATGACTGGCTATCTGTAACAGCTAAACTAAAACTTTTTTATAGATTGTGGAGAATCAAATAGTCGAATATATAATTTATAAAATACAGAGCCCTACCTGTAAAAATTTCCTTACAGAAAATTCTATTTCTCTATCTGTAAGACGAATTCTTACGGAGAGTGTTATATACAGGTTGAACAAATGCAATAGTGGAATCGAATTAACTAAATTAACCCAGAAATAATTTTTATAGAAAAATAATGAGCGAAAAACTACTAATGAAATAGTTTTAGGTATACCAACCCTTTTATGTGAAGTCACTTGGATGCTTATAGAGCATTGGCATATATATGGCATATATCGGTTGCTATTCTCCCATAATATTATCCGTTGTATATTGAAGTTTGATTTCCGTAAGAAGTGCAAATTAATTTAAGCCAAAATAATGACGGTTATTTCTTTTGTTTCTGTTTTTTTTTGTGATATACCACGTGCTTAAGTATGCCATTAGGCATTTGTGCTGTTTGTTTATATGGTTTAATTCTTGTTGTAAATAAACATGTATACATGTATACATGTATCTATCGATCTATCAAGCTATTGCTTTTACGGCATATATTATGGCTTTTATGGCAATTATGGCATTTTATTGGCATAGAGGCAGATAAGGCATTTTGAAAGAATATCATATTTGAGGAAATGGTCACAGCCATATTGCAATACTGGTTTGCCCCCTATAACTGCTAATGTAAGTTCGATCCTTTAGAATACTGCGTTTATAAGACTTTTCAAATGCTAAGCTAAAATTTAGACTCGGATGTTTTTCAGTGTTCTGAAAGAAAGGCATATTGAGATAGCACTTCTTTTGAAAAATGAAAACTAAACTTACCGATAGCTGTTGCTAAAATAGTAATATAGAGTACTTTCATTTTGCTAAATACTTTATTACTGACTTAGTTAAATACACCTACAAGTTTATATATTCTTTTTCATTTTCCTTTTTTGATTATTTATTATTTAGCAACCAGATAAAGTATGTTGTAAAAATTGTGACATTTAGAATCAAGAGTTCTGCAACTAACCACAAAACCTTAATTTTTTGTATCTTTCTTTCTTGTTTCTTGCTGAATACAAAATTGCAAAACTTGTACTCTTTTGTCTTAAGAGTGTCCGTTAATGGTAAATTCTTTGTTTAATTTATATGGTTTGGATGAAAATAAAAAATGTCTATGTCTATGTCTATGTCTTGTACTGAATAATTTCATAAGAATATAACCCAGATTCTTAGTATAAAAGTTCCCAGGTTTTATTGAACTTGGTTACTTCTTTAAGAGGGGTGAAAGGCAAGGGCTAAAATTAAACTTTGAAAAAATATTTTGTATTTAGTTAGTTATCTTTTTACCTGCCAGTGTCCTTCAATCTCCCTTAGAGTTCATTCAAGTTAACTTACTAAAAATAAATTAAGAATAGAATGCTTAGATTCTGAATTTGGCAACAATTCTATATTTTTTTTCAGTTCTGTACAAACCTATTTATCCAGCTTTCTTACTTACTTTGCTTATACTTACAAACGAGAGGAAGGAACAAGAGAGGAACAAGTTAGTTCTTGTAACAAGACAAGAACAATAGGGGAACAAGAAGAGAACAAGGGTAGTTAGCCCTGCCCTGAACCAATGGTGAAACAGAGTGTCAATGTCTCTAGCTACTAGCTTTTGGTTTCGTGCTTTATAAGGGGTTGTGAGTGAAGACATTTAGGAATATGGCATTGGTTGATTATAGTAGAGTGTGAAGTTTCAGTAGTTGTTCTTATTATATTCACCCAGAGTTCCTTGAAGAAACGTGTAGACCCATATTAAACTTAAGAATAGCAGAAATAAAATCCTGTAATAATTTAAACTCAAAACAACCAGAATTTAAAAATTAAAGAATAAATAAAACCCAAAACGAACAGAAATTAAAATAAATGATAATATCAAAAGTGAGGATAGCAAATAGTGATAAAGATAAATAAATAAATCTTGAAACGAGTAATAACTAAATTAAACATTCTAGTCAACCTTTGCAGGAACAAAGAGTTCCTTCAAGCAGGACTTTAGTTACTGCCCCCCTTTGTCTCCTCTAACCATAAAAATTCTAAGACCTATTGCTTCATATGCGCTTCGCGCGAAGAAAATTTTACTCTATAAACTCTTTTCTATACCTATAATTTTGAAAAAAACAATTAAAGCGAAGAGAAGCTGCAATCCCTGAAATTTCAGGAATTAGCATCAATGAAAAATAAATATTCAGTTTACTTTCGTTAGTTCTTTCCAATCATATTGATTATTATGGGGATATATTTTTATTAATCGTCTATATTTTGAAAAACCAAGCAAACTGTATAAAATACAGACAGTTTCCAAGGAAACAGCAATGACGTGGTGGAGTTTTACGGTTAAATCAAACAGTTCGTGGTAACGAACTGTAGTAAGGAGCGACTCGGCTCAATAGTAACCAAAACTCTAAAAAATTGAATTTTGATATCAATAGCTACATCAAAAGAATCGCATTTTAATGCTGATTTTAAATATATGAGTTTCATCAAGTTTAGTCTTACCCATCAAAAGTTAAGAGCCTGAGAAAATTTGCCTTATTTAGGAAAATTGGGGGAAACACCCCCTAAAAGTCGTAGGATCTTAACGAAAATGACACCATCAGATTCAGCGTATCAGAGCACCCTACTGCAGAAGTTTCAAGCTCCTATCTACAAAAATGTGGAATCTTGTATTTTTTGCCAGAAGACAAATCACGGGTGCGTGTTTATTTGTTTGTTTTTTTTGTTTTTTTTTTCTTTCTTTTCCCCAGGGGTCATCGTATCGACCAAGTGGTCTTAGAATGTCGCAAGTGGGCTCATTCTAACGGAAATGAAAAGTTCTAATGCCCTTTTTAAGTGACCAAAAAAATTGGGGGGCATCTAGGCCCCCTCCCACGCTCATTTTTTTTCCCAAAGTCAACGGATCAAAATTTTGAGATAACCATTTTGTTCAGCATAGTCGAAAACCATAATAACTATGTCTTTGGGGATGATTTACTCCCCCACAATCTCTGGGGGAGGGGCTGCAAGTTACAAACTTTGACCAGTATTTACATATAGTAATGGTTATTGGGAAGTGTATAGACGTTTTCAGGGGGATTTTATTTTGTTTGGGGTTGGGGCTGAGGAGAGGGGGCTATGTTGGAGGATCTTTCCTTGGAGGAATCTGTCATGGGGGAAGAAAAATTCAATGAAAAGGGCGCAGGATTCTCTAGCATTACTATAAGAAAACAATGAAAAATAAACATGAAAACGTTTTTTCAAATGAAAGGAAGAAGTAGCATTGAAACTTAAAATGAACAGAGATTATTACGCTTATGAGGGGTTCTAAAAATACTTTAGCATAAAGAGCGAGGTATTTAGGAGGAGATAAATACCTTGCTCTTTATGCTAAAGTATTTTTAGTTATTTCAACTATTTATTCTACGGCCTTTTTGATTCAGGGGTCATTCTAAAAGAATTGGGACACAACTTACGATTTAGTGTAAAGAGCGAGGTATTAACGAGGGTACAAACCCCCTCGTATACATAATAAAAATATAAGGTTATGAAAGTTTGTTACGTAAGTTAATTCTTAAGTTACGTATATTTTCAAATAGTTCGTGGTAACGAACTGTAGTAAGGAGCGACCCGGCTCAATAGTAACCAAAACTCTAAAAAATGGAATTTTGATACCAATACCTACATCAAAAGAATCGCATTTTAATGCTGATTTTAAATATATAAGTTTCATCAAGCTTAGTCTTACCCATCAAAAGTTACGAGCCTGAGAAAATTTGCGTTATTTTAGAAAATAGGGGGAAACGCCAGAACCCCTAGAAGTCATAGAATCTTAACGAAAATCACACCATCAGATTCAGCGTATCAGAGAACCATACTGTAGACGTTTCAAGCTCCTATCTACAAAAATCTGGAGTTTTGTATTTTTTTTTGCCAGAAGGCAGATCACGGATGCGTGTTTATTTGTTTTTTTGTTTTCGTTTTTTTTTCCCCAGGGGTGATTGTATCGACCCAGTTGTCCTAGAATGTTGCAAGAGGGCTCATTCTAACGGAAATGAAAAGTTCTAGTGCCCTTTTTAAGTGACTAAGAAAATTGGAGGGCACCTAGGCCCCCTCCCACGCTAGTTATTTTACCAAAGTCAACGGATCAAAATTCTGAGGTGAGCATTTTATTCAACGTAGTCGTAAAACCTTATAACTATGTCTTTGGGGACGACTTACTCCCCCACAGTCCCCATTGGAGGGGCAACAAGTTACAAACTTTGACCAATGCTTATATTTAGTAATGGTTATTGGGAAGTGTACAGGCGTTTTCAGGAGGATTTCTTTGGTTGGGGGAGGGGTTGAAAAGAGGGGGATATGCTGGGGGAACTTTCCATCGATAATTTGTCATGGGGGAAGAAAATCTCCATGAAGGGAGCGCAGGATTTACTAGCATTATTTAAAAAAAAAACAATGAAAAAATAAATATGAAAAAGATCTATCAGCTGGAAGTAAGGAACAGCATTAAAACTTAAAACAACCAGAAATTATTACCCATTTGAGGGGCTCACCTCCTCCTAATACCTCACTCTTTACGCTAAAGTATTTTTAGTAATTTCAACTATTTATTCTACGACTCTTGTGATTCTGGGGTCATTCTTAATGAATTGGGACAAAATTTAAGCACTAGTGTAAAGAGCGAGGATCTGACAAGGGGGCGAACCCCCTCATATATGTAATAAGAATATGAGAATACAAAAGTTCTTTACGTAACCTAATTTATAAGTTACGTAAATCTTTTACTAATAAAAATATTCGTAAAAAATAAAAAGTTCTAGTTGCCTTTTTAATTAACCAAAAAATCGGAGGGCAACTAGGCTTCCTCCCCCGCTCTTTTTTTCTCAAAATCATTCGATCAAAATTATGAGAAAGCCATTTAGCCAAAAAAAAAAAAAAGTGCAAATTTCGTTTTAATTATTCCCCTGCGGAGAGCCAAAATCAAAACATGCATTGATTCAAAAACGTTCAGAAATTAAATAAAAAAAAACAAGTTTTTTTAACTGAAAGTAAGGAGCGACATTAAAATATAAAATGAACAGAAATTACTTCGTATATGAAAGAGGCTGCTTCCTCATCAACACCCCGCTCTTTACGCTAAAGTTTTTTACTGTTTTAAAAAGAAGAATTGAGAGACAGAGTCAAACTTTAGCGTAAAGAGCGGGGCGTTGATGAGGAAGCAGCCTCTTTTATATACGAAGTAATTTCTGTTCGTTTTAAGTTTTAATGTCGCTCCTTACTTTCAGTTAAAAAAACTTGTTTTTTTTTATTTATTACAATTAAAGAATAAATGAAACCCAAACAAACAAAATTAAAATAGATAATCCTATCAAACATAAAGATAAAAGATGCAGCTATATATGAATAAATAAATGTCAAAATGAGTAAAAATTAAGTTGAATATCCTACTCAAGCTTAAAACGAACAAAGACTGCTTTAATCAGGACTTTGGCTACTGTCCTTTTCCCTCTCCTCTAACCGAACAAGTTCTAAAGCCTATTGCATCATTTGCGCTTTACTGAAAACAAATTTTACAGTACCTAATTTTGCTATATTCATAATTATAACAAAAAAAATCCAAATTAAAGTGAAAAAAGACTTCAATTGTTGATATTTTAGGAATAAACATCGTTATATATTAAATATGCGGTTTATTTTGTTTAGTTTTTTCCCAGTCATCTTGACTATTATTATAGTGAATAGATAAAAAAAAAAGTTTTTTTTTTAAATGAAAATAAGGAGCAGTATTAAAACTTAAAACGAACAGAAATTACTCCGTATATGAAAGGGGCTTTTCCTCCTCAACGCCCCGCTCTTTACGCTAAAGTTTCTTACTGTTTTAAAAATTAGAGTTAAGAAAAAGAGTAAAAGAGAAAGAGTTTCTTACTGTTTTAAAAATTAGAGTTAAGAGAAAGAGTCAAACTTTAGCGTAAAGAGCGAGGCGCTGGGTGGAAAAGCCCCTTTCATATACGGAGTAATTTTTGTTAGTTTTAAGTTTTAATGTTGCTCCTTACTTTCATTTAAAAAAAACTTGTTTTTTCATTTAATTTCTGGACGTTTTTGAATTAATGCACGTTTTGATCTTGGTTCTCCTCACATAAATAATTAAAACGAAATTTGCATATTAATTAATTGCAAATAATCGAAAGATTTTGAGAGAAAAAGAGCGAGGGAGGAGGCATAGTTGCCCTCCAGTTTCTTGATTACTTACAAAGGTGACTAGAACTTTTAATCTTTTACGAACATTTTCATTGGTAAAAAATATACATAACTTACTAATTAATTTACGTAACAAACTTCTATATTCGTATGTTTTTATTGCGTATATGAAGGGCTTCACCCCTCGTTGATGCCTTGTTCTTGACAGTAAAGCTGAAATTTTGTCCCAATTCCTAAGAATGATCTATTAATCCCAAAGGCCGTAGATTAAATAGTTGAAATTACTAAAAATTCTTTAGCGTAAAGAGTAATGTATTACGAGAAGGTAAACCCCTCATATGCGTAATAGTTCTTGTTCGTTCTGAACTTTAATGCTGCTCCTTACTTTCAGTAGAAAAAACTATTCATATTTATTTTTTTCATTGTTTTTTTTCAAATAATGCTAGAAAATCCTACGCCCCTTCATTGAGATTTTTTTCCACCATGAGAAGTTCCTCCATGGAAATATCCTCCCACATACCCCCCATCAACTCTCCCCCCTAAACCGAAAAATCCCCCTGAAAAGTCTGTACACTTCCCAGTAACCATTACCATATGTAAAGGCAAGTCAAAGCTTGTAACTTGCAGCCCCTCCCATGGGTACTGCGAGGGAATAAGTCGTCCCCAAAGACATATTTATTAGATTTTTCGTTTATTTTGAATAAAATGGCTATCTCAGAATTTGGAACTTTTAATTTCCGTTAGAATGAGCCCTCTTGCGACATTCTAAGACCACTCAGTCGATTCGATCATCCATGGGGAAAAAAATAAATAAAAACACATCCGTGATCTGTCTTCTGGCAAAAAATGTGAAATTCCACATTTGTGTAGATAGGAGCTTGAACTTTCTACAATAAGGTTATCTGATGCGCTGAATCTGATGGTGTGATTTTCCTTAAGATTGTATGACTTTTTGCCGTGTTTCTCCCTATTTTCTAAAATGAGGCAAATTTTCTCAGGCTCTTACTTTTGATGGGCAAGACTAATCTAGATGAAATTTATATATTTAAAATCGACATTAAAATGTGATTCTTATGATGTAACTATTGGTATTCCATTTTTTAAAGTTTCGGTTACTATTGAGCCGGGTCACTCCTTACTACAGTTCGTTGCCACGAACTGTTTGATTCATTTTTTCTTTGGTTAATAAAGCGCACTGGTCAAAATACAAATAAACTTTGATAAATTGCAAAAGAAGCAATAGGCTTTAAAACTTTTAAGGTTAGAGGAGAGGGAAGGGGCAGTACCTAAACTCCTACTTGAATTAAAAGTATTATACTTGTGTTTTAATTCTTGCAGGAGTTAAGTTGCTGCCCCATTCCCTTGCCCTCTAACGGTAAAAGTTCTAAGGCCTTTTGCGTCATCTATGTTTCATTGAAAACTGTTTGTATTTTGAACTATTTGTTTTTTTCAAAAAGTCGACAACTCACAAAAAATAAATTACTATAATAATTAATATGACTGAAAAAGCTAATAAAAATAAACCTGATATTAAACATATAGTCATATTAATCGCTGGAAACTGAGCAATTCAAGATATTTTTACTTAAAATTCTGACTTTTTTCCCTTTTTTCTGACTTTTTTTTTCACTGGTTTCATGGCTTTTTTAGAGGGACCTTTTCGTACTTATGATATATTCATTGCTTTTCCTAATAGCGCTGCAATAATGATCGCAGCACTACTATTCGAAGTAAGAATAGATTTAAGGTAGTGAAAGCTTTCTACAGAGCCGATTGTTATACCCTCAAGTTTAATATCTAGGTCATTTGAGACGTTTCTTACCCTCTAGTTTAAAAGCCCCTCATATCCAAAATTATCTCTATTATTTTTAAGTCTGAATATTTCTCCTTACTTTCAGTTTTAAAACTTGTTATTTGTTTAATTTCTGATCGTTTATCAAGCAATACCTGGAACTCAACCCAAACGGAAAATCCACCCAGAAAGTACTCCTGAGCAGTTCTCTCCTAGCTGAAATACCACCTGGAAAATTTCCTGCATACAATTCTACCTAGAAAATTCCCCTCAATCTATTGTCATTAAAAAAAAAAAAAACGTTTCTTATTAAATTTCTGATCGTTTTTCGAATCATACCGGAAATCCTCCTTTGTTAATTTTTTCCCAAAAACACCCCACCCCCTTCATTGAATTTTCTCCCACGGAACATATCCCGTGTATATTTTCCCCAGCTGAAAATTTCTCCATGGAGAGTCTCTCCCCTGGAAAATCAGCCCACGGAAAAACCTCCCATATTCCAACCCCACAGAAAATTTCACTCTGACAATTCCCTTAAGTCATCTCCGCTCGTAAAATCCAGTCTGCTCTGAGAAATTAAGACAGATAAAAAATAATTTCGTATAGAAATTCTGGAAAAATAACCCCCAAGTGAAACTTCCCTTGGAAATTTTCACCCCAAGAAGCTTTTCTCCTCACAGAAAATTCTTTCGATGAAACCCCCCGCCCCCCAAAGTGGCCAACCTCATACGTTGAAGTTTAGCATATTCTTAGATTCAATCAATTCGGTGGTGGGTTCATAAATCAACTATTTTAATATTTTACATTCAACTCGAATAGTCATCTATATAAAACTATAGAATTGTCTGGATTGCCACAAGATGTAGAGTATTAGTTATATCTTCGGCATCCTGAAGGTAACGATATCAGGGACGAGTCTCCGAAGACCATCCAGCAGCACTCATTATATCATTATATCAGCGAGGATTAGTAATTTCGATATTATAATTTGTTGAATAATTTTTGATCAAATATGCGTATAAATCGTTGAGCAAGTACTCCCTCAAACTCCTATTGAAAACAATTTTATTATTTAGCTGAAGTTTAATTTTTAGTGACTCACGAACAATTTGTTTAACGCCCGTGCTCTTGATTTGTGCTCGCCTGAATGAACTCCCTCGTTTTGTGTCGTTTCTTCCTCAGGCCTGGTGGATCTCCATTGAAGTAATGACCTCCATTTTGACCTCCATCATGTTAAAACATAGAGAAAAAATCAAGGCTTTATTTGTAAGAATTTTTTTGCGGTATTTTTTTTAACTGTCTGGTTTGTTGATATAAATCCATTTGACCACTTTTATTACAGAAGTTCTGTTTTTCTTTTCGAAAAAACAAAACAAAAAAAATATCAAGATTCGATTTAAACAAATTCGTTTCCGTTTGGTTTTCACGGTCTGAATTTTAATCAGATCAAAATAAAAAAGATCAAAACCTTTTTGTAACAATCTGAATGCAAAAATCGACTTTTTATTTATTTAACAAACTTTTCAGTATTTCAAGGAAAATCCAGCATAATACCTTGGTCATTTCTATATTTTTCAGATGCACCCTGTCAACCACATGGAGGCATGTGGAGTGTTTTGTTTTGTTCAACACCCTCTTCATAGTTCTACACCCTCTTCACACTTAAATGGAGGTTTCAAATCAATACCGTTGGAAGTTCAGGAGACATTGCAGAAATGCTTTTTTGGCAACCTCAATCCCCATAATACCTTATAATTTACTTCAGTATCCCCTCTCAACCTCAACTAAATTTTGATTTAAATTTTCTTTAGCTGCTCCTGAGCTATTGCGAATACGCAATTTCGACAGTGTCTTTTCATGATGCACTTCGTTCTCTCGGTTTATAGTAAAATACCCCCTTCTACGTTCCTTTGAAACGTCAACTTAATATCCTTAGGCGTTCCTGAGACATCATAAATACTATTTTTTACCACCCAGAGGCACCAACTGTCTCTTGGTTTTGTTTAGTAGTCTGCTCGTTAGCTTTAATATGATCAAAAGTTTCAATACAATATTATTAGAAGTTCTTGTGATATTTACAGATGTGCGCTTTTGACAACCTGTCTGCCCGTAGTGTCTTATGATTTAGTTTGACATCCCTGTCACTATAGCCTGAAAGTTTCAACTTAACATCCGTAGTCGCTTTTTAGATGTTACAGATATACTTTTTTGATAAGCTGGAAGCAGACTGTCGGTTTCGACTTTTTTCAAAATGCAATTGAAGTTTCGAATTAATACCCTTAGTCATTCCAGAAATATTGTAGGTACCCTATTATGGCCTAATAACATGGATGCATATAATGTCTTTTGATATAGTTCAGCATCCCGCTCAACCTGCCCTGAAAGTTTCAACTCAAGGCCCTTAGCTTTTTGTGATGTTTTTCATTTGTATTCTTTTGAACACTATGATGCATTGCTTCAGCTGAAGAACCCAGTTTTCAGGGATTCCACTTCCAGGAAGATTTATCCTGTTTTAGGGACATTTATTTTGAATTAGGATAAAGGAAAATCTAGGGTAAAATAAGGATTTTAAGAATTTCCAAAAGAAAGAATTCGACCAAAAGTTTATTCACAAGTGACTTCATACACCAATATTTAAAAATTGGATCGATAAAAATGTGTCATACAAGTAAAATAAAATATTCTGTTGGCTCTGTTTGAAATTTGAATATTGCGGGAAACCAGAGATGACCAGACATGCTCTGACCAAGCAGCATATAAAAGCAAGCAATGAAATTGAGGCAAAGTTGACAGTGGCAGCATTGAAAGGCTTTTGACTGTAGGCAGCGATTCCAAAGAAATTGAACAGCGCATCTGCATATTTTTGGCAGAACATAATATGCCTTTACATCTTGCAGACAGCTTGATCCCTCTCCTAAGAAAATTTTTCCCAAAACACCAGGCTGTAACACAAGTCACTCTCGGTAATCATAGCAAGAGCTAAGAGCTCATATGGCACTTGTGACGAGGCGAGAAGAGCTAAGAGCCAAGAGATCATATGGTATGAGCTCTAACAAAATCTATGAATCAATAGATTGATTTAAAAAGGAAAATAAGAGGCTTAATGCCGGTCAGGATTTAAAATAAGAGCTCTGAGTCATGATGTCCTTCTAAATATCAAAATTCATTAAGATCCGATCACCCACTCGTAACTTATAAATACCTAATTTTTTCAAATTTTTCCTCTCCCTTTAGCCCCAGATGGTCGAATCTGGGAAAACGACTTTATCAAGTCAAATTCTTCAGCTCCCTGACATGCCTACCAATTTTAATCGTCCTAGCACGTCCAGAAGCACCAAACTTGCCAAATCACTGACCCCTCCCCCCAACTCCCCCAAAGAGAGTGAATCCAGTACGATTCTGTCAATCATGTATCAAGGACATTTGCTTATTCTATCCACCAAACTTCATCCGATTCCTCCACTCCAAGTGTTTTTCCAAAATTTCCCCTCCAACTCCCCCAATGTCAAGATCTGGTTGGGATTTGAAATAAGAGCTCTGAGACATGAATTCCTTCTAAAAATCAAATTTCATTAAGATCCGATCATCTATTCGTAAGATAAAAATACCGCAATTTTCACGCTTTCCAAGAATTCTGGTTTCCCCCCAATGTCATAGGATCTGGTAGGAATTTAAAATTAGAACTTTAAAGCACAAGATCCTTCTAAATATCAAATTTCATTAAGATCTGGTCACCGTTTCGTAAGTTACAAATAACTCAATTTTCAAAATTGCCCCACCCCCAATTCAACCAAGAGAGCGGATCCGGTCCGGTTATGTCAGTCACGTATCTTAGACAGGTTTCTATTCTTCCCATCCAGTTTTATCCTGATCTCACCACTTTAAGTATTTTCTAAGATTTGCGGTCCCCCCAACTGCCCCCCACCCAATTACGCTTGATCCGGTTGAGATTTAAAATAAGAGATCTGAGTTACGAGGTCCTTCTAAATATGAAGTTTCATGAAGATCCGATCACCCCTTCGTAAGTTAAAAATACGTAATTTTTTCTTAGTTTTCAGAATTTGCCCCCCTCCCCCCAATAGAGCGGATCCGTTCCAATTATGTAAATCACGTATGTAATACTTCTGCTCTTATTTTTCCCACCAATTTTCATCCCGATCCCTCCAATCTAACCGTTTTCCATGATTTTAGATTCCCCATCCCAAACTTCCCCAATGTCACCAGATCCAGTCAGGATTTAAAACAAAAGCTTTGAGACACGATATCCTTCTAAATATCAAATTTCATTGAGATCCGATCACCCGTTCGTAAGTTAAAAATACCTCTTTTTCTAATTTTTCAGAATTAACCCCTCCCCCAAATACCCCAAAGAGAGTGGATCCGCTCTGGGTATGTCAATCATGTATCTAGGACTTGTGCTTATTTTCCCCACAAGTTTCATCCCGATCCCTCCACTCTAAGTGTTTTCAAAGTTTTAGGTTTCCCCCTCCCAACTCCCCCCCCCCCAATGTCACCAGATCCGGTCTGGTTTAAAATAAGAGCTCTGAGACACGATATCCTTCTAAATATCAAACTTCATTTAGATCCGATAACCCGTTCGTAAGTTAAAAATACCTCATTTTTTCTAATTTTTCAGAATTACAACCCCCCAACTACCCCAAAGAGAGCGGATCTGCTCCGGTTATGTCAATCATGTATCTAGGACTTGTGCTTAATATTCCCACCAAGTTTCATCCCGATCCCTCCACTCTAAGTTTTTTCCAAGTTTTAGGTTTCCCCCTACCAACTTCCCCCCCCCCCCCACCAATGTCACCAGATCTGGTCGAGATTTAAAATAAGAGCTCTAAGACACCATACCCTTCAAAATATCAAATTTCATTGAGATCTGATCACCCGTTCGTAAGTTAAAAATACCTCATTTTTTAATTTTTCAGAATTACCCCCCCCCCCCCCCAGCCACCCCAAAGAGAGTGGATCCGTTCCGGTTATGTCAATCATGTATCTAGGACTTTTGCTTATTTTTCCCACCACGTTTCATCCCGATCCCTCCACTCTAAGTGTTTTCCAAGATTTTCGGTTTCCCCCTCCCATATCCCCCCCCAATATCACCAGATCCGGTCGGGATTTAAAATAACAGCTCTGAGCCACGATATCTATCCAAACATCAAATTTCATTAAGATATGATTAACAGTTCGTAAGTTAAAAATACTTCAATTTTTCTATTTTTTCCGAATTAACCGGCCCGCCACTCCCCCCCCCCCCCAGATGGTCAAATTGGGAAAACGACTATTTCTAATTTAAGCTGGTCCCGTCCCTGATACGCCTGCCAAATTTCATCGTCCTAGCTTACGCGGAAGTGCCTAAAGTAGCAAAACCGGGACCGACAGACAGACAGACCAACAGACAGACAGACCGACAGAATTGGCGATTGCTATATGTCACTTGGTTAATACCAAGTGCCATAAAGATACAAACATTTTGCAACAGAATTTTCCTTTGGTAACACAACCAGTTAGTTGAGTTCCTCCAAGCTACTTTTTCTTGGTGATAATTGATAAGACCACTGATTGTACTGTTGGCAAGAAACTAGCTATCATAGTATTATTTTTTACTGAGAAAGACCTAAAAATCCATGTTGAGGTATTGGACATGGTTAAGTGAAGTGATAGATCGGCTGAGGGTCTTACTACCTGCATCAAACAAGTTATTGAAAAAAGACTCCATTCTCTCAAAAAATATTGTTGGATTTTGTGCGGATACAACTAAAAACATTTTTTGAACCAATACATCTGCTTCAATGCTAATGAAAACATAGATGTCTTTTGCAGCAGTTCAATATTCCCAATCAATATTACCCGAGAATTTCAAGTTCATACCCATACCTGTTTCAGAAATAGCCTTTTGACCACCTTGATGAAACTTATGTCTTTTTATGGAGTTCAACCACACTTTCAACATTGCCTAATAGGTTAATTTAATATCCTTGGCCATTCATGAGATAGTACAGATACCCCCTTTCGCCCTGCATGTAAATTATTTGATTTTACGTAGTTTAACATCCCCTTCGACATACCCTAAGAGTTTGAACCTTAGTCGTTCCTAAGATATCACACATACACCTTTTTGACAACCTGGATGCCTGTAACGTATTTTTGTTTATTTCAACATCCTCAACGGCATACCTTGAAGACATCCTTCGACTTAGTTCAAAATACCTTAAAAGTTTCCACTTAACACCCTTTACTGTTTCTGCAATATTGCAGATACGTCACAGATACGCCCTTTTGACAACCTTTTGTTTATTGAAAAAATTGAAGGATTAGAAGTCTTTATAATCCTTGTAATTTAAAAGTCCTTCTAATTTAAGGAAAACCTTGATATGCATTGAACTTCTAATGAAATAACAGGAATTGCATTTTCAAAACCTAAAGTCAATGAACAAGAGATTAGAAACTCAAAATTAAATTAAAAATTCTTAGTTTCCATTCAAATATGTATAGACATATTCTGTAAGCAATCTTCTAATTCTATTCCTTCTAACTGAGGCTAGCCCTTCTAATTAGAAGACATCATGCAATATTCTTCCTAGTTTTTTTTTTTTTTTTCAGTGTACTTTCATTATTTCAACTTCCCCAGAGGCATGCCCGAAAAATTACAGCGTAGTACCATCAGCTGTTTCTGAGATCTTACTCAGGCATCTTTTGTATAATGTTAATTTGACTTAATATACTTAGCCGTCCTTAAAACATCGCAGGATGCACGTAAACTCTTTGGATTTAGTCATTATCACACGTCAGCATAACCTGAAAGTTTTAACTAAATATCCTTTTCCGTTCCTATGTTTTCAGGTACTCCCTATTAACTTCTCGGAGGCATGCAGTATCTTCCGATTTTGCTCGGCCCCTTTTCACCATTAACAGGAGGTTTCAGCTTAATACCATTAAAAGTTCCTGAGATTGTGTTGATGTGCCCTTTTGACAACCTGGATACACATCGTGTCTTATGATTTAGATCAATTTACCCCTCATCTTTCTCTATAATTTTTTAGTTAATACCCTAGCAGCTCCTGAGCTATTGCAGAGACGCTCTTTTGGTATCCAGGGTAAACACAGTGTCTTATAGTCTTGTTTTACATTCCCCTCAATGTACACTGATAGCCTCAACATAATACCCTTGGCTATTCCTGATATTTTAAAAATTCCTCATTTTGACAACTTGGACGCATGTAGTGTCTCTTGGTTAAATCAACATTTATATCAATATACCATGAAAGTTTCAATTTAATAACCTCAGTCGTTCCTAAGATATGTTAAGGAGGGATGATGTGTCTTTGATTTAGTTGTCTAGGTGTTAAGTGTCTTTTGATTTAGTATCATATCCACCTAAAAAAGTCTTGGAAGTTTCAAATTATTACCCAAATCTCTTCTGGTGTATTGCTGACACACACTTTTGTCAACCTGCATGCACATTGCGTGTTTTGATTTAGTTCAAAATCACTTCAATACTCCCTGAAAGTTAATATTTGATACACTTAAGGTTTTTGGAGACCCAAGATTAAACCTGCCACTCTTTTCCAATAGCAAGATATGCATAAAGCTACTTGTATAATTTACAGCCATTGACCCAGGAGCTTTGGGTATTCGTGTCAGCCCCGAAGGCACAGTTATTCGACCTTTAAACTATTCTAAACAATTGGCTACCTCAAGAATTTTTATTGCGCGTCTTTGGGGAAAGGGTACCTAGAAGGAACTTGAGACGGTGCTGGTTAACCTCCAGTCTGTATTACTTCTTAAGAAAGGCACTAGAATTTTTAATTTCCAATCAAAGGTAATTTGTGGCTTAGATCCTTCTTTATTACTTTTTCTCTATTTCTAAATTTTTGATTCAATGTGTCTTTCACTTCAAAAATTTCTCTAAAGTATAATATCACAACTTTATTAGATATATTCTCTTCTTTCATCATAATTAAACGAGATGACTTTTTAAGCAGCCGGCATGCATTGCTAAGTCAATTAAATGACTATATTGATCATTGAAAAATTCAAATTGTATTTCTTCATTTTGGGAAGATACAGCAGTTAAACATTTTAATATTCATGGGCTAAAACTAGAGTACTTAAAAAAAAGAAAGAAAAATCCAATTCCAACAACTTTGGATAGTATTGCGATAACAGAAAGGTTTTAGGCTCTTCAAATAGAAGAATTTTTCGTCATATATTAAAAAGTCCCAAAGAGACGGTTGCCAAAATAGAATCTGTTACTATACACAATTCAGGTATGTGCTTGCATGCATTAAATAAAAAAACAAGTTTTTTCAGATGAAAGTAGAATATTGAAACTTCAAAGAAATAGAAATTATTACGTATTTGGAAAGGGCTGCCTCCTCCTTAAGACCTCGCTCTCTACGATATAGTTTTTTTAGCACTTTTGACAAAAGCTTCTTATTATTCTAATTAAAACAAACTATTATTCTTATAATAATATTCTAATTATTTCTAGTTATTCTAATTAAACAAACATAGTGTTTCAGTAGTCGCTCTTAAAGAATTTCGACAAAAATCCAAATTCTTGCGTAAAGAGTGAGGTAATGGGGAGGAGGCAATGCACTTCACTTGTGTAATTATTTCTACCCGTTTAAGTTTTAATGTTACTCCTTACTTTCAGTAGGAAAAAATTGCTTTTTTAATTTATTTCTGATTGTTTTCTAAATTGTTCCAGGAAATCTGGCCCCACCTTTATGACGAAATACCCTCCGCATGGATATACCCTCTGGACAGTTCAGTCCTGGTGAAAATGGCAGTCTGACTGAATAGATTTAAGGATCCAAGGCGTAAGTAAATATCTATCTATCTATATATATATATATATATATATATATATATATATATATATATATATATATATATATATAATAAGTTGTTCGTTTGTGTGTCTGTCGACTGATGTCATGTTTGTCGACTGACGAAATTACAGACCTGGACACCGGGACACATATGACGACTGGGACAGTCAAAGAGAAATTACAGACTGAGACACCGGGAAACAAATAACCACCGGGACATAGGGAATATAAATGACGACCGGGACACAGGGACACAACTACAACGGGGACGCTGGGGGGCACAGGGGGATATGTAAATGATGACCGGGACAAAGGGGATGTTCGATCTGCAATCACCATCAACAAAGCTCAAGGGCAATCATTAGAATAATGAGGTATAGTTCGGAATACGGTTGTTTTGAGGGACACCAGGACACAAATGACGACCGGGACACAGGGACACAACTACAACGGGGACGCCGGGGGGGTAGAGTGGGATATATAAATGCCGACGGGGAAACAGGGAATGTTAGCAATCACCATTAATAAAGCTCAAGGGCAATCATAAGATATATGAGGTATAGATCTGAATACAGATTGTTTTTCCCATGGACATATGACGACCGGGACACAGGGAATATAAATGACGTCCGGGACACTCAAAGGGAAATTACAGACTGGGACACCGGGACACAAATAACGACCGGGACACAGGGAATATAAATGACGACCGGGACACAGGGACAAAACTACAACGGGGACGCCAGGGGGCGCAGGGGGGATATATAAATGACGATCGGGACACAGGAAATGTTCGATTAGCAATCACCAGCAACAAAACCCAAGGGACATCATTAGAATAATGAGAGAAATTACAGACGGGACATCGGGACATAAATGACGACTGGGACACTCAAAGAGAAATTACAAACTGGGACACCGGGACACAAATGATGACCAGGACACAGGGAATTTAAATGACGACCGGGACACAGGGACACAACTACAACGGGGACGCTGGGGACACCGGCAGGATATATAAATGACGACGGGGACACATGGAATGTTTGATTAGCAATCACCATCAACAAAGCTCAATGGCAATCATTAGAATAATGAGGTATAGATCTGAATTCGGATTGTTTTTCCCATGGACAATTATATGTTGCATGTTCAAGAGTTGGTAAACCAGACAATCTATTTATGTGCACAGACAATGGGACAGCGAAGAATGTTGTATATTCGCAAGTTTTACGTGGTTAAAAAAACACACACACACACACATATATATATATATATATATATATATATATATATATATATATATATATATATATATATATATATATATATATATATATATATATATATATATATATATACATTCACGGGTGGGACACAGGGACACAACTACAATGGCGCGTAACGACTTACGTGCACGGGGGGGAGGCTTGGGGGCGCGAAGCGCCCCCATCAACTAGGTGTTGGGGTGGCGCGAAGTGCCACCCCAACAGCTAGTATGTGATAATAGTAATTGAAGGCTATTACAATTGTTGTGAAGAATACGATGAAAAGGAAAAAATCAAAAATACTGTCAAGTATTACCTGGTTGAAGTGCTCACATATTATCAGGCATACATTAAACGGTAGTAATAATTTTGCTGAAGGAACTTTCATGCTAAAAGAAACAAAAGGAAAAAATTACATTTTAAAAATAAATAAAAAATTGAGTGACCCCTGGTTCCAACTGCTGCGATTTCGCGCAAAATCTTGCGACATCTGACAAATGGCACAAATCGTGCGAGAAACGACGCAAAACCTTCCATTTTGCTGCAATGTCGGATGCGTTGAATAATTTCAACTCTTACGACAAATCACATGCGTTGTTCTAATTAAAAAAAAAAAAAAATCATAATCAAAGTCATGGAGCTGATTAATAAGCTCATTTTGGCTGTTTGGCTATTCTAGAGTTTGTCGCACCGACGTAAAAGTCTGAGTTTCTTTGTAAACCTCCATCCGATTCTGTCGTCCGTCTGGTCCGCCAGAATAGAAATCGTTTCGGGATTGACGCAGCAGTGGGAACCAGGGGTAAATCGTTATAAGACGGCAAAAATGCAAAAGTAGATTTTTCTGATCAACCAAGAACAAAAAACGGAAACATGGTATAAAACTATTTTACTGTAGAAACGTCAATATTAAAAGATATAAATGTGATTTATTTTGATTTCGGTTTTTCTGCCTCTTTATTTCCACCCTTTTCCTTCTCTCTTAGATTAATGGAAAATCCTGGCTGTTGGAAGCTCAAGGCAGGTCGTCCATTAGGTCCTACATTTGTGAAGTCCACATTGGCACCACCAAAGCCTGATCCTGGCTGAAAGCCAACTGGCTGACCAAATCCACTCTGTCCAAAACCGGTTTGACCAAATCCAGTTTGACCAAACCCAGTTTGGCCTAGTCCTGGCTGAGCAAATCCGGTCTGACCCAAACCAGGTTGGGCAAATCCAGTTTGACCGAATCCAGTTTGTGCAAGGCCAGGCTGAGCAAAAGCTCCATTAACGCCGCCGAAACCGCCACCAACTGTAAAAAAAAAGGTGTCCGTTAATAGAACTAGCTGGAAGTCATTTACCCATGTAGCATATAAGGGTTTGTTTTCGTTATATACCTTTTTGGCAGTGAATCAAAAGAAAATTGTACTTAAAGTATGTATTAGTGAATAATAACGGTAACTTCAGAGACGCTACTAAAAGGGTCTATAAGACTTCAAAAATAATCGGAAAAACTGGTTCTAGTGTTCACATTATAATGATGGTAATTCGAATGGTGTCTTTAATAGAAGGTATTAATTTTAACAATTACATCACATAGTAAGTTTTTTAGCAACTTTTCAAAAAGACACTTGCACTTATTAGGCATTAATTTTAACAATTGTTTCACTTTATATGTTTTTAGCAGCTTTTAAAAAAGATAATTGTACTTATCATATGAGTGAACCAAAATAAAAGAAAATAAGAGAGCTACTAAAATGGTCTATTAGGGTTTAAAAGAAACTCGAATAAAAAACATGTTTTTTTAAATTGAAAGTAAGGATTAATATTAAAACTTGAAACGAACAGAAATTATTCCATATGTGAGTGGTCATCCCTCCTCAACATTTCACCCTAAGCACTAAAGTTTATAGCACTTTTAAAAGCCTTCTTAATCCAAATAAATGGTCCTTGTGTTTCGGGAGTCGTTCTTTGAGTCAAGGTTGAGCGCTGAGAGCGAGGTATTGAAGAAACGCAGCTGCCCTCATAAGCGAAATAGTTTTTGTTCATTTTTTCTCCTATGGAAATTCTCTGCCATGAGAAAATTTCCAGGCATTCCAACCCCACTGAAAATTTCTCCGGGAAAATGTAAAATTGAGTCGCCAAAGGAAAAAATAAAATAAGTGAAAAGGAATTTCGAACAGTGATTTTGGCAAATTTCGCTTATGTTGAATTTCTCCTGTAAAACGTACCCCCTGAAACTTCCCTTCCCATGCAAAATTTTTCCCGTGAAAGATTCCCCCTGCAGAAATCCTCCCCCCCCCAAAAAAAAATATCTGTATTCTTCTCAATAACAAATACCATATATAAAAATTGGCAAATTTCATTGCTTACAGCCCTTTAATCGGTAGTTGTGACGGGATCATGCCATTCCCAGAGGCCTAGTTATTGGATTTTCAACGATACTGAACAAAAAACCTATCTTAAAGTTTTGGTCAGATAATTTAGAGGAAAAACAGAGCGTAAGAGGGGGATGGTTTGCCATTCAACATTTTTGGTCATTTAAAAAGTGCAAGAGAACTTTCAATTACCGTTTGATTAAGCCCCCTCCCGATATTTCAAGTCCATTGGTTGGATACGATCACCAATAGGAAAAAAACACGTCCATGATATTTCAGGCAAAAATATAAAATTTTATATTTTCGCAGACAAGACCTCTTGACAGACAAGAACTTGAAACCTCTACAATAGGGTTCTCTGACATGTTGAACCTTATGGTGAGATTTCTATTAAGATTCCTTGACTTTTTGTGGTTGTCTCATCCCTTATCCGAAAATTAGGCAAATATTTTCATACTCATAGCTTTTGATGTGTAACATGACACTATAAGTCTTATATGTTTGGAATCAACATAAAAAAAGTCAAATCTTTTGTCCTAGCTATTTTTATTAAAGATCCGGTTAGAGATTCGGTTAATAGTGGGCCGAGTCACTCCTTACTTGCAGTCCTTTACCACAAACTAATTGATTATATAAGACAAAAGTAATATTCACTCTGTAATAACGACTAAATAAAAAAACACATTTTTTTCAACTGAAAGTAAGAAGCAATATAAAAACTTCAAAGGAATAGAATATGCTACGTATATGAGGGAGATTATCCCCTCCACAACACCTTGCTCTTCACGCTAAAGTTTTTCGGCACTTTCAAAAAGTAATTTATTGTTCTAAATAAACGACCCTTGTGTTTTCGGGAGCTATTTTTAAAAAACTGGGACTAAATTTTAATATCGAATATCATATTATCTATTTAGTGACAAGTTGTAAGAAGATTTTTTCCCTATCATATTTGTAGAGATTTGAGGAGGTAGTTGTTTCTTTCATGAAAAGGAGGAGGGCAAATATTTTTTTACACTCGAGAGTCAAGTTTTTTTTCATTTTATCCCGTGAAAATACCAAAAATAGGCATTTTTTCCGAAAGTATAAAAAAAAAAATTCAGAACGTAGAGTGGGATACTGCATCCCCAATCTCTTCTCCCAATTTGCTCTCCTATAGGACAGGAAAAGTTTTAGACTTGTTTTTTAAGCCGTTAGCTTATTTAATGATTAAGTTCGTTGTTTTTTTTTTTCTATTTAATTTCAATGTTATCTGCAATGGTATAAATTTTTTCCTTTTTTTTCTTCCTTATTTACTCGTATTGAGGATAAGTCTATTAAGGAAAAACTAAGCTTTTTTTTTCCTAACTTTCTCTCAGAGCTTATGAAACTGCAGAATCTTAAACGTTTTGAAATCATCCAAATAAATGTAATGCCAAGAATGTTTTTATCGAAACAAAACAACTAAAGACTTAATGCAACTTGACAATTACAGCTATTGCTACTACAGATCAGTTTATTTTCCAATAAATTCCTATAATCCAAGCACTAATATAGCACACCCAGTTTTAGGGAAGGGACAGGGTAGTTTCCTATTTTCTTGAGTTTATTCCATTCTTCATATCTTTTACTTGTGTTAATACAAACCTGTCATGCAAAAAAAGAAAAAAAACATGAGGGTCAAAATCAAATTCTAGTTAAAAAAAAGAAGAAAAAAAATTTAATTTTAGCCTCTGAATTCGTCAAGTTAACAATATTCATCAAAATTCTTGCCAGCCATGCCCTCCCTCCCCCCTTCTCGAAATCTTCGATCGGCTGCTGCAGACAATCAACCATTTCAGCCGTAAGTTCTTGTAAAGTATAAAATAAAAATGTAAAAGCATAATTTTCTTGTAAATTGTAAAAGCCATAAATTATAAAATCAACTTGGTGAAACTGATAAAAAGTCTTGAGCGATAGTCTATCATCCATCCTAGGGTAAAACTAAGGTAGATAGGATGAGAATACCCTACTTCCCAAAAAATATAGTTCAAAGATTTATAATTGACCATGTCCACAGGACTTGCAGGTAATGAGACAACTCATATTGTTCATATTAGATGAGCTTTGCCTACAGGAATAGCTCAGAGTAAATGTATTGGGGATGACCAAGACTTTTGGGCTGACTCATCGAACAATGTCTACAGGACTTGAAAGCAAAACAGAGAACTGAAGTTGCCTGAACTCGCAAGTGAATAAGCTTCCCAAGCCTAATAGGCCCGCCTGCCTAGAGTCTCGGGCAGGGCGATCGAATTTTAGGATTGACACATGAACACCATGCCAGCTGAACATGGATGTTGCTAAAGCTTAGTTTTAAAGCTAAAGTTCTTACTTTTATGGACTTAAAAGTATTTATAGGTTGATTTTACTTACGAGGTTGTCCAAATCCTGATGTTTGAAGTGAAGTTGACGTTAGCTGTGTCTGTGTTTGAGATACCACTGGTCTTCTGATACCATCTGAAAAAAGTATAATTGGCTTTAATTTACCTCATGCGGACTAGAACGTACAATAAAACTATAAAACCAGTTTCTCAACTGCGTCACTATTCCGTGGCAGAGGAGTAGCAGGCCTTTTGGGACCCAAGAACAAAACATTTTTTGCAACCATTGGGTGGTCTCTGCAATTATTTTACAGAAAATGTTTTTAAAAAAGTCTTTAAAAACTCATTCAGCATTTTAGCTGGTTCCCTTAGATGTTGATGGCTTTTCCGTATTTAAACCATTGAACAAAAAACAAGCGAAAAACCACGTCTATCTAAACAGTACCCCAAGGTGTGCTGGGGCTGAAAACAAATATGTCTCTTGATCTTCCACCCCAAACATCTGCTGTGCCACTGCTCTTTGAGCCCCTTGATTCTGCAGAAGAGTCTTGAAAGGTTTCGAGCGTCCGAATAGACCACGATGAAACCACGATAACCACGATAAAAAGTTTAAAAGAGTAAAAATATTTTTCACACTGTCATTTATGGATGCACGCCATTTTTTATGGGTTCCACAAAATTGAGAAACATTGCTATAAAATAAATAATTTGGAAACTTTATAAGTGGTATTATAAAAGACGCCTAATACCCAAATAATGTATGAACATAAGACTGCTAGTAAATAGCAGCAAAATAGATTATTAAAAAACAATTAAAAAATCATTTAACTCTAACGTGGCTGATTCTTTAGCGTTTTGATTACCATTTCAGCACAGTGGTATAATTGTAAATACTTAACTTCAAAAACGGTAACAATTTTTATGATGTCCTATATATCCCTTTATATGTACCCTGAGTTAAATTGCCTTATAATTGTAACACTCGAAACTTAACAGTCTGAATTCAAAGAACCAGGAGCGGGTTGAACTTTTTTATAGAGTCTGGCATTACTGACAAAATTCTCCTTTGTGAGAAAGCTGTGCATGGTTCTTCATTCTCAAAAATTATTCTTTATAAGTCATAGGACAAGCTTATTTCCGGTTGTTGATGCCTACCTTTTATAAGAATTCTTACTGATTTACTGATTACCTTACTGATGCAACTACTCACATGGCTGCCAAATTGACACATTTTGTGTCAAAATGACACAATTTGATGTTGCGTGACACAATGACACATTCAGACGAAAATGACACATTTTTCAATAAAAAATGACACAATCGACAAAATGACACATTTTTCAAAAAAATTACATATTTTTGTCATCCTAGTCTTGATTTTTAAATGGTAATAAAAGGAAAGTAAAATTTCAATTTTCTACCTCCAGAAACGCTACAAATTAATGGAAGGGAATAGCGCTGCCTAACGGTGGCAGTAGTACACAAACAGTGCAGAATACAGGATATGCAGGATGCAGAATACATGACATCACCGTATTTAAAATTTAATCCACGCGAAAAAAACAGCCATAGGCAGAAATTTCAAATCAAAATGCACGCTGAATACTTCTTGATTGAGTATTTGATGTAGCCAATTGGTACGTACTTAATAGTAAAAAGTAAACAGCATGCAGTTTACCAGAGGTGTGTGCATAAGCAGCAACTCCCATTTTTAGGAGTACAGGAGGGGTATCCAACCTCGGATACAAATTTCCAAAGATGTCTTTCCTTCAGAACAATCCATCTGGCCTAAAATGGCACCAAACAATATGACAAAAATAATAGATTGAAGCTGGTTGAATGGCTTACATATTGAGTTAATAAAAAGCTTAGCCAATAAAGCCGATTACGATTACGACGTCATACAAAAAGTCTGTTTTCAATTTGCTGTCGGAATTGATTGTCCCCTAAAACTTTTATAAATGTAAACTTACCTCGTTGGCCGCCCAGACACAAATACATAGTGTGTAACATTAATTTAATCGAATGTTTCTATTTCTTTCATGACGTCACAAAAAGGTCATGATCCCAAGATAATAGGATAAGGTTAAGTTTACTCCTTTTTGAACTGATTTGGAAAATATTACATATTCAAAACTCTAAATAAAGATTTGACAATTAAATATGATACCACTTGTAGCAAAAAAATATGACACATTTTGTGACACATTATGGAATCCAAGATGAAACCAAAAGCATATTTTCGGAAAAAATATGACACGCTCCTTAAAAAAAAATTGGCAGCCCTGACTACTAATGCTTACTGGTTACCCTACTGATGCAACTCCATCTAAAGCGGAATAAGGCCTCAAGGGTGAGTTCTAGCATCAATCGATTAAGTTAAAAACTTTCAGTGCGAGGCTCAATAGCGTTTTCTACAAACATGTCCGCTAAACTTGCTCTGATGAGTTATCTCTACTTGTACCACCATTTGCTAAGCTAACATGCAGGAAACTCAGTATGGTCAGATTACTTATAGGAGGAGGCATCTCTCACTACATACTTGACGAACCATTTTGAGAACTAAGCTAAATGGTTGAATAGTGGGGAATCAGGCCCTAATTCTTCGGTAACCTTGCACCATAAATTTTAAAATGAAAAAGTTGTCCAAACAATTTAAAAAACCTACTGCTCCAGAAACGTTCGTCCAGTTCCTCTGTGCCTTCGGTTTTTTTGTCACCCTCAGGTGTGGCAGCTACCTTCTGATCAGCAGCATCTTCAGCTGGTTTTGCAGCTGCGGCCTGACGCCTGACAATAATCTTTCGAGGAGCAGCTGAAAAATGAATAATAATTCAATACAGAAAATCCAAAAATAAATTTGAGTTCATTTAAATAAAAATTATTTACAGTTGGTCAAACCAACGACCAATCAACTCTTTAAGACGTAACATCTAAGGTTGGCAATTATCATACTTACCACCTGCAGACTGCTATTAATCCTTCATTTGACCGTCATTTATTTGATTTTATCGCGGTTTTTATTTTATCTTTTCTGTTATTTCAGTGTCATCCTTTTTCTTTTCTTGATTTAAAGCAATGCATTGTAATAACTACCCAAATTTTCCCTTAGTTATTGAGTGAATAAAGGCACATTAATTGACCAACTTACGTTTAAGCATATGATGGTTATTGTTGTGTTCTTGTATTCTTTTTTGAAGTTTAAATTAAGATATTGATTAATCTACTAAAAATAAACTAACCTAAATTGAAAATATTTTTAAAGTTGATTAATTACCTTGAAATTTGATGTTTTTTTAGATGTGCCCGACAAAATTTGTCTGCACATTCTTATGTTCCATCGAAAAAAGCTATTCGATAATAGAGGTCTTGTAGTTACGTATTATATCACTTTAAATCAGACAGGTCATACTTGTTAGCCAATTCACGAAATTTTTTGTTTTCAACATTTACAATATGAAGGGTAAAGATTCTCCAGGGCTATTGATGGCGCAGACGGCGTCGAATCAGCGTATCAGTCATTGGCTCTTTTCTGACAGAGACAGGTAGCAAATCTTTCGCCAAGCCTTGCGGCAGTGGGACTTCCACCCTGGGCCCTATTGACAGTAGAACATTAATTCACTGAGTTACAACAGAACATATAAACATACCGGTGCTTAGATGTTATACTGACCACACTTAAGTTCTTGACCTGAGCAAAAACCAGTTTCTCCGTCAGCATTCAGAAATAATTAGCTTAGCTGTAGTGAGATAAACGACTATGCAGTAAGGTATATTTTAATTGAATATTAAATGTTTATAATTGGTTAGGTAAGGTATTTAATATAATGCGTTCTGGGTGGCCTGCTTTCCATAGTTCTCTGAGGTAGTTCCCGTAATTTTATTACTATGGTATTGTAATTTCATTATATTTAAGCATATTTCATTAGGATTAACCTAACCCCACTTCTATGGTGTGGTCACTATAACACGCAAGTACCAATATAACTATTCCTCAGATTAAATTTTTACCAGTCTTAGCTTTCACTACACTAGTAATTCTACTTTATTATATCAACTAAATTACATTGATTAATATAAACTTGAAACAAATATATAAACAACCTACTATTATCTTATTTCTTCTTACCTAAGCAATTTTTCCAGAATCGCAAAAAGTCGAAATTCACAACATCTAGAACAAGTATAGGTTAGCCTTTTCTCAGATGAGAGTGAGCCTGGTGAAATCGAACCAGCAGAAAAATCTGATTCCGCTAACTTAAGATGGCTATTTGTCCGTAAAGGACTTAACGAAGCCATTCTACTTAATTCGCTTGGACGGAACTTTCTACCAAAATTGCCAGGTTTTGAAAACCAAGGTTTTGAAACATTCTAACCAAAAATGTTTACTAGCTGCTTAGTACCTTTAGCTTTTTTTTGTACCTTTGGGCTTGACATCTATGATCTAGTCAAAGCATTACCAGTATACTGGCTTTCCACTTATCAATTATGCAATTTTGGCACTTGCGTCTTATAGCCATAAAACATAAGTTCTGTCGAGAAGTGAAGTTTGATTAATGTTAATGAAATAAAACAATATATGATGAAAATATAATACCTTATCAACAAAATTATGAAAACTACAACAAAAAATTATGGAAGGGGGGCCACCAGACCGCATTATATTAAATACGTAAACGAAACTACCCTAACCTATATAAATACCAACTAAATATTCAGCTGAAATATAGCCACAATTTAGTTTCTCACCGAGCCGAAGCTAATATTGTCTGGTATAAAGACCGTGAAAACCGGTTATTGTCTCATGTTCACGATACACATACTTGAGTTTGGTGGCTATAAGACAAAACAACCCCATTTTTTTTCATTTTTCTTTCAAAAAATAACGGATTTTAAAGCAAAAATAGATAGTATCCTTGTTTTAAACAAAGCAGCTTAATTGTAAAGGATTTGATCATAAAGATATTACCATGAGCAATAACAGTAAGTATTCAGTTTTCGTTTATCAATTCTTGAGCAGCTGAAGTGACTATGAAACAAACTTAAACATTACAAAACGATGCAACAGACAACCTAAACAATTAGGATACGGTTTTTTACGATGAAGAGAAGCTTCAGGGAATGGGCTTTTGACACAAGAAACAAAAACTGCGGTCTGGAATTGCCTTCCTGGCATCCTCAGAGAAGAGGCAAAAAGATTAGGGTACACTTTCTGTGGTTGGCCACCTCTAAAGAAAACATTTTAAATATATAAAAGTAGTACAATGAGATTCCTTATTTATATTCTTTCCAAATTTTTACTCGTTTTTTTTTTAATGCGCATCACCCCATCCTTCATGATGACCCACAATGTGGCCCTGTGATATAAAATAAACTTTAACGAAAATACTAAACAATACAAATTCTTACTTTACATTTAACAGGCAATTAAACAAAAAATTTTCCGAAAGTAAACGGGGGTTTCAATATATTTAATTGGGACTGGGAGCCGAAGGGGAAACAAATTCATCAAACTACTAACTCAGTTTGAGAAAACATTATAGGTTTGTATGGAAGCTTTTGAAATCATTAGATATAGGGAAAGCTAGCCTCTCCCGTACCCCTATATAGATTCCTTATTTTTAAGCCAGAGCCAAAACCTGTCCATCCCAAAGCGTCTTTATATTCATATAACATACTTTCTATTCTTTAATTAGTGAATAAGAGAAAAACCCAAAAAGATTTAAATTTTTTGTTATATACCATTTATTGTCTAAAAAGTTTCTAAAGGCGTTTCGGCTTGATAACTGAAATTGGAAGTCATCTTACCTGAGGCAGCAGCAACCAGCAATAGGACAGCCAGGCAAATAGTTTTCATTTTAAACTGTTAAACAACTATTCAAATACTGATTTGAAAACCTAAAAGTCTTCTTTTATATTGCTACAACAATGAAAAATTACGTGTGGTCAAACGAGATTTTTTTTTTCTTAATTTGGGTATTACGAAGATCCTGTGTTTTCCAGATCTTCTTTAAAATGCCTGTCGGGTATGTTTGAATGATCTAGCTGTTGTTGCACAGGTTGTTAACCCAGATGCGAATTCTACGAATTATGAAGAAGAAGCTTTTATTTCAAGGGAGAACCTTTGATGCTGCTGTTAACCTCGAGATTCATTTGGTGTTGGAAACATCTGAAAGTGGCCATTTTCTTGTGTTTTTGATTTCTTGCTATAGGCTTATATGTAATGAAAAACTGTAACCCTCGATAGCTCCCCATTTTTCTCCATAACTAAACTAATTTTTTTGGTGTAAAAAGACAGTTTTCTTAAAAAATATGTTTTTCTTACATTTTGCTTATTAAATTGAACCTGTAAATTCTGAACCCGTTCAAACAGTAGGCTGTACGAAAAGTGTGGTTCAATCCCGCTTTCTAGGGCTGTAATGAGAAAAAGGTTGAGATCGTTAGGGCATATTCTGTGGATGAAGTATGACACATTGCCTAAGATTGTCATCTCCGGCCAACCGTGTAGGGCTAAATGGAATACAGGTCATGCGCAGTTGGGGTGGGAGTATGTTGTAAAGAAAGATTTAGGGGAAATGGAAACTTCACAGAAGTTCCCATTTACTAATCTGAATAGATTAAGATGGAGAAGGAAAGTGCCTAAGTGCGTTGGCCTCAGGAGGCTTGGTGCTATGGTGAGATTGAAGAGTCATGGGATGGTAACCAGCAGTTTTTCTGTGCCTTTTTTCGCTACCAAATTCGCTACCAAATTTTAAGTTCGAAATTTTGTTCAAGATAGTAAAGAGGTCCAATTAGTATACCTGCTAGAATAGTACAAATCCCACACCCCCCCCCCCCAGGGGCAAAGGTTGTAGCAAACTGTAACGGACGCCCTAGACGGTCAATCGTTTTGTTTGAAGATTTCCATCTTTCGATTTACTCAAGCAGGATTGACCGTCTAGGAACCTGTTTGACGCTTGAATAAAGCGTTGATGGTGATTAAAAGAGAGTTTGAATGACCCAATCATCAAACAGTTCGTGGTAACGAACTGTAGTAAGGAGTGACCCGGCTCAATAGTAAACGTAGCTCTAAACAACAGAATTTTGATATTAATAGATACATCAAAAGAATCGGGTTCTTGTGATGATTTTAAACATATAAGCTTAATCAAATTTAGTTGTACCCATCAAAAGTTACGAGCCTGGGAAAGTTTGTCTTATTTTGAAAAATAGGGGGGAAACACCCTCTAAGAGACCTAGAATCTTAAAAAAAATTGCACAATCGCATTCAATGTGTGAGAGAACCCTACTCTAGAAGTTTCACGCTCCTATCTACAAAAATGTGCAATTTCGCATTTTTTGCCTGAAGACCGGTCACGGGTACGTGTTTATTTGTTTTCTTTTCTTTTTTTCCCAGGGGTAATCGTACCGACCCAGTGCTGATAGAATGTCGCGAGAGAGCTCATTCTAACGAAAATCAAAAGTTATAGGGCCCTTTTTAAGTGACCAAAAAATTGGAGGGCCTCTAGCCCCTCTCCCACGCTCATTTATTTCCCAAAGTCAAATAACGGATCAAAATTTTGAGATAGCCATTTTGTTCAGCACAGTCAAAAACCCAATTTACAGCGTCTTTAAGGACTACTTACTCCCTCACTGTCCAAGGGGGAGGGGCTGCAAGTTACAAAATTTGAACAGTGTTTAGGTATAGTAATCAGTGCTGCAACAAGTGCTCAACATTTTTACTTAAGAATCAAGTATTAAGTACGCATTGTGTTTTTACTTAAATATCAAGTAATAAGTACTTTCCAAATTCTTACTTAAGTATCAGGTACTGGCCAAAATTGTACTTAAGTATTACTTCAAGTACTACTTCAAGCATTTATTCTATATATATATATATATATATATATATATATATATATATATATATATATATATATATATATATATATATATATATATATATATATATATATATATATATATATATATATATATATATATATATATATATATATATATATATATATATATATATATATATATATATATATATACATATATATATATGTGTGTGTATATATATATATATATATATATATATATATATATATATATATATATATATATATATATATATATATATATATATATATATATATATATATATATATATCTGATATCAAGCCCATGCTACCTTTTTGTTAAAGCCATTCTGAAGGCTTCTTAGCTCCATCCCTTGCCTATAAAATGTCCCCTGTCATTCCTCTCTTGGAGATCTTAATCAAGAACAAGACTTTCCGTTTTACCGTTTTTAACCGTTTCCCTTGTTTGGCTGGTACACACCCAATGAAGTAAAAAAAAAAATGATCAGGACCAATTTTCAACACAACGGCTTGAAAGGAAAAGGCTATCAAAACAATTAAGCGCAGTCAAAAAACTCCCGATTGGATCAGACTGATCACATGACAGTATTAACACAGTGTACGTAGAGTTGAATTTCTGGTGATTAGTGTTCAGTCAAATCTGGCATTTTGGAAAAAATACAGGTTTATTCTGAAACATGTGGGAATGATGGAAACAATATTGAAAATATTTTTTTCCCCTTGTTTGGCTGGTACACACCCAACGAAGTAAAAAATGATCTGAACCAATTTTCAACACAACGGCTTGAAAGGAAAAGACTATCAAAACAATTAAGTGCAGTCAAAAAACTCCTGATTGGATCGGACAGATCACATGACAGGGTTAACACAATGGACATAGAGTTGAACTTCTGGCGATTAGTGTTCAGTCAAATCTGGTACGTTTAAAAAAATTCTGGGTTATTCTGAAACATGTTGGAATTGTGAAAAAAAATATTGAAAATAGAAAAATAAACTTTGGATTGGCTTTAAAACAGATAAAAGGTAAAAAAGTAGTTCATTCTCTTATTCAATCAGTAAAAACCTTAGCAACAAAAAAACTCAAATTTAAAAGTAAAGAGTCAAGTGAGTCAGTTCCAGACTTTTTTAATATGAGAAATCAAAGCTCAAAAAAAAGGAGCAGCGAAAATCCACACTTTTGGCAGCTAGCTGAAAAAAAAGAAGAGTATGAAAATGAAGTCTTGATTGACACTTTGATAACATCTCTTGCCCTCGGCCCTTTACAAGGAAACTGCCTTAAGTTTTCAAGTTAAATTTCAGACGTGCTATGAAAATGTATGGCATCTATATCTTTTGGCTGGTTTTCACTCAAGAAAACCGCATACTGTGTAGTCAATTCAGATGGTAGGTCAAACTCCCTACAAACATATATTATAAAATCACAGGCCTCCAGCAAGCCCGCTGGTTCAGACGCATTCCATACGGCTGGTCATACTGCCGAATGAGTGAATGAATGAATGAACTTTATTACCCGTAAAAGTATAAAAAAAACACAAAGTACGGAGTATTATAAACAAACAAAAAAAAACAATAAACATCGAGAAAAAAATCAAACTAACAAAAGGCAATATGGACTTAATTAACCAGTATCAATATGAAAAAAAGGCTGCAGAGGGTCGTAAAAGTGAATAAAGTTGATGGTCTTTTTATATAAATCATCACTGGAAGACCAAATCCGAGAAGAAAGACATATCTATTAAACCAAATCGAGCAATTATGTTTCTGTTTTGGTGCCATATAGAAGCCAGAAGAGGAATTTGCAATATCTGAAATAAGCCGCACGTAGAGTATGGCGATCTTTCTTACGAAACAGATGAACCGTACCTTATTAAAACCAAAGCACAGGGGTGTAATAAACGTTATAAATCGTGCACAAACCGTTGCGGTTCTAACGGCTTTTGTTTGGGGATATATTTCTGTAAGGGACACATAGGTATTTCACGGCTTGATTCACTAGGGATGAACAGGCAGTGGAAAGTGTTGGACCAAAACATAGACCAAGCCAACTAACTAAAGAAGAACATGGCAGAATTGGCGTCCCAGCAACGAATGGAGTGGTCGCATAAGGGGTATTAAAACAAATAAAATCGCATTTAGACGCATTAACGGACAGTCCAGTCTTAGATAATTCATTGGTTAATATAGTAAAATGTCGTCTGTATATGCAACAGAAGACAAACCAATATTACCGTAAGAAACAGAACTTCAAAGGGGACGTAAGCACGATGCAAGCACACATTTAAATATGCAAGAAGAAAATACGGTAGAAGCCGCAACCTATATATTTCTAGCAGCAGTTTTCACACCATGAAGTGGCAAAACCATTAGACTAAGTCGGAAATCTCCTGAGAAAAAAGGAATAAAACAAGAGCTAAGAGCTCATATGGCACATGTGACGAGGTCGGAAGAGCCAAAAGCTTATATGGCATGAGCTCTAGCAAAGCTATAAGAATCAATAGATTAATTTAAAGGAATGATCAGAGACATAATACCGATTGGGATTTAAAATAATAGCTCTAAGGCACAAGGTCCTTTTAAATATCACAATTCATTAGGATCCGATCACCCAGTTACGAGTTAAAAATATCTCATTTTTTCGAATTTTTCCTCCCCCTTTAGCCCCCCCCAGATGATCGAATCGGGGAAATCAACTTTACAAAGTCAATTTGTGCAGGTCCTTGACACGCCTACCAATTTTCATTGTCCTACCGCGTCCAGAACTAGCAAACTCGCCAAAGCACTGGACCCCCCTAACTCCCCCAAAGAGAGTGAATCCAGTCTGGTTTCGTCAATCACGTATCTATGACATTTGCTTATTCTACCCACTAAGTTTCATCACGATCTCTCCACTCAAACCGTTTTCCAAGAATTCTAGTTTCCCCCTTCTACTCTCCCCCAATGTCACCAGAACTAGTTAGGGTTTAAAATGAGGGCTCTGAGACATGAGGTCCTTCTAAATATCAAACTCATAAATGCCTCACATACGGTCATCCGCTCTCAAGTTAAATATACCTCAATTTTTGTAATTTTTCAAGCAATGGAAAAATTTACTTAAGTAGTACTTCAAGTAAAAGTACTTCGAGTAAGTGACAGCACTGATAGTAATGGTTATTGGGAAGTGTAGAGACGTTTTCATGGGAATTTTTGTGTTGGGAGAGAGGGGTTGAGGGGAGGGGCTACGTAAGAGGATCTTTCCATGGAAGAATTTACCACGGGGGAAGAGAATTTGCATGAAGGGGCGCATGATTTTCTAGCATTGTTTAGCCAAAAAAAGAGAAAATAAATAAAGAAGTTTTTTCAACTTGAAGTATGGAACGAGCAGCATTAAAATCTAAAACCAACAGAAATTATAAAGTACATAAGGGGGTTTGTCTCCTCCTTAATACCTCGCTCTTTACGCTAAATTTTTTTTCAGTAATTTCAACTATTTATTCTACAGTCTTAGTGATTCAGAGGTCATTCTCAAAGAATGTGACAAAATTCAAGCTTTATTGTAAAGAGCAAGCTATTGACGAGGGGTCGAACCCCCATATATACGCAATAAAAAGATACAAATACAAAATTTAGCTACGTAAGTTAGTTCGTAAGTTACTTATATTTATTACTAATAAAAATATTTGTAAAAAAATGGAAAGTTCTAGTTTCCATTTTAAGTAACCAAAACTTGAAGGGCAACTTGGTTTCTTCGCCCACCCCTTTTTTTTCAAAATCGTTCGATCAAAACTATGAAAAATCCATTTAGCAAAAAAAAATTAATATAGAAATGTCGTTTTCATTATTCATGTGCGGTGAGCCAAAATCAAAACATGCGTTAATTTAAAAAAAACTTTAGAAATTAAATAAAAAAACAAGTTTTTTCATCTGAAAGTAAGAAGCGACATTAAAACTTAAAACGAACAGAAATTATTCTTTATATGAAAGGGGTTGCCCCCTCTTCGATTCCTCGCTCTTTACGCTAAAGAGTTTTGCTGTTTTAAAGACTAGATTTGTAAGAAAGGGTGAAAATTTTGCGCAAAAAGCGAGGCGTCGAGGAGGAAACAGCCCCTTTCACAAACGAAATAATTTCTGTTCGTTTTAAGTTTTAATGTCACTCCTTACTTTCAGTTGAAAAAACTTGTTTTTTTATTAAATTTTGATCAAAAGCAGTGCCCTACATTAGCTTTGATCGAAATTTAAGGGCTGGTTGAAGGACTGATTCACATGTCAATCAATTGACGGAAACCTTTGATCGAAATGATTGAGGATCTAGGGCCTCCTTCTGTAAGGACCGTGCCCGTCAGTGCCTAATAGTAAATAATGCTCTAAAAAACAAGGTTTTGATAGCAATAACTCATAAAAAGAATGTGCTTTCAAGGTTGATTTCAAATATTTAAGAATCATTATGTCTAATGATAAAATTAAAAGCTAAAAGCCTGAGAAAATTTACCTATTTTTGAAAAAGGGGGAAATATCCCCCAAGAGCTATGGATCGAACAGTTTGTGGTAAAGAATTGTACTAAGGAGCGAACCGGCTCAATAGTAACCAAAACTCTAAAATCGAGGGCTCATTCTAACGGAAATGAAAATTGCTAGTGTCCTTTTTAATTGATCAAAAAATCGGAGGGCACCTAGGCCCCCTCTCACGCTAATTATTTTCCCAAAGTCACCTGATCAAAATTGCCATTTTTTATGGCCAAAATTGAGATAGTCATTTACTACAAGAAAGGCAATTAGCCAAAAAAATAAATATGCAAATTTCGTTTTAATTATTCCTCTGCGGAGAGCCAAAATCAAAACATGCATTGATTCAAAAACGGTCAGAAATTAAATAAAAAAACAAGTTTTTTTTTAACGGGAAGTAAGGAGCGAGATTAAAACTTGAAACGAGCACAAATTACTTCGTATATGAAAGGGGCTGCTTCCTCATCAACGCCCTGCTCTTTAAGTTAAAGTGTTTTACTGTTTTATAAAGTAGAATTAAGAGAAAGAGTCAAACTTTAGCGTAAAGAGCGGGGTGTTGATGAGGATGCAGCCCTCTCATATACGAAGTAGTTTCTGTTTGTTTTAAGTTTTAACGTCACTCATTACTTCCCATTAAAACAAAACTTTTTTTTTATTTAATCTTATTATGAATTGCACCATCAGATTCAGCTAATCGGAGAAACTTACTACAGAAGTTCAAGCTGCCATTCTTACAGATGTGAAATTTTGAATTTTATGCCAGAAAATCGACCACAGTTGCGTCTTTATTTATTTTGTTTTCCTTCTTTTGTTTTTTCTCTGTTCTTCTTAGAGGTGATCGTACCGGACCGATGGCCCTAGAAGACCTGGAGAGGGCTTATTTAAACATAAATTAAAAATTCAAGTGCCTTTTTCAAGTGATTAAATAAAAAAAAACTAATTTTTTCAACTGAAAGTAAGGAGCAACATTAAAATTGTTTTTAAGGAGAAGAATTACCTTCTCCTCAACACCTCACCCTTAACGCTAAAGTTTTTTTTAGCACTTTTAAAAAGCTTCTTATTGTTATAGTTAAACAACCCTAGGGTTTCAGGAGTCATTCATAAGGAATTCGTACAAACCTTCTCAAGTGACCTAATTCGTAACTTAATTCGTAACCTTCCTAAGTGAGCTATAAGAGAAAAAAAAAACGAAACTGAGTTAAACAACAAAAACCAACTTGAAATCAATGAAAGAGAAGTTAACAATTAGATTGAATATGTATTCTTTGCTTTGCAAGAGATTTTGCCTGTCTACAATTTTGGATTCCATTAGATATGCTGACAGGTTGTCTTAAATTAGACTGGGCGAAAATATTCATTGAGTCTTTTAATATTAAATTGTTATAAATTGGGCTTAAGGAAATATCTCCCATGTCTGTATTTATAGCCAAATTTCTATTTATATTTTTTTTTATCTCAATTGCCTCTTTAAAAGATTGCGGTAGGTCATTTACGGTAGATATTAAAGTTTCCTCTTCATAAAGAACTAAATGGTCAGGATTTTTGTATATATGCTGGGCCATAGCTGAATCAAAGCTGTCATTTTTATTTTCAAGTCTCGGAGACTAATCTATTAAAATTGTGTGTTCTTGCACTCGTTCCCCTAGTTGTTGATGGGCTCCCCTAGTTATTTTTTTAGCACTGAGGACGACTTGGCGGAGGTCCTTGTCGAAAAATTTGCTTGTTTTTCATATTTTGCCACTGGCTGACAAAATCCTCGTTTTTCACATATTTGATTTTTGTCTTTTCATTTATTATTTCTTTTCTTGTTTTCATACGTCATGCATAGCCAGTATGGTCTCAGAATGTATTAAATAAAAAAAAATAATTTTTTTACCTGAAAGTAAGGAGCGACATTAAAACTTAAAACGAACAGAAATTACTCCGTATATGAAATGAGTTGTCCCCTTCGCAATCCCCCGCTCTTTACGCTAAAGCTTTTAATTGTTTTAAAAAGTAGAATTGTGGCAAAGAGTCAAACTTTAGCGTAAAGAGCGAGGGATTGCGGAGGGGACAACTCATTTCATATACGGAGTAATTTCTGTTCGTTTTAAGTTTTAATGTCGCTCCTTACTTTCAGCTAAAAAAATTATTTTTTTTTATTTAATTTCCGAACGTTTTTGAATTAATGCATGTTTGGTTTTGGCTCTCCGCACATAAATTATTAAAATGAAATTTGTATATTAATTCTTTTTTTGGCTAAATGGCTTTCTCTTAGTTTTGATCAGACGATTTTGAGAAATAAGGGATGGGAAAGGAGGCCTAGTTGCCCTCCAATTTTTCGGTTACTTAAAAAGGCAACTAGAACTTTTAATTTTTAACGAACGTTTTTATTAGTAAAAAGTATACGTAACTTAAGAATTAACTTACGTAACAAACTTTCATAACCTTATATTTTTATTATGTATACGAGGGGGTTTGTACCCTCGTTAATACCTCGCTCTTTACACTAAATCGTAAGGTTTGTCCCAATTCTTTAAGAATGACCCCTGAATCAGAAAGGCCGTAGAATAAATAGTTGAAATTACTAAAAATACTTTAGCATAAAGAGCATGGTATTTATCTCCTCCTAAATACCTCGCTCTTTATGCTAAAGTATTTTTAGAACCCCTCATATGCGTAATAATCTCTGTTCGTTTTAAGTTTCAATGCTACTTCTTCCTTTCATTTGAAAAAACCTTTTCATGTTTATTTTTCATTGTTTTCTTATAGTAATGCTAGAGAATCCTGCGCCCTTGTCATTGAATTTTTCTTCCCCCATGACAGATTCCTCCAAGGAAAGATCCTCCAACATAGCCCCTCTCCTCAGCCCCACCCCCAAACAAAATAAAATCCCCCTGAAAACGTCTGTACACTTTCCAATAACCATTACTATATGTAAACACTGGTCAAAGTTTGTAACTTGCAGCCCTTCCCCCAGGGATTGTGGGGGAGTAAGTCATCCCCAAAGACATAGTTATTATGGGTTTCGACTATGCTGAGCAAAATGGCTATCTCAAAATTTTGATCTGTTGACTTTGGGAAAAAAATGAGCGTAGCAGGGGGGCTAGATGCCCTCCAATTTTTTTGTTCACTTAAAAAGGGAACTAGAACTTTTTATTTCCTTTAGAATGAGCCCTCTTGTGACATTCTAGGACCACTTGGTCGATACGATGACCCCTGGGAAAAAAACAAAAAAAAAACAAAAAAACAAACAAACAAATAAACACGCACCCGTGATTTGTCTTCTGGCAAAAAATACAAAATTCCTCATTTTTGTAGATAGGAGCTTGAAACTTCTACAGTAGGGTTCTCTTATACGTTGAATCTGATGATGTCATTTCCGTTAAGATCCTACGACTTTTAGAGGGTGTTTCCCCCTATTTTCCTAAATAACGCAAATTTTCTCAGGCTCCTAACTTTTGATGGGTAGGACTAAACTTGATGAAACTTATATATTCAAAATCAGCATTAAAATGCGATTCTTTTGTTGTAGCGATTGATATCAAAACTCAATTTTTTAGAGTTTTGGTTACTATTGAGCCGGGTCGCTCCTTACTACAGTTCGTTACCACGAACTGTTTGATTTATGTCAAGCTTACGGGGAGCATTTGACCAATATTGTTTTAGATTTTTAAATTGTGTTAAAAACAGGCAAATCTTGTTTGTCAATTCAATTTCTTAGAAACTTGCAAAAGAAATCAAATTCTTCCTCCTTCTTTACGTTACAATTTACACTTAGGTACACAATATGAAGGCTTATTTAGCCAGAGAATGGGTTTCAAAACTCTATCCGCCCAGTCGTCCTGGCCGAATAGGTTGGTGCGCTGGATTCGGGCTCCCTTGTCTGAGAGGACGCGGGCTTGAATCCCAGTGTACCCAATTATTCAATTTGGGACGGGGGTCAGTGGCGTGACTCTGTAAGGTTAGCCAGAGTCGACCCATTTCTAAATGGGTACATGTAAAAATCTGGGGAAGGTAAACAGGAAGTGTGTGCGAAAGCACGGGATGGCTGGCACCCAATCCTCCATTGCACTTCCTGGCTGAAGGGCCAAGAAACGGATATCAGCATTGCCGGTACGGACTGTAAACTCTAATGCCGTATCCTTTACCTTACCTTACCTTTTCAAAACTCTAACTTCTAACACATATTTCAAAAGATTATAGACTCAAAAGATATGTCCTTAGTAATAAAATATCTAATTTCAAATCTTTATTACATCAGACTTTATCCGTTCCACATTTTTCCAAATTTTAAATGTCTCACAAGGGTCTTTCCGACACGTTCTTAATTTAACTAAAACTCACTTTTCAGAAAAATTTTTAAAACTCAAATTTCAACATTTTCAACAAACACGAATTTTCCTTCCTAGATTTTGTCCTGGCTCTCCTTTGGAAAATCTATCCTCCAGAGTTTTGACACCGAAGGAGCTATGTATTCTATCAAAAGGACCTAAATTTGCAATGGCTCAGACACACGTAAATATATCAGAAATTATTACGAGTCTGGAGTCCGGTATTTTTAGCTCTCATGGTGAAGTTGAAAATCCAAACCTACTAAGAGGAGAAATAGTAAAGCGTATCCTTGATTTTAAGCCGTCAAGGTCGCTTACAACTCAATCAAAGGAGGAAATTAAAATTTAAAAAAAAATTAAAATGCAATAATTACAAGAGCGGACAAAGGAAACACAGCTGTGAATATGGATTCTGCAGATTACCAAAATAAAATAAATCCCCTTTTATTGAATAAAAATACTTACAAAGAAATAAAAACTGATCCCACCGATGATTACACCAAGCAGTTGAGAAAAAAAATTAAAAATTTTAAAAGACAATACACTAACCACCCCTCAAATGTACAGAAATTTTTAACTAAAAGGTTGTTCAGCCCCAAAATTTTATGGTCTACTCAAAATCCATAAGAAGGATACTCCGTTACGTCCTATTGTAGCATTTTATAGTTCTCCAGCTACAGGTGTAGGAAGATTCTTAGCTACAATTTTCAAGTCTCTTCAAACAACACAGAAATCTTACATAAAAAAAATCCATAGATCTTATTGAGAAGCTGAAAAATCATAGCATAACAGAAAAAACCATCTTATCTAGTTTTGATGCAGTTTCCATGTATACTTTAGGCGATATCCATAAATGTGAACAGGCCTTACAAAGAAAATTAAAGGAAAATTCTGCTTGGTCAGGTTATAAAACCTTTGACATTGACACAATAATGACGCTTGTACGTCTTTGCAACAGGTTCTCTTTATATTTTATGTTTCGAGAAAAAAATTTTCTTTCAGGTCAAGGGCCTACCCATGGGCACTGTTTTGTCTCCTTTGTTGGCAAATTTTTACATGGATTTCATAGAACAGTCTGCTTTGAATAGTTTCCCCTAGAAACACTCTATCTGTTTCGTTTCGTTGATGATATTCTTGCTGTTTGGGAACATGGTCAGGACTCTGTAAAAGATTAAATAAAAAAAAAAACTGATTTTTTTCAGCTGAAAGTAAGGAGCGACATTAAAACTTAAAACGAACAGAAATTACTCCGTATATGAAATGAGTTGTCCCCTCCGCAATCCCTCGCTCTTTACGCTAAAGCTTTTAATTGTTTTAAAAAGCAGAATTGTGGCAAAGAGTCAAACTTTAGCGTAAAGAGTTAGGGATTGCGGAGGGGACAACTCATTTCATATACGAAGTAATTTCTGTTCGTTTTAAGTTTTAATGTCGCTCCTTACTTTCAGCTAAAAAAATTATTTTTTTTATTTAATTTCTGAACGTTTTTGAAATAATGTATGTTTGGTTTTGGCTCTCCGCACATAAATTATTCAAATGAAATTTGTATATTAATTCTTTTTTTGGCTAAATGGCTTTCTCTTAGTTTTGATCAGACGATTTTGAGAAATAAGGGGTGGAGAAGGAGGCCTAGTTACCCTCCAATTTTTCGGTTACTTAAAAAGGCAACTAGAACTTCTAATTTTTAACGAACGTTTTTATTAGTAAAAAATATACGTAACTTAAGAATTAACTTACGTAACAAACTTTCATAACCTTATATTTTTATTATGTATACGAGGGGGTTTGTACCCTCGTTAATACATCGCTCTTTACACTAAATCATAAGTTTTGTCCTAATTCTTTAAGAACGACCCCTGAATCAGAAAGGCCGTAGAATAAATAGTTGAAATTACTAAAAATACTTTAGCATAAAGAGCAAGGTATTTATCTCCTCCTAAATACCTCGCTCTTTATGCTAAAGTATTTTTAGAACCCCTCATATGCGTAATAATCTCTGTTCGTTTTAAGTTTCAATGCTACTTCTTCCTTTCATTTAAAAAAACATTTTCATGTTTATTTTTCATTGTTTTCTTATAGTGATGCTAGAGAATCCTGCGCCCTTGTCATTGAATTTTTCTTCCCTCATGACAGATTCCTCTAAGGAAAGATCCTCCAACATAGCCCCCACTCCTCAGCCCCACCCCCAAACAAAATAAAATCCCCCTTAAAACGTCTGTACACTTCCCAATAACCATTACTATATGTAAACACTGGTCAAAGTTTGTAACTTAGAGCCCCACCCCCAGGGATTGTGGGGGAGTAAGTCATCCCCAAAGACATAGTTATTATTGTTTTCGACTATGTTGAACAAAATGGCTACCTCAAAATTTTGATCCGTTTACTTTGGGAAAAACATGAGCGTGCGAGGGGGCTTAGATGCCCTCCAATTTTTTTGGTCACTTAAAAAGGGCACTAGAACTTTTCATTTCCTTTAGAATGAGCCCTCTTGCGACATTCTAGTACCACTTGGTCGATACGATGACCCCTGGGGAAAAAAAAAAAAAAATAAAGAAACACGCACCCGTGATTTGTCTTCTGGCAAAAAATACAAAATTCCACATTTTTGTAGATAGGAGCTTGAAACTTCTACAGTAGGGTCCTCTGATACGCTGAATTTGATTGTGTCATTTTCGTTAAGATCTTACGACTTTTAGGAGGTGTTTCCCCCTATTTTCCTAAATAAGGCAAATTTTCTCAGGCTCGTAACTTTTAATGGGTATGACTAAACTTGATAAAACTTACATATTTAAAATTATCATTAAAATGCGATTCTTTTGATGTAGCTATTGATATCAAAATTCAATTTTTTTGAGTTTTGGCTACTATTGAGCCGGGTCGCTCCTTACTACAGTTCGTTACCACGAACTGTTTGATTTTTTGGCACATTTGAATTCTTTTGATCTGAATCATCAATTCACAATAGAACTGGAAGATTCAGGAAAGCTCTCTTTCTAGGATGTTTTTATTATAAAAAATGGTCCTAGCCTTGAATTTTCTATATATGGAAAGCCAACCCATAATGATCGGTTTCTACATTTCTCATCAAATCACCCCCCTTGTGTAAAAAGAGGGGTAGTAATTTCTTTAGCCGACAGGGTTCTAAAAATATGTTCACGTAATCATGTAAAATCTTAGTTAGAATATGTTAAAGATATTCTATTCTGCAATGGCTACCCAATCAATCTCATTGAAAAAATAATCGATAGACGATTAAAAAAGGTAAAACGGGAAATAGGGAGCCCGTCCCCCTTAATTCAGTTACACTGGGAACTGAGAAAAAACTTTCACTCTGTTACCATGCGTCTCGAAACTCAGCGACAATCTTCGAAAAAAAAACAACAAAAAAACATAATCTCTCTGTTTCTTTCAAAACTGAACAAAAAGTTGAAAATTATTTCAACTCGGGAAAGGGTAAAGCAGACCTTATACTAGGTAGTGGTATCTACAGAGTCCCGTGTTCCGTATGGAAAATTTTACATTGGCAGGACCCATCAACAACTAGGGGAAGGATTGCATGAACACAAAATTTCAATGGAAATTTCAATAGAAGTCCCTGAGATTTTGAAATAAAAATGACAACTTTGATTCAGCTCTGGCTCAGCATATATACGAAAATCCTGACCATTTAGTTCTTTTTGAAGAGGAAACTTTAATATCTACCGTAAATGGCCTACCGGAATCTTTTAAAGATGCAATTGAGATAAAAAAAAACAAAAAAACATGTAAATAGAAATTTGGCTATAAATAGAGAAACGGGAGATATTTTCTTAAGCCCAATTTATAACAATTTGATATTAAAAGACTCTATGAATATTTTTGCCCAGTCTAATTTAAGACAGCTTGCCCGCACATCTAATGAAATCCAAAATTTTAGATAGATGAAATCTGTTGCAAAGCAAAGGATACTTATTTAATCTAATTGGTAACTTCTCTTTCATTGATTTCAAGTTGGTTTTCGTTGTTTGATTCAGTGTCTTTTTTCTCTCGTACAGCTCACTTAAGAAGGTTAGATTTTGTTGTTTGTTTCTTCTTTGTTTCTTTTTTTTCTTTTTTCTCTTTCTTATTTTTTTTAGCACTGAGGACGACTTGGTGGAGGTCCTTGTCGAAATATTTGCTTGTTTTCATATTTTGCTACTGGTCGACAAAATCCTGATTTTTCACCTTTTTCATTTTTCTCTTTTCATTTATTATTTTCTTTCTTGTTTTCATACGTCATATATACCCAGCATGGTCTCAGAACGTAATTGGGTAGATATAATACCGTTTGATTTATGTTGCTATTGTATTGCTATGAAATAGATTCTTTTGCCGCAAGGGTCCAAATTACCAAAGTTATTAGGCAGCTTAGCGCCGATATTGGTTTTCGTTCATTTCTACCCCCAGCACAAATTACAAATTTCAGGTGTAAATACCTTTTACCATCCTAAAAGTCCCTGACAGGTTAAACTTGATCTCCAAAACAGTTCCCAACAGAGTGGAGATTAACTATTTTGATAGCCTGGCAGTGAGTAGTGTCTTGTAATTTTTCTTGCCATATAGCTGTAAGTATTTTCTAATCCTACAGCAGGAATCTTTTAGAAATAAGCAATCTTTTAGAAATAAACAATTTGAGCACTTTCTGTTAACTTCTTTAATTTCTATGGTATCTCTTCTTTTGTTATCCTTTGTAATTTTCGCACGGTAAACATTACTTCCATAGATAGTCTATAAATAGTCTTCTATCAGAAAGTATTTGTCACCAAAAGCCTCCGCAATCCACATTTCATTTCTAAGGGATATTAAATAAAAAAAAACTAATTTTTTTAGCTGAAAGTAAGGAGCGACATTAAAACTTAAAACAAACAGAAATTACTCCGTATATGAAATGAGCTGTCCCCTCCGCAATCCCTCGCTCTTTACGCTAAAGCTTTTAATTGTTTTAAAAAGCAGAATTGTGGCAAAGAATCAAACTTTAGCGTAAAGAGCGAGGGATTGCGGAGGGGACAACTCATTTCATATACGGAGTAATTTCTGTTCGTTTTAAGTTTTAATGTCGCTCCTTACTTTCAGCTAAAAAAATTAGTTTTTTTTATTTAATTTCTGAACGTTTTTGAATTAATGCATGTTTGGTTTTGGCTCTCCGCACATGAATTATTAAAATGAAATTTGTATATTAATTCTTTTTTTGGCTAAATGGCTTTCTCTTAGTTTTGATCAGACGATTTTGAGAAATAAGGGGTGGAGAAGGAGGCCTAGTTGCCCTCCAATTTTTCGGTTACTTAAAAAGGCAACTAGAACTTTTAATTTTTAACGAATGTTTTATTAGTAAAAAATATACGTAACTTAAGAATTAACTTACGTAACAAACTTTCAATTCAATTCAATTCAATTTATTCAAATAAAACTACAATATAACACCAATAATAATAAAGATCCTGGAAGCGAACTTGTTGAGGACCATAACCACAAAAAATTGAAAATGAAGAAGAGAAAAAAAAAAGAAAAAAAAAAAAAAAAAGAAAAGAGAAAACATGAGTAACTAAAGCAAATTGAATAAGAATTTAGAGAGTTATAATATCAAATTTTAATACATTGCTATACAGCGTGCGAAAACTTGTGGATAGCTCGACACTGGAGGGTATTATATTCCATTGAAATATAGATTTATAAATGGGGGATCGCTGGGCGGAACTAGAGACAAACTTGGGGACAATGAAGGAACGGTTGGATGAACGGAGACAGAGGCCTTCGGAATTATTAATATTAAAATAAGATAATAATTGAGGAGGAAGATTTTTATGGTAAGCGGAGTATGCAAGGTATAGATTTAATTTTTTGATGATTTGTTCAAAAGGGATAATACCAAAATCGGAGTACAAGTCCTGGGTGGGATATAGTCGGGGCAGCCGAAAAACTGCTTTGATGGCACGGTTTTGGGCAGATTTTAATTTATTGGTAACTGAAGGAAAAGTGTTGCCCCAAACAGATCCACAGTATGAGATATATGGGTAAATAAAAGAGTAATAAAGGGTGACAAGGATATCGGGGGGAAGAAAATAATTCGCACGATTAATCATACTTACCTGTCGCAAAATTATGGCTCTGATGTAGGACACGTGCGTTGCAAATGATAGGGATGAGTCTATGTGAACACCAAGAAACTTGGCAACTTCGACCTGTGGGAGGAGATTGGTAGAATATTTTAGGCCAAGTGCTTGCTGAGCTTCATTTTTTTTGTAAGGGGTTCGAAATCATACAACCTGACTTTTCTTGATGTTAATGGTCATGCAGTTAACTAGACACCACTCCTCTACTCTATTCAGAAGGGTTTGAGTAGAGGCGACAATGGATGGTAAATTAGGACCGGTGATGAAAAAGTTGCTATCATCAGCGAAAAGTACTGGGTGCACTGATGGACCCAGGTCCGTAACCAAATCATTAATATAAAGGAGAAAAAGTATTGGACCAAGAACAGAGCCTTGTGGGACGCCCCTTCGGACAGGTAGGGGATGTGAAGTCAACCCGCCCAGACTCACACTCTGTACTCTACCAGAGAGATAAGAGCCAAACCATGAGAAAGGAACTCCACGAATCCCTAAGTTGTTGAGTTTACTTAATAGAACACTGTGATCAACCATATCAAAGGCCTTAGAAGAGTCCAGAAATAAGCCCAATACAGTATTTTTAAGGTCAAGTTGGGAACGTATAAACTGTGTGGCGTCTATTAGTGCATGAGCAGTTGAAAATTTGGAACGGAAGCCATATTGATGAGGAGAAATCAACGAATCTGAAGAATGAATCCCAAATAAAAAGGGAGAAAGACGTCGGAATATAATTCTCTCGAGCACTTTAGATATAACTGGGAGAAGTGAGATTGGACGATAATTACTTATCTCAGACGGATCGCCTTTTTTATGAATCGGGATAACAATTGCTGATTTAAATATTTCTGGGAAGACTCCATTGGGCATAGACAGGTTTGCTATGTGCACAATGGGTTCACAAACATAGGAAGATACGGTCCTAAGAAGTTTATTACTTATGCCAAAGAAGTCAGGTGTACTACTATTAGAGAGACATTTGATAACTTGAAGCACCTCTTTACGATCAGTTGGAGAGAGAAACATAGATCCAGGATTCTTGCTAGGTTGTACTGACTGGGAGAAGGAACAGGAGTTAGCATTTGGAATATTAGTGAAATAATTATTAAAAGCATCCGGTACTGAACTTGGGTCAATTAATCTGCCACTGATGTCCTTAAGGTTAAGAGGTACAGATCTTGAACTTCTTTTTTTTGAAAGAATTTCATTTATTGTTGACCAAATTTTTTGCAAGTTCCCTTTGCAATGAGAGATTTTCGAATAATAATAATTTTTTTTTGCTTCCCGGACAAGTTTGGTATATAAATTTTTGTATTTTTTATAATTAGTCAGGTCAATAACGTTACTGGTTTTGCAAGCTAACTTATATAGGTCATTTTTTCGATATGAAGAGATTATCAGGCTATTAGACATCCAGGGGCGTATATGGGTAGTTTTTCGGTTTGGTTTACGAACTGGAAAGGTTGAACTGATAAGATCACTCAGTCCTTGTGTAAAACCATTTGTGGCTGAATTAACATCCTGACAATCCAAAACCTTGGACCAGTCAAAGGATTTCAAACGATCCGTGAACCTGTTCATATTCACAGTATTATATATTCTATTATACGTAGGGGTTTTAGTTCTAGAGGGCTGAGTAGTTGGTAGGGAGGGTAGCGAGAGATAGATTGGAAAGTGATCTGACAGGTCAGAAAATATTATTTTGGAGGACAGGTGGTTTCCCAGGGAAGTGGATACAAAAATGTTGTCAATTACAGTAGCTGTAGACCTCACAGGATCAACTCTAGTAGGAAAAAGGATTGTGGGAAGAAGACCACTTGAGGTGAATGTTTCAAAAAAGGTATCACAATCATTATTATTGCTAACAATTCATAACCTTATATTTCTAATATGTATACGAGGGGGTTTGTACCCTCGTTAATACCTCGCTCTTTACACTAAATCGTGAGTTTTGTCCCAATTCTTTAAGAATGACCCCTGAATCAGAAAGGCCGTAGAATAAATAGTTGAAATTATTAAAAATACTTTAGCATTAAGAGCAAGATATTTATCTCCTCCTAAATACCTAGCTCTTTATGCTAAAGTATTTTTAGAACCCCTCATATGTGTAATAATTTCTGTTCGTTTTAAGTTTCAATGCTACTTCTTCCTTTCATTTGAAAAAACGTTTTCATGTTTATTTTTCATTGTTTTCTTATAGTAATGCTAGAGAATCCTGCGCCCTTTTCATTGAATTTTTCTTCCCCCATGACAGATTCCTCCAAGGAAATATCCTCAAGCATAGCCCCTCTCCTCAGCTCCACCCCCAAACAAAATAAAATCCCCCTGAAAACGTCTGTACACTTCCCAATAACCATTACTATATGTAAACACTGGTCAAAGTTTGTAACTTGCAGCCCGTCCCCCAGGGATTGTGGGGGAGTAAGTCATCCCCAAAGACATAGTTATTATGGTTTTCAACTATGTTGAACAAAATGGTTATCTCAAAATTTTGATCCGTTGACTTTGGGAAAAAAATGAGCGTGGGAGGAAGCCTAGGTGCCCTCCAATTTTTTTGGTCACTTAAAAAGGGCACTAGAAATTTTCATTTCCGTTAGAATGAGCCCTCTTGCGACATTCTAGGACCACTTGGTCGATACGATGACCCCTGGGAAAAAGAAAAAAGAAAAAAAAAACAAACAAATAAACACGCACCCGTGATTTGTCTTCTGGCAAAAAATACAAAATTCCTCATTTTTGTAGATAGGAGATTGAAACTTCTACGGTAGGGTTCTCTGATACGCTGAATCTGATGGTGTCATTTTCGTTAAGATTCTACGACTTACAGGGGGTGTTTCCCCTATTTTCTTAAATGTTGCAAATTTTCTCAGGCTCGTAACTTTTGATGGGTAAGACTAAACTTGATGAAACTTATATATTTAAAATCAGAATTGAAATGCAATTCTTTTGATGTAACTATTGATATCAAAATTCAATTTGTTACAGTTTTGGTTTCTATTGAGCCGGGTCGCTCCTTACTACAGTTCGTTACCACGAACTGTTTGATACCAGTATATACTGGTATATCATCACACCAAGCCTTAGAAATCTTTGCTTCACCATTTCGAAGAAGACTTTTTACTCCTCTATGTACGTTATTACTAACAGATTCAGATTCCATGAGTAGCCTACTTTCCACCTCAGATAGCAGGGTATTTTGTATGATCGGGAAACTGCTTTTCGAAATAAGTGTGAATTAAGTCAGTATACCTTGTTGTTTCATCTGTTCATTCATTATCAAACGATTTTACTTCATAGTCATGTAGAGTATGAAAGAAAGCATTTATATAACCAATACTTTGTATCTGATTGTATCTTTGTATCATGATATAAACTAACGCTGAAACCCGGATTGTATTTCTTAGAGTTGGACATGATCGTCTTTTACTAAGTACCCACTACACCTGCGACCACGATCAGCATTTAGTTACTCTATTCCGTGGTTTATTCTTTACTAATTTCAGCTATCTTTACAACTATGATACCGATGAAACTTAAATAATCCCTAGCTATAATGGAAGTGCTTTGTTTTTCAGTACTTGAATAATTTAGAGCCTGAGGGTTTGAGAAGTTATTATAAACATAATTTATTTTACCATCCGTATTTTACCATCCGTATTTTACCCGACATGGAAATAATTTGATTAATGAAGTGAGGAATACAACACGATCGGGACACGTGACTAGACGCATAGACTTCACAGTTTGGAATGCATTACCAGAGTTTAAAAGGAAGTATGAGCCCAAAGCTTAAGCGCCGGTTAAAATCGCATTTTTTTTTTTTTTTTTTAATGATGAATGATCAAGATGCTGAGGAGAAGCGTACTGAATGAGAGTGGGCTATTAGAATTTTTTAGGTCTTTTTTGTTTAACTATTTTCTTTTTCCCCTTTTTCCTTTTCTTTTCTTTTTTGTTTATTTAATGATCTAGTATAATTGATGATTAAAGTAACATGAATGGTAATTTATGGCCTTTAAAGTAACACTATTCTGGCCTTTAAAGTAACACTATTAAAGGCCAGAACGGTCTTTTTGTGATTAAATAATAAAAAACAAGTTTTTCTTAACAATAAGTAAGGAACAACATTAAAACCTAAAACGAACAAAAATTATTCCGTATATGAAAGGGGTTGTCCCCTTCTCGACGCCTTGCTCTTTCCGCTAAATTCTGGCTCTTTGTCACAACTCTAATTTTTAAAACAATTAAAAACTTCTTGCTACTGTTTGACAAATTGGTATGTATGTTGTATAAACGTCAAATAAAAGTCTACCTACCTCTACCCACCTACCTGGATACCGATGCTTTTCAATCTTGAAAAACCAGGGCTAGTCGGGCTATAAAATAATAAATTTACTAAAATAATCGTCATTGCAGCAAGAGCTAAAAATTAAAAAAATTAAACAATAAAAAAGAAAACATTCTTGATCGGTAAAATTCAGTAATACGTTTTCTTGCAACACGTGGCATCAACCTCATCAACCTTTAATTAAGGACACGGTGAAATCCACTATGTTATCGCAAGGTATCTTTGTGGATAATTCTTTTTTAACATTCTTTACTAAAATGAATGCTCCTTTGTTTATTTAAGTTTACTGTTTACTCTTTAAAGTTTACTAAGTTTAGACTTTTAAAGTTTACTTAGTTTACTAAGTTTACTCTTTGTTTCAGTTTTTGTCTAACAGTCTGGCTCTGTGAGAGCCAGACTCTTAAAAGACAATTTTCATTTTTATTTTTAAGCAAATAAATTGAAAAAAACTGTTAGATATCTCTAGTATTATCAATAATAGAACTATATTGCTGAAAAACAGCAAAAATTAACTTTGATTGAATTATATTCAAAATAGAAAATTTAGAAAAATTCCAAAGAAAAGTAAAGAGCGAAATTAGAACCTAAAATGAGCCCAAATGAAACCTTATAGTAATTTGAACTTAGGACTCATCATCAATCAGACAACTAGATATTAGCACCACGAACAGAAATCAAATTGAAGAACCAAGTCAAACCTAAGACTACCAGATACTATGCTAAGCGGGATGCCAGTCCCCTAAGTCTTCTAAAGTCTATTGTGTTGCTCGTACTTAGGTGAAAGCAAAATACATTTCACAAATTTACTCAATTGAAAAATTGAGTAAATTTGATAAAATATTGAAAAAACATAAATTATTGATATTTCCAGAAACTGATATTATTCTAATTTAAACAAGTAGTTCACTTTCATTAGTCTTTTTATTTCCTTACTATTTTGATTATTATGGTGATTTTACTCCAGAATTATATTTTTTTTCTTCTAAGTTCTGACAAATAAAAACCACATTATTCAAAATAAATGTCGTTTACAGTAAACCGCAAATGAAGCTATGGTCGTTAAAAGGTTTAGAGGGTGGTAGCCCAACTCATAATTGGGGTATTTTTTGCTCGTTTTACGTTTGATTTGACCAAGACGTTTATTTAATATCAATTTGTTTTGGTTTTCATTTATTCATTGATAGAAATGTGTGTTTGTTTAAATTTGAATTAACATAACATTTGATTTAATATCCTCCAGTCCTGTGGTGGCGCAGTGGGTTTGACCCTAGCTTGGTAATACGGGACCCAGAGATCGAATCGTGCTGCAGGAATGCACAGCAGGGCCAACGCAGGGTCCTTAGTAGTCAATAAGCGTCGTTAATCCTATACAATGCAATACAATTGCTCGTTTTAGGTTTAAAGATGGTTCTTTACTTTTTATCGAAAAAATATTTTTTAAATATGTTTTGGAAATTAATTAAAATAGAATAAGCTTAGCCTATATATTACACAATGATGGAACAGAGGGGTAGATAATATGGTTGCAGCTATGGCTGTAAACTATTGTAGTGTACTACTGGTTCTAGCAGCCAAAACTTTATCAACAAATTTTGAAAAAAACTGTCGATTGAGTAGAAATTGCTATTTAAAGCTACTGCAATTATTTTGATCGGTTTTAACAATGAAAATTCATTTTGAAAATATATTTGCGAAAGTTTCAAAAAGAGCCCAAATCTCCTCGAGATTTACTTTTTTTTATTCTGATCCAAAGTGCACCAACATCCTATGCAGTCCCCCATTTTGAAGAACCAGGTGAATCACTTTGTGCATGGGAAGCACCGATGTGTCTGACCTTTTTTTTCCTCTTTTTTTTCCAGGGATGACCTTTTATAGCCATTGGTCGTAAAATGTTAGAGGGGGATTCAAGATAATATGGAAATTTTTCAAAATAATTCGAATACTACTTGAAAATCTAGTGCCCTTATAAGGAACGACCACAAGAGAATAAAGCTTTCTGAATTTTGTCCCCCTAAGTGCCAATTTTCGACTAAGGGGGGATCAAAAATGCCAGAAAATAAAGAGTCTGAGAGGTCAATTGATATATCGTCGTCTAAAATCTAAAACAATTAATTTCCGAACAATTTTGAGGAAGAAACTCCTTTTCCAATAAGAACTTACACCTGGGTCCTCAGCAGCAAAATTAATTCAAAAATCTTATCTCTATTTTTTTTTATAGAAAATACTTACTAACTTAAAAACTTTGTGGTTAATTCAGCGAAAATTGACATCATAATTATGTATGAATACTTAAGTACCTATTTATTCTGAAAAAAAATAAAAGTAAAAACAAAAAAATAAAACTAGAGTAATGAATAAACCCAGTGACTTTTTAGCAAACTAGCTCAATTGGTTATTTTACAATGAGCAAATCTGGCTCAATATTGTCGAGTAGCAAATTTAAAAAACACTTTTTGGTTTCTAAACGGTTGCTTGTTTTGTCAAAAAGTCTATATCGAAATTTTAGTCTTTTTTGACAATGTGCAATAGCGAAAAAGTGACAGGAAATTTTCAGTAATATTTCACAATGGAAACAATGTGTTTTAACGTTTGGCGGCAACATTAAACTTCCGAAGGCCTTGATTTTACTTGTGCTTAATCTCCACCCGTTTGCTAATAGTGATCAAATCCTCTTGTAAAGTCAGATTGGCTTCTTCCATGGCTGTGATATTGTAAAGATCCTCAAAACTTTTAGTAAAATCTTTGTGCAACATACAAAAATCACCTTGTGCATGATACAAAATCACCTGAAAGCATTTCCGGTAATTTTAACAAATGTGGAAACCACGAATATTCTTCCAGATTTAGTTTTTTTTACAAAGAAAATTTTTCCCACAAAAACTGATAATGTTGCCTTTGTTTTAATCAAGTTAAGTCGTCATCCTTCAACTTCAAAATTACTTTATTAAAAATGCCCAAATTATAAGCCAAGTGTGAATAATTGTTTCACAATTCTTCAGGCTTTCTTTCAAATCCTTGTATTTTTCTTGTTAAAACTTCAAAATATTTTGAAACAACTAAAAATCTTGCTAAGCAAGAGCCTCTTGATAGCCAGTGAAGTTCAGTATGCAGCAGTAACCGAGTGATGTATTCGTCATTTTCCTTCCACAGCTAAGAAAATAACCAAACTTTGAATCGTGTTGAGAACATTTATAACATATCCTAAAAACTGATGAAATCTAGGGAAAATTTATTCTTGCTAAAATACTTTTTTTGAATCACACAGGGAATGACTAGTGCCTCAGGCGGTTTTAACTTTAACTTAGGTAAAAAACCATGATGACGACCAACCATGCAATGTGTGCTATCCGTAACAATATAAAGATGGAATAGATTTATCATTAAAAAAAAAAGAATTAAAAAAAAACAGTTTCCTCTGGGTTGAACAGTTGATTCTCCCTTAGTAGGATATAATCCTCTAAATATGTAGCAAAAAGCATATTTGGCGCATATTTTCATCTTTCATGTATCCGACATCAAAAGATGACTGAAAGACGCTCGAACTTATTTTCTTCAAAGAATTTGGACATGCTTATTGACTTGTTGAGTTTTTTAAAAGTAAAACAAATATACTTTCTACCAAAATATTACTAATTTTTAAAACAAGTGGGTGCAGTAACACAACTTTAAAGGGCCTAGAAAATTTCATGTTAGAGCTTATACTGACTAATAGAAGTCTTAATAGGAATCCATTTTTAAACTTGCTGACCCCCAAGTTCATTCTTCACTAATTTCAACCACTGGGAAGCCAAATTCAACTTCAAGTGGTCAAGAGGATGAGATTCAAAATACTGAGATATGCAGCGTCTTTAAAAAAATAGTATTTTACGATCTAAAACCCTCAACTTGTTGTTTAAGCCCCTCCCCCACTCTATAAAAAGGAAGGAATGTTACTTTTTAGCATAATTAGCATAATATCTCCTCATTCAATATTAGTTCATTTTTTCTTCTAGAAGTATCAAGCTGTCACGAAGACCTCAGAGAGATATTTAATAGTTCTTTGAAATTTTACACTTCCTCTCCAACGGCCTCTTATAGGTTCGCTCTACTGATTCCATCGTAAATTACCATTTGACATGATGGCTGTGATGGACATTAATGGCATAAATATAACTTTTGGGTAAAAATCTTTTATCAGAGGTTTGCAATGCTTCTTCTTGGATGCTTCCCGGCTTAGATGCTTTCGGCATAAAACGAGCCTGAACGACTTTTAAGCTCAAACTTATTTTCTTCCAAAAACTTGGACATGATTCTTGACTTGTTGAGCACGAATTTAAAGCATTTTGAAAGTTTCACGTAAGAACTTATATTGACTAATAGAAGTCTTAATAGTTGCTTATTTTTAGACCTTGTTGACCCCCAAGATCATTGTTCACTAATCGCAACCACTGGAAAGCCAACTTTAACTTCAAGGGATCATGGCGAAGCGATTCAAAATGCCGAGGTATTAAAATTCTTAAGAAACTACTGGTATTTTTGCGGTCTAAACCCTCAACTGGTGGTTTGAGCCCCCCGTTTTAAAAATAGTAGGAAAGTTACTTTTTTGAATAATTAGCACAATATTTTATTATTCATTCTTGACTATTTTTTTTCTTATTGGGCTATGAAACTATCGCAAGATCCTCAGAGAGATATTTAATGGTTCATCGAAAATTTACAGCTTCTCTCCAAGGGCCTCTTGTAGGTTTGCCCTACTAATTCCCAATGCAAAATACCAGGTGACATGGAGGCTGGGATGGATAATCATGATACAATTATAAATTCTGGATAAAAATTGTCAGTCAGTGGTTTGCAATGCTTCTTCTTTAATGCTTCTCAGCCCCTTAGTAAGCAAAAACGTTTGTATATTTAAATGGAAATAATTCAATTTTGAGTGAATTTCCGAAGATACCGGTGGCTAAGTTCTTATCCAGAAAGGGTAGCGGGGTTGATCCCCGCCCAAGAAATGATTTCAAACTGGAAACAACGTCACAAAAACGAATATAAACAATTTGTTACGTGTTTTCAAAGTTTATTTGCAAATCCCACCAAAAGATCACTTTGTACCCACCCTCCCCCCGAAAAAAACCGGATACAACCCTGCCGGTGGTACCATACATATTTTCTCTAGATATGTAACAGAGCTGCACATATCATATGGGAAAGTTGTAGGAAGATATGAGTTAAACCGTATATTTACTATATTATTTTCAAACAGTTCGTGGTAGCAAACTGAAAGTAAGGAGTGACCCAGCTCAATGGTAACCGAAACTCTAAAAAAAAAACGGAAATTTGATACTAATCATTTTTTTTTTTTTTACTCCAGCAGGAAGGATGGAATCATAGACAAGAGTAGTGCTCATGATGAATAATGATGCTGCTAATTCTTGTTTCAGTCGGGAAGGTATTTATATCTGTGAGGCAGCGAAATCCCACCTTTAGGGAAGAAATAAAAAACCTGTTTTTGATCGCATCTTTCTATTTTAAATTCAATACCGTGTCAAAAATTTGTAGCCAGTAGGCCTGAACTACTTTAAATGCTGTCAATTCAGATACTGTAAAATTTTGATTTTATTAAGTCCAATAAAGTATATCAAACAGTTCGTGGTAACGAAATGTTGTAAGGAGCAGCCCGCCTCAAAAGTAAACGAAACTAAAAATTGGAATTTTGACACTAAAAGATACATCAAAAGAATTAGATTTTCATGCTGATTTTAAATATAAGTTTCATCAAACTTAGTCTCTGTGATCAAGAGTTACGAGTCTGAGAAAATTTACCTTATTTTGAAAAAAGGGGGAAAAACCCCCAAAAGTCATAGAATCTTAACGAAAATTGCATCATCGCATTCAGCGTATGAGACAACCATATAGCGAAAATTTCAAGCTCCTATCTACAAAAATGTGGAATTTCGTATTTTTTGCCTAAAGACTAAAGATCACGGATGCGTGTTTATTTGTTTTGTTGTTGTTTTTTTTTTCGCAGGGGTCATCGTATCGACAATTTGGTCCTAGGATGTCACAAGTGGGCTCATTCTAATGGAAATGAAAAGTTTTAGTGCCCTTTTTAAGTGACTAAAAAAATTGGAGGGCACGTAGGCCCTTCCAATTATGTAGGCCCCTCTAATACTTTATGTGCGGAGATCCAAAATCAAACATCCATTAGTTCAAAAACCTTCAGAAATTAAATAAAGAAACTGGTTTTTTTAACTGAAAGTTAAGGAGCGACACCAAAACTTAAAACGAACAGAAATTACTCCGTATATGAAATGGGTTTTCCCCTCCGCAATCCCTCGCTTTAAGCCCAATTTATAACAATTTGATATTAAAAGACTCTATGAATATTTTCACCTAGTCTAATTTAAGGCAACTTGTCCGCATATCTAATAAAATCCAAATTATAGACAGGCGAAATCTGTTACAAGGCAAAGATAACTTAATCAATTTCATTGGTAACTTCTCTTTCATTGATTTCAAGTTGGTTTTTGATTTTTGATTCAGTGTCTTTTTTCCTCTCATGTAGCTCACTTAAAAAGGTTAGATTTTGCTGTTGTTTCTTCTTTGTTTCTTTTTTTTTTCTCTTTCTTTTTTTTGATCACTGAGGACGACTTGGCCGAGGTCCTTGTCGAAATATTCGCTTGTTTTTCATATTTTGCTACTGGCTCATAAAATCCTCGTTTTTCACCTATTTGTTTTTTCTCTTTTCATTTATTATTTCTTTTCTTTGTTTTCATACGTCTTAAATGTTTCCGAATCGTCCACACCAATATTAGATGTGCTCTAAAAGAATGAGAAATAGTCTTTCTTTTGGGCCCTGTTTCACTAAAATCTGGGCTGCCATAAACGATTTAAAACTATCCCAGAACAAAGTTTTTTAACTAAGAAATTGTGATTCTACGTTAGTGAGACTTATCTACAGCCGCAATGAAGTATACTTTTTACTTTTTGCAATACTGACTTCTTCTGAACTTAGAAAACATTCTAGTTGAACAGAGATCAGAAATAGATTAAAAGCACAAATTACAGCCCAGGAGAGTCATTTCAAAGTTTATGTTTGTCCTGAAAGATCGTCTCTCCTGCTTCACTTTTTCAAAAATTTTCAAATTGATAAGAAATAGTGAATCCTGGAAGTTACATACCCCTCTGTTGGGGTAAGTGAAGTATACTGTCATGCAGTTTTCCAGCATAAAAATGTTGACCTCTATATGAATGCAAAATTTTATTGCTATAATTAAACATATTGGCCACTTTTAAAGACTTTTGAATAAAATCATTTAATCCAGGAATCTTAAAAACTCTGAAACAAGCTTAATTAAACAAGCTTAATTATATAACAAATTAATATTATTTCAAAATTCGATTAATCTAATTTTGTCCATTCACATACGTAAACATTCAAATGCAAATGTTGAAATTGAAGACGAAGAAAGATTTGTAATTAGAACAAAAAAATTAGCGAAACACAATGGTGAAATTTGTATAAATAAAACAATAAATAAATGAGACAATTAAATTATTCAAGCTCATATCAGTTCCAGTTGGTGCAGAAAATGTCTTCACATCCTTGCTGCTTGCTACTCTTTGCTGCTATAAATATCGCCAAAGAATGGTGAAAGCTCTTATGAGTGATTAGTTTCATAAAAGAGCCAATGCTGGTGCGTATCTGACTATTTTTAATTAGCCTGCCCAACTCACATAGCTTTCTTCTGGCACATGCCTCCGCTTCCAGCGCACTGTAAATAAGAGATGTAGCTGCATTCACGCCTTCAAGGTCAAGTGCTGGTCCTGCTAATGCTGCCCACTGCTTATCAACTTCTTTAGTTGTATTTTCTTCCTTTTGTCTTGCACCAGCTAAGATATAGAAGGGATTAATTTTGTTCGTAAGTACTGTGAGGGGAAAAGTAGGGAATGATGGAAAGGGGTTTTATGCCCAAAACACATATCCTGCTGAGAGCCCTCTGTCTTGAATGTCATTCGAATAATCGAAAACTATTTGAAAACTCTTCAATTTGAAGAACTGGCTGCAAATATTGTTAGAGGAAGTATATGCTCTATTCTTCTGGAACTGGCCAGTGAGCCACTTAAAAAAATTATATTCAGAGGAAAAACTGGAACAATAATAGTTCCTCATAAAATTTTTATCATATTCTGCTACGCATTATAGAGACAGATAATGAGCTCAAGGCTAACTTCCTTCTAGATTTTTAGTTAATCGTTCGAAATGAAGTTGAAAATCTTTCAATTAGGAAAACAGACAGCAAATATCTTCAGAAGAAGTGGCCATTGGGACACTTAAAAATAAATTGTATTTAGAGAAAAAACTGAAATAACAATAATTTTCTATTCAAGTTTTAATATTATGAACTACGATTTATGTACATTTTATGCACAGATAATGTGCCCAAGGCGTAATTTCTTTGGATGTTCAGTAAAGCGTTCAGTATGAAGTGAAAAAGCTTTAATTCTAAAAAAGGAAAGGAGAATAATTGCAAGTCACTATAATCGTGCACAAAAAGTCAGGAATTCCGTCACCAAAAATGTCACCCAAATCGAACTTTAAGTGTACCAAGTGGCACTTCATGACAGCCTTATCGAGTCTAAGCAAATTACAAAATGATACTATATAAGGTTTATGTCTAATGAGTCCTTGAACAGTCTATAAGATGGTCCAATGCCTCAGTAACGACAAAAAAAAATAAGAGGACATATTTCTGGTGTTCATATACAAAAGGGATTATTTCATTTTGTTCAATGAGGAGGGTTGCAATATTCCTTATAAGACTTTAACAATGATAATTTAAAGGGTATACTTTTTGATTTGCTATGACGTCATTTTCAAATCACATGCAGATGAATGGCATGATGCATGGGGCTGTTGGAATAGTGCGTAGTTCAACTCCAAGATCATGTCTCCTTTAATAGGTGCGGGGTTTGAAGGAATCAGAAGAGGGATATGCAGTTTAATATTAACGACAAAGGATCTAAGCTTATTAAATGCAACCATCACCCACCCAAAAGCGTTTACAGTACACTCTTGTCGTCCGCACAAACTCATTGCTGACAGCCTTAACAGCAACCGGAAAAAAATAATAGCATTAGCGTGATAACATTATGTTAATATTCTGAGCCATCTCCTCTTATGAAAATGTTAAAATCTCTCAAATCCTTATTAATTTAGTTTATCATTTATTTTCGAAATAAATTTCATTTTTAATATTCTTTTTTCAAGTGTGATCTCCACCAAAACGTACCCCTCCCCCTAAAGTATGTTCCTACATATGGGTTTACCTATCTCCAGATCATCTGTATCAGCGGCCATCAAATTCTAGGAGTGCATGAACCGCTAAATTTATCATTTTATTTTATGGACCATTAATATGGATTTGGAAAAGAAAATTGCTGTAAATACATCCATACCTGATGTTCAAAATTTTTTAATATAGCTAAGTTATGCAAATAGAAGCGTAACAATACAAGCGTAAAGTCTGCTGGATACTCATGGATATCCCTTGATGGCTGAGATCCTTCTCTCCCATATATTCACCAATATTTATCAACATTTCTAAATCTCCATCTGCCAACGCGTTGGCGTGGAATTATTTTCTGTCGCATATTTTCTTTCCAAGCATATTTTCTGTCGAAAAATCTGTCCTCATAATGAAAACCCGTCATTGCAAAGATTTTTTTGTTGCTCATTTAACAGAGAAAAAATATATGCCATGTCTATCAGCGTGGCTCCCCACTCATCATCAGACAAGAGTCCTCGAAATTTCTGATTATTTCGCTTTAAAAAAATCCACGCAAAGACGAATAGTTTGCTCAGTATTATACCCCTCAAAAGCCATCTCGCATCAGCATGAAGAAAAAGGTGAGTATACTGTGATTCTATTTCTTTGTAGAGTATTGTAAACATACAAGAATTCAAAGCTTTATGTTTAATTTTATTCGCAATTTTTATAGCTCTAGATAGTGCACAGTTTATTTCTGGGGACATTTTTTTCTACCACAAACTGCTCACAATGTATAATGTAATGGACAGAAAAGATGTTTTGGTGACTAACATTTTTTACTCTTACAACAACTCCTGAGCAATGTCTAGTGATGGTTACAGCACTGTCTGTACAAACGTCAATAATTTTTTTTTCACTCAATTTCGTGCTTCAGGAAATGGCTATTACGTGCTTTATAAATATCGAAGATAATTATTTTGCCGTGCAAGTTCAGCGAGCAAAGAAGTTCTTCTTGTAATTCTTTTGAAATTCAACCCTTGCAAAACAAAAGAAAAGTGCTTTGTTATCGACGTCTATAGATTCATCAAGTTGAATTGAATAAAATTATGTATTTTTTTCCAGTTTTGCAACTTGATTTTCAGCATCTTCAGCCGTTTCTTTGATTTTGTGCCTAAAAATGTTAGCAGAAACAGGAATTAACTTCAGTTTTTGATAACCTCTTTTTCCAAAAAAGCTTTACAGGCTAGTAGATTAAGTTATCTCCTATCGTATATGGATTTTTTTTTCTATGTAGTTTAGAGAGATATCAAGTAGGACACCATTAATAGGGACTTGTCTTCAACGACTATATTTTTTACAAACCCTATTTGGTTTTTCATACTTTCATGCGCTCCTCAAAAATATTCAAGCGGTTTGTCAACTAAATCTGGGTGTTTTGATTGCAAGTGAATTTAAGTTTTGACGGTTTCAGGGCATCGTTAGACAAACTTTCATGATAACTAACACAATGAAATCTTGGGTCGAGGTCACCGCCAGGTCATAGCATAAATCCAATTTCTAGGTAGTTTGAATTATATTTTATTGATATTTAGTTTTTTTCCTTTTGCCTCCTTTTTGAATTTTTTTTGTCTGACAAGGACTGTGGATGCTCTGATAAGTCAAATTCACTGATCAAATCACCATTGTTACAATTTTCGTTGCTTATTTCATCTCCACTTTTCCAAAGAAGTGCAAAATATTCACTTGACTTTTTTCACTCATTATGGGTCCTTGACTTTTTTTCGCTCAATAGTTTCAGGAAAGTCGAATAATTAAAAAATTTTAAAGTGACAACTGTGCACTTCATATTTTTCAACTTTGAGAACACTTGCTCACATAGGTATTAGATTAATTTCTAGAAAATTATACCGGGCCATAGAAGATCAGGAGCATTTAGTTTCCATTGGAACTAAACTAATTTTGGAGACTGAATTGAAAATTGATGCAAAATGAAACTTTTTGGCAGAAATTCGTTCGCTGAAACAGAAAGTAGAATTGAAATGCATCGTATAATAGATTTACGCTTATTCAAGAATGTACAGGTCTAGAAACCGTTAAATGTATCCAGAATGAACAGTAGATTCAAGAATGAACAGTGGCCGTTTTACTTGTATGTTTCAATAAAACCCCCATGTTATTTTTTTTTTAGTATTTTTCAGTCGCAATAGTTTACTTGACTCACTTGACTTAAGTCCCATCCGGCCTTGGTGGTCGTCTCGGGGCCTCTACTCTCACGAGCAAATAAATGTTCTGCCTATGCTGGTTTTTTCTTTGTGCCATTCTGAGAATTATTTAACACTACATGAAAATGATTGAATAAAAGAAAGTGTTTTCAACTGAAAATTTATAGAAACATCAAAGCTTTAAACAAATAAAAATTACCAGCATATAAAGGGCGCTGCTCCCTCCTCAATATATCACTCATTAGACTAAAATTTGACAGTTGTTCCAATTATCTAAAAATGACTCATGAAACACTAGGGTGGTTTAATTAGAATAAAAAGCTTTTTAAAAGTTCTAAAAACTACTTTAAACTAAAGAGCGAGGTACTGAGGAGGGAGGAAATCCTCTCATGTGTATAATGATTTCTGTTTGTTTTAAGTTTTAATCTTGCTCCTTTCTTTCAGTCGAAATAACTTTTTTTTTTCTGATCTTTTTTAAATAAGGCTGGGAATTCTAGGTCGCACTCCATGAAAAATCACTTCCCACACGATTAATTTCTTCATAAGAATATCATTCTACAAAACCAACCCTTCCCGCCAGAACCCGAATCCTGAAAAGTATCTGTATGCTTCCCAATATTTTTCCCAATTTCCAATATTTTTGGTCGCTTAAAAAGGGGACTAGAACTTACGAATGTCGATCAAATGAGCTCCAATCTTTTAGGACAATTAGGACAATACGATCACCTCCGGGTAAAGAAAATAAAAAAATAAAAATAAAAACGAATCTGAATTTGCTTCTGGCAAAAAAAAATAGCAAAACTCTACATTTTATATTTAGGAGGTTGAAACCTCTACAGTAAGGTTCTCTAATATGCTAAAACTGATGGTGGGATTTTCATCGAGATCTCTTGATGTCTTGGAATCTATTCTCTTTTTTGTAAATCAGGCAAATTTTCTCAAGCTTATAACTTTTTACAGGTAAGATTAAACTTGTTGAATTTTATATACCTTTGATCAGCATCAAAATTAAAAACTTTTGATAAATCTATTGTTGCCAATACTCTGTTTGTAGAGTTTCGGTTCTTACATCTATTCGACATATTTGTATAAACGTAAAGTAAATTGGAAAATTTCACTTGAGATAGAGTAGTCACCCCTATCCTGGATCTACTACAAAAAAGAATGATATTAAAAAAAAATACTCACGAGGAGCTGAAATCCCTCCTTGTTGAAAAGAAGTTGATAATAGCTGAGTCTGAGCTTGTACTACTTTCCTTCTGAGGTGTCCTTCAGTTGAGTTGACACCACCTGAAGACAAAATGATAATATTTTACCTAGCTAATGAACGACTAATTCATTGAAAAAAAAAAGATATATATACAAAATTGATAATCAATGGACGGTTTAGCTTGCTGTGTTGTAAAAATAAAATAAATATTTTAATCAAGGTAGAGACCGAGGCTAAAAAAAATACATTAAATTTTTAAGAAAACGGCTGGGTAGAAGTAAATGAAAAGTAACGAATGTGCAACGCTTTAAAAGAAATTGAAGAATGTGTATTTTTGGATTATAATAAATTTAATAAAATTCAAATGACAGCATTGAAAATCAACTTTAAAATCATTTATTTTTAGTTAGACTGAACATGCCAAGGTAGGATGTAAGTTACCAAAAATGAATAGGTATGAATCAATTCAAAGGGGAAAAGAAAATCTAACAAGCTGGAGGCATGAAATGGTGGCCTCTGAGCATTCTAGAGATGGAATGCTCACAGCATAAATATATACAAACAGTAGTAAAAATTCCTTAACTCTCTATTGAATATTTTTGAAACCTATCTAAAACCGCACAAGCTAAACCACTCTCAATGACTCCGCTTGTTTGCACACGCAATGACAAATGTTTAGCGCATCATGACGAAAAACTATTGTTCTGACAATGTGTCAACTTCCCAAACAGCGCGCTATGAAAGTATGTCATGTTTTTTGAGAAACTTTTCGCTATTGTGTGAACATATATTTTTATACTGTGATAATGCTAAAAAAATAAAAAATCCAATTTAGTAGTAAAAGCCTAATAACAAAAGCTTATAAATAATTACATGGGTTAAGAACATTGAATTTCGAAACAGTAAGGGCAATGAAAATGTGATCTAATCGCTTGAATTGCTCAATTTATAATTCGCAAAATTTTATTCATTTTCGGAACTTCGGTTAAATTAAAAAACCAAACCTGGAATTTTAATTTTGAATGAAAAAATCTTCATATGTAGTTATACAGTTTGTGGTAGAAGCAGCGTGCCAATTGTTAATTAATAAATATGGGTAAAAAGCAGGAAAAATAAGCCAAAAACAAATGGCAGGAAATAATTTAAGTAGGTGTAGCTATTCTATAGAAGTATAGCCAAAAAGTTTGAGGTAACGAACTGTAGGAAGGAGTGACCCGGCTCAATAGTAATCGAAACTCTAAAAAACGGAGTTTTGATACCAATAGTTACATAAAAAGAATTGCATTTTAATGCTAATTATAAATAAATACGTTTCATCAAGTTTAATCTTACCCATCAAAAGTTACGAGCCTGAAAAGATTTGTTTTATTTTATAGATAGGTCGAAAAACCGCCTAAAAGTCATAGAATTTTAACAAAAATCACATTATCAGGTTCAACGTTTAAAAAAACATTACTGTAAAAGTTTCAAGCTCCTATCAACAAAAATGTGGAATTTTGTATTTTTTTTTTTTTGCCAGAAGATAGATCACGGATGTGTGTTTATTTATGTTTTGTTGTTGTTTTTCCCAGGGGTGATCATATCGACCCAGTTGTCCTATAATATCGCGAGTAGGCTTATTCTGACGAAAGTTTAGTGCACTTTTTTAAGTGACCAGAAAATAGGAGGGCACCCAGGGCCCTCCTATTTCAGGGGGGTTATTTACCGTTGGGGTGGGGATGAGTTGTGGGGAGGAGGTTACGCTGGAGGATCTTCCTATGGAGAAATTTTTCATGGGGGAAGAGAATTTCTTTGAAGGGGACACATTATTTTATAGCATTATTTAAAAACAACAATGAGAAAATAAATATTTTTTTTAGCTGGAAGTAAAGAGCAGCATTAAAACTTAAAATAGCCATAAAATATTACGTATATAAGGGGTTTGTCTCCTCCGCAATACCTTACTCCTTAGGTTAAAGAAATTTTGTAAATTTAACTATTTATTCTAGGGCTTTTGTGATTCAGGGGTCATTGTTAAAGATTCAGGACAAAATTCAAGCTTTAGTTTAAAGAACGAGGTATACACGTAATAAAAATACACAAATATAGAAGTTCGCTACGTAAGTTAATTCGTAAGGTAAGCGTATTCATTACTAACAAAAACGTTTGTAAGAAATAAAAAAAGATCTAGTTTCATTTTTAAGTGGCCAAGAATTGGAGGGTAACTAGGCCTGATCACCCGACACCTTTTAATATCAACATCGTTCGATCAAAACTATGAGAAAGCCATTTAGCCAAAAAAAAAAATAATGATAATATCCAAAATTTGTTTGAACTATTCATGTGCAGTGAGCCAAAATCAAAACCTGCATTTATTGAAAAATGTTAAGAAATTAAATAAAATAACACATTTTTTTAAACTGTAAATAAGGAGCGACATTAAAACTTAAAACAAACAAAGTTATTCCGTATATAAAAGAGTTTGACCCCTTCTGAACGCTTCGCTCTTAACGCTAAAGCTTTTTATTCTTTTAAAAAGTAGAGTTGTGAGAAAGTGTCAAACTTTAGCGTAAAGAGCGAGGCGTATAGAAGGAGTTAATCCTTTTTATATACGGAATAATTTCTATTCGTGTCACATTTTAGTGTTGTTCCTTACTTGCAGTTAAAAAAAACTTGTTTTTTTTTATTTAATTACAAAATAAAGCAAGGAATATAGTAGTTTTTTAAGATAATATTTATTTTTAATAGAAAAAGAGTTATAGTGGATAAATAATGCCGCATGATTGAACATTATATACAAGAGACATGACTGAAAAGTTGAAAACCAAATTTTAATGAAAAAATAATCCTAGCTGATCTTAAAAACTTAAAAATAGGAATTCATAAAATGGAAAATCGAAAATAAAAATTGGACAAGAGTGAAAAGTGGAAGTCAGATACAATTAAATAAAATAAAGATAAAAGCAACAGAATAAAGAGTAAGACTATTAAAAAAAATCCTTTCGATAAGCTCTAGCAAGAAAAGGTATTTTTCGTCAGTCTAACGATGAAATATGACGACAAATAATTCTAATAATCATTAATGGTTGAATATATTTTGTGTTGAAATTAAATTATAATCACTCACTGTTCACAAAACCTTCTTTTAGTTCCTCTGTGCCTTCAATTTTTCTGTCTAAGATTGGCTCGCCGGCTGCCCTCTTTTCTGCTACAGCGGCAATTGTTTCCTTTTCAATTACAGCTACTGCCGGTTTAACGTTTTCAGGTAGTCGCCTAACAATAATCTTATGTTGAATAGCTAAAAGAGGCAACAGTAGTTAGCTGTAATTATGTTATTATAGTTTTAGTTTTATAATGGTTTATTATAAAACTATCTTATTTATTTATTTATATTTATTTATTTATGATATTTTATTATTATTATTAATATATTAATATATTACAACAACAAAAGAGAGAATAATGAGGACTTTATTCTCAAGACAGTGAACCAACAAAACCTGTTTGAATATTTCGGCCCTATATCTAAGGGCCGTCTTCAGCAAAGAAAATAAAAAACAATAAAACGCTTACAATAAAAGTTCTCAGTTAAAAATTCATTTTTTTTTTAAATAGCCTTGGCATCATTACTTCTTAACGAAAATTTCAGCCAAGACTGTGTAATAAAAGCTAACATTTTACAAGATAAAAAGGTTCATTCATTTCACTAACTGTATTTATTAAAAATTGGAATGATTTCTTATGGCGATTAAATAAAGAAAAACAAGTTTTTTTAGCTGAAAGTAAGGAGCGACATTAAAACTAAAAAAAACAGAAATTACTTTGTATATGAAAGGGGCTGCTTCCTCATCAACGCCCCGCTTTTTACGCTAAAGTTTGACTCTTTCTCTCAACACTGCTTTTTAAAACAGTAAAAAACTTTAGCGTAAAGAGCGGGGCGTTGATGAGGAAGCAGCCCCTTTCATATACGAAGTAATTCCTGTTCGTTTTAAGTTTTAATGTCGCTCCTTATTTTCAGCTAAAAAAACTTGTTTTTTTTAAATATAATTTCTGAACGTTTTTTAATCAATGCCTGTTTTGATTTTGGTTCTCCGCAGAGAAATAATTAACACGAAATTTGTATAAACTTTTTTTTTTTGCTAAATGGCTTTCTCATAGTTTTGATCGAGTGATTTTGAGAAAAAAAGGAACGGTGGAGGAAGCCTAGTTGCCCTGCAATTTTTTGGTTACTTAAAAAGGCAACTAGAACTTTCAATTTTTTAGGAACGTTTTTATTAGTAAAAGGTAAAAGTAACTTATAAGTTAGCTTCCGTAATGAACTTTTGTAATCTCTTGTTTTTCTTACAGATGTGAGGGGTTCACCCCCTCGTCATTACCTCGCTGTTTGCACTAAAGAAAAGATTAAGTTTGTCCCAACTCCCGATACATTAAGAATGATCCCTGAATCACAAAAGCCGTAGAGTAAATAGTTGAAATCACTAAAAATACTTTAGCGTAAAGAGCGAGGTATTAGGAGGAGGTGAGCCCCTCATATGCGTAATAATTTCTGTTCGTTTTAAGTTTTAATGCTGCTCCTTACTTCCAGTTGAAAAAACTTTTCATATTTTTTTTAAATAATGCTAGAAAATCATGCGCTCCCTTCATGTAAATTTTCTTCCTGCATGACCAATACCTCGATGGAAAGCTCCCCCAAAATGTCCCCCTCGTTTAAAACCCTCCCCCCAGCCAAAAAATCCCCCTGAAAACGTCTGTACACTTCCCAATAAACATTACTATATGTAAGCACTGGTCGAAGTTTGTAACTTGTAGCCCCCCCCTGGGGACTGTGGGGGAGTAAGTCGTCCCCAAAGACATATTTATAAGGTTTTTTGACTATGCTGAATAAAATGGCTATCTCAGAATTTTGATCCGTTGACTTTGGGAAAATAATTAACGTGGGAGGGTCCGAGATGCCTTCCAATTTTTTGGTCACTTAAAAAGGCACTATAACTTTTCATTTCCGTTAGAATGAGCCCTCTTGCAAGATTCTAGGACCACTGGGTCGACACGATCACCCCTGGGAGAAAAAAAATAAAAATAAATACGCATCCGTGATCTGCCTTCTGGCAAAAATACAAAATTCCACATTTTTATCGATAGGAGCTTGTAGCTCCTACAGATGGGTTCTCTGATACGCTGAATCTGATGGTGAGATTTTAGTTAATATTCTATGACTTTTAGGGGATGTTTCCCCCTATTTCCTAAAATAAGGCAAATCTTTTCAGGCTCGTAACTTTTGATGGGTAAGACTAAACTTGATGAAACTTATATATTTAGAATTAGCATTATAATGCAATTCTTTCGATGTAGCTATTCGTATCAAAATTTCATTTTTAGAGTTTTGATTACTATTGAGCTGGGTCGCTCCTTACTACAGTTCGTTACCACAAACTGTTTGATATTTGCCTTCTCTGCAGCTAATCTGATAGTTCTTTTGGGATTGGGCTTGTTTTTGTTCGTTCCTGTTTTGATTTTATTTTGAATTAGATTACTTTATATATTTAATATTAATATTAATTCTTATATTAATAATAGTTTTGTCGGTTCACTGCCTTGGGAAAACAGTCCTCATTATTCTCTCTTTTGTTGTTGTACTATGGAAAGGCAGTGTGGTCTTCGTCATTATTTATATTAATATATAATATATATGAATATATTATATTAATATATTAATATGTTGTATTATTATTAATATATATAATTAATATATTATTATTATTATTATTAATTTGTTTATTATTTATCTATTTTGTTTATTTATTATTTATTTTTTTTATTTTTATTTTATTATCAAATTTTACTAAATTCATCAAAATCACGACTGATGGTCTGATTTAAAGCCTTTCTTCAGCATATAGCTGTACAAAATTACATTTTGAGCTCGGTTGTTAGTTATGTTTGGGTTCTCAAACCAGATAAATTTATTAAATTTGTTACTATTATGAAGCAAAAAAATGTGGTTTCGTGCAAATATATTAACTATGTTAACTCTTAGCTATGTTTATCCATTGAAACAGTTCATTGATAGAAAAAAAACTATGGTTAAAATACTTGAAACTTAAATTTTATCAGCAAATCTTCTTATAAATATAATATAGAAATGTAATTTTCTTATAAATATAAATTTATGCCACACGAATAAAAAACACATTTAAGAAAATGCAATTGAAAATTAATCTTGAAACCGATTTTACGATAACGAGGGCACGGCCAATAGAGTTCCAAGTCTTTTCATTTCCCGGCTAGAATATCTTATTATATTTCTAGGGAAGTGATGGCAAATTTCAATTGGCACTAAGTGCTCAATCTTCTAACCTTGACAATTAAAAATATCCTAAGGAAACAGTAACAAGCTATAATTAAGAGAGTAGTATCCTATCTTCAGGTCCTGTGACATCTCTATCCCTTCGAATCCCACTCCCAACACTTTTTAACTTTTCACGACGCAGGTGCACTTTAAGTCCCAGGAAATATTTTGTTAGACACGCATTTGCAAGTTACGCCATTGGGAAGATTTTCGTCAAGACGCAAGTGTCTGCCTAAGAGGCGTCTATATCTTAAGGAAACCTAAGGGTTTAGGGTAAATTTCGCGAGGTCCGGGACCTCCTTAGTTCAGTTTACCCTGGTTTTTACATAATAGGATTTTGGGTGTTACGTAAGAGAGTTTGTTGGAGTCCATGAGTCAAGGCGGGAACCTTTTAAAGACATTTTTCTTCAAGACGTACCAAAATATTTTTCAAGATATTTTTCTCCAGGAATTTTCAAGACATCCCAAGACGTTTTCTAGGACATTCTCCCTTCAAGGCGTTTTTCTTCATGATTTGTTTAGTTCTTACAGTAATAGGGAAATGTTTACTTATGTTAAGGATGACACATACACATGGGATTTGTTTCTTCAGGCTCCCGTGGGGGATCCTCACTTGCACTAAGAAGAAAACCCACTTGGGTGTTACGAAATGAAGGTGCACACATGGGATATTACATAATGCTTTAAGAAGTTTCATTTCCTTTCAGATTTTCATCCCTATTAAGATTTGGAAGGACATATTAATCCACTGGAATGGAGCCCTAAGCAGCTTAAGCAGCAATCAATTCCTAATATTTTTATTCAGGAAATATATTCTACAAAATAACCTTATTGACCCAAGGAGAAATCCCTGTCCTGTCTAATCATTTACTAAAATGATTAGACTATTGATTAGTTGTTTCCTATGCAGTAATTAAGATGTAGAGGGGGAAATTGATTACTGGAATTTACTTATATTTGGTACGCACGTACATATCTAGTAGTGAATTAGAGAGTGTTATCCTATAATATTGCTATCAGAGATGAAATAAAAGCGAAAAGGCTATTATGGCTACAATATCCTACACCTTCGTACATGATTAAAACATTTTCCTTTTCTTCTTTACTACACATAATTTTACACTTATACTAAGGGAATTCCTGAATAAGCATACCTATGTGAGTAGGCTACAAGATGTTTAAATTTCATCAGTGAAATACAAAGATATACTTGAATACTGGAAGAATATAAAATTTTGTGTATACAAATTTTATTGATATAAACAAATTTACAGATCATTATCAAAATACAGAATAAGCAGTTAAAATAAACAAAAGAAAAAACAAAACGCAAAAAAACTAGATATAGGATAAACTAAAAACCAATTCCAATCCTGCCAACCAGGTCCAGAGAGAAGGGTTGATATTAGTAATAAATTTAACCAGATTACGATATTTGTCATGGCTTTTAATGGCAATATTCATTGTTTCTTTGAAGCAAGGCTATGCACTCCCGGTCGACATTAAATTTAAATTTCACATAATGTCTTTAGAGGTAAATTTAAGCAAAATCAGAATATTTTTAAAAGCTTTTAATGAAAATACCTCATTCATTTGAATGAGCGTTAAATTTCACTCCCCCTTCAGTCGAAAATTTCTTCTAACACCCCTCAGCTTAAATTTAAAGTCTATAAAATGTTAGTCGAAACAGTTCACGCCAACGTCACAATATAAGACTAGCCCGCCATACCAACCAATTCCAAAGGGGAAGTGTTGCTATTAGAGATGAATTTAAACCATGTCAAAAGTTATATCTGAGGGTGCTTACCTGTTTTCATTAACTGGGTTTCACCTCACCACTGAAAAGTAATTTAAAACCTCCCACCTTAGCTTTAAGCTGTATAATATGTTAATCCAATCAGTTTACTCCAACGTGATAATATATACCTCCTCCAAGGCACACCGAAGATACATATTATCATTCCGAAAACATTTTCCAGATATTTTCATGATGAAAATATGATTTACATCCATTTATACATGTTTTTCCAAAGCCAACCCTCTATGATACACCATTTCAATTCACACCACCGTGTCATACTACAACAGGTCCTATTGCATCCCTCATCATTCTTAAGATATTTTAAGACATGTCATAGATAAAAAATTTTACTTGATCTTCATTGGCTCGTATTTTTCGTATTTTTGTTGATATTATTTTCTAACAATTCCTAACTTGTACGACACTATGAATGGCTTATTGGCACCCTCTACCCCAACTTCATCATCCCTAGTGCAATTCCCAGATATTATCTTGTTGAAAAACACGCATTAAATCCATTGGTTCGTGTTTTTGCGATCGAACCCACCGTGATTCAACATTTAAATTCACACCACCGTGCTACATTATTACTGCCCCTCTGGCAGCCTCTAGTACTTTCTTGTCATTTTTATGACATTTTTCAAATTTCTCTTGTTAAAAATCGCGCATTAAATTCGTTGCTTTATGGTTTCGCCTTCCTAATCTATGTGATTCTTACGAAACGAAACTTTTTTTAAGCAGTAAAGATAATTCTCACAAAAAAAAAACACATTCTAAGCAATCAGAGATTTTTCTTACAAAATACCTGTTACAAAACAAAAAATACTTCTCAATACAAATCAGAAAAGCTTGTTAAGAAATTAAAAATATTTGTTAGAAAACCAAAAATTACTTCTTAAAATGCAAAAAATAACTCTTACAAAACAAAAATACATCCTAAGAAAACACAAATTTTCCTTATATCATATAAATACTTCTTACGATACCAAAAAATCTTACAATAAAAAACCTAAGAAGTCACAAATTCTTATTACTTTATACAAAATAAATTCAACGAAACAAAAAATTCTTACAAAAAATACATCCTAAGGAATCACAAATTTTTTTTTCATCACACAAAATATTTCTTACGAAAAAAAACATCTTACAAAACAAAAATACATCCTAAGAAGTTATGGATTTTTCTTACAAAATACAAAACACTTGTTACAAAACAAAAATACTTCTTATAAAAAAAAAATTCTTACGAAATAAAAATAAATCCTAAGAAATCACAGACTCCTTTTAGAAACTACAAAATACTTCTTACAAGAAAAAAAATTGTTATAAAACAAAATTAAATCCCAAAAGATCAGGAACTGTTCTTCAATATAATTATTACAAAGCAAAATTAATTTTTACAAGATTACAACAAAATGGTTCTTACAAAATAAAAAATACTTCCTAAGAAATCAGATATTTTTCTTACAAAATAGAAAATACTTGCTACAAAACGAAAAATACTTGGTACAAAACGAGAAAAATTCTTCTTACAAAGCAAAAAATAGTTCTTACAAAACAAAACACATCCTAAGAAAAAAATTCTTCTTTCATCATAGAAAATACTTCTTACGAAACCAAAAAAATCTTGCAAAAAATGCATCCCAAGAAGTAAAAAATTTGTCTGGTATAATTCAAAATACCTCTAACAAAAAAAATTCTTACAAAAAAATACCTCCTAAAAAATCACAAATTCTTCTTTCATCCTACAAAATATTTCTTACGAAACAAAACACTTTACAAAAAGCATAAATCCTAGGAATTTATGGATCTTCCTTACAAAATACTTGTTACAAAACAAACAAACAAAATTCTTAAACAAAAATCATTCCTAAGAAATCCCAGATTCCTTTTAGAAACTATACTTCTTATGAGACAAAAACAATTGTTATAAAACAAAATTAAACCCCAAGGGATCATGAACCTTTCTTACAAAATTCAATACAATTTTTACAAAACACACATCTTATAAGACAAAAACACATCTTATGAAATCATAAATTGTTTACGTTTCTTCCACGTTTTGTTTTTTTTTTCTGTTGATGAGTTTTAACTGCTTTTTCTGTGTTTTAATAATGCTCTGTATTTTTTATATATGATTCGTATTTACAAGAGTTTGTATCCTTTAGATTTATTGGTCCAGGATAAAACTTCAATTCATTTCACTAACACAATTTAAGCATCTTGTAGCCTGTGTACATTGGTGTGCTCATTAAAGAGTGCCCTTAATATAAGTGCAAAGTTCAGTTTAGTCATGAGGAAAAGGAAAAGTTTTGATCATGTATGAACGTGTGCAGTCATAGGAAACACGTATTCAATAGCTTAATCATTCTAGTGAGCAGGACAGGGATTTTTTCATTGGTCGAATAGACTATTTCATACAATCTATTTCATGAATGAAATTAATAAGAATAGCTTGCTAGTTGAGCTGTCCAATCTATTGGATGCAAATTCCCTTTAGAATTGTAATTGGGTCAAAAGTCCTTAGAATATAAAGGTTCCCTAGGAAAAACGCACTGAAAGAAAATGAAATCTCTCGAAGCATTATGTAGCATCCCTTGTGTGCAACGTCATTACGTAACACCCCCTTTGGTGTCCTTCTTAGTACAAGTGATGATCCCCCACGGGACCTGAAGAAACAAGTCACGTGTGAATTCGTCATCCTTAAGGGGCCTGAAGAAACAAGTCACGTGTGAATTCGTCATTCTTAATATAAGTAAACAGTATGTAAGAACTAAAAATCATAAAGAAAAACGCTTTGAAGAAAAAATGTTTTAGATAACGTTTTTGGATGCCTTGAAACATTGTGAAAAAATGTCTTAAAGAAAAATACATTAGAAACGCCTTGGGATATCTCGAAAGGTCTTGAAATACCTTGAAGAGAAATGTCTCACAAAATGTCTTGGGATGTCATGAAGTGTCTTAAAACATCTTGTAGAGAAATTTCATAAAAAGCGTCTTGTGGTGTCTTGAAACATCTTGAAAAAATCTTCTTGACGATAAGTGTCCTTAAAAATTTCTAGCTTGACTAGTAGACTGTAACAAACCCTTCTTCCTATCACCCTAACCCTATTATGTAACAACCACGGTAATCCTAGAGTAAGGTAGCCCTGACCCCCACAGGTTTTTCTTTACACCTTTAGGATGTGAGAAAGCACATCGAAAGAAAATGAAATCTCTTTAAGTATTATGTAACATCCCATGTGTGCACCGTTATTACGTAACATCCACATGTGTTTTCTTCTTAGTACAAGTGAGGATCCCCCAAGAGAATTTGAAGAAAAGTCACGTGTGAATTCGTCATTCTTAACAGAAGTAAACATATCCTATTATTCTAAGAACAAAAGAAATCATGAAAATAAACGTCTGGAAGAAAAAATGTCTTAGAAAATGTCTCGGGATAACTTGAAAAGTCTCGGAGAGAAATATCTTGAAAAATGTTTTGAATCGTCCTGAAAGGTCTTGAAACATCTTGAAGAACAATATCTTTAAAATGTTCCCAGCTTGACTCATTGACTCTAACAAATCCTATTACGTAACACCCCAAATGCTATTATGTAACGACTATTGTAATCTGACCAAGAAAGCCCTAAGTCTCGCGGAATTTTCCCTACACCTTTAAGTTTTTTTTAAGAAATAGACCCCTGTTTCTGGAAGAAAACATACCTATAATTTACCAGACACTTGCGTCTTGAAGAAAACATTCCCTGCGACGTAACATGCACCTGCGTGTCTTATAAAACATTTCCTGTGACGTAGCATGTAACTGCGTCGTGAAGAAGTTAAAAAAAGTGTCTGGACTGGGATTTTAAGGGAGATGGATCTCACATGACCTGAAGATAGGTAACTATTTACGTGGACCAAAGGCTCGAGGCTCTTCAAAAGGGCTACAGGCTATGGCAAAGCGAGAGAAATTATTATAAGGTTTATTTTTCAAGGCTAACGGCTCAAGCCGCTGATAACTTTCATTCTTAATTCATAAGAGGCTTGTGAACTACTGATAGTTCTTCATATTTAAGGAGTTAAAAAATTACATTTATCGAAAGCCTGAATTGGTGGAAGAGAAGGCGAAAATCAGGTACTGCTGGTGTTTTGTTAGCTTATGTACAAAAATAGAACTTGTGCTGAGCATTATTTAGATTTTCTACGTTATTTTTAGATCGATTTCAAAAATTTTGAATTCATAATAAATTAGTTCTTCATTGTAAAATTGTCTTACCTGAAGCAGTAGCAACTAAGAGAAAAAGGGCCAGATGATTAGCTTCCATTTTAAACTGTTAAGCGGCTTATAGACTACTGATTTAAAAATCCAAAAACTATCTTAAATTATGTTGACGTTGTAAAACATTAAGTGCAATCAATCATGATTTTTCCTTTGGGCAGAAGAGCCACTAACGATCCTAGATTAATGATTTGGCATATTTTCTTAATGTCGTTTTCAAATATGTGCCAGTGAACATTAGGAAATTGTCTTTTTCAAAGCATTTTAAGCACCTGCTGGCTATATGTCAAGCAGCTGTTTTTGTATTGTTTTTTAGCCCAAATAAGCACATCAAAATCAAAAGAGGCACCTGTGTATTATCTCAAACACATTCTAGCAGTGAAGTTAGGCTGATAATAAAATAAAACACACAAGTTTTTTTAACTGAAAGTAAGGAGCGACATTAAAACTTAAAACAGAGCGACATTAAATTTAAGTTAAAGTGAGCGACATTAAAACTTAAGTTTTAATGTCGCTCCTCACTTTCAGTTTTTTCCACTGAAAGTAAGGACCAGCATTAGAAATTAAAACGAACAGAAATTATTATGTATATGAGGGGCTTATCTCTTCCTAAATACTTCGCTCTTTACGCTAAAGTATTTTTAGTAATTCAACTATTTATTCTACAGCCTTTGTGATTCAGGGGTCAATCTTAAAGAATTGGGACAACATTAAAGCTTTAGTGTAAAGAGCGAGGTATTAACGAGGGGGAAAAACCCCTCATATAAATAATAAAAATATACGAATATAGAAGTTCGTTACGTAAGTTAATATGCTAGTTACGTGTGTTTTTTATTAATAAAAGTGTTCCTTAAAAATTAAAAATTCTAGTTGCCATTTTAAGTAACCGAAAAATCGGAGGTCAACTAGGCCTCCTCCCCAACCCTTTAGCTTAAAATCGTGAAAAAATCGTTAAAATCTGATCAAAACTAAGCGAAAACCATTTAACAAACAAAATAATTATTATGCTAATTTTGTTTTAATTATTCATTTGCAGAGAGTGAAAATCAAACATGCATTAATTCAAAAACGTTCATAAATTAAATAAAAAAAACAAATTTTAAAATGAAAGTAAGGAGCAACATTAAAACTTAAAACGGAAAGAAATTACTCCGTTTATGAAAGGGGCTGTTCCCTCCTCAACGTTTCGCTCTTTATGCTAAAGTTATTTACTGTCTTATAAAGTAGAATTAAGAGAAAGAGTCAAACTTTAGCGTAAAGAGCGGGATGTTGAGGAAGGAACAGCCCTCATAAACGGGTTAATTTCTTTTCGATTTAAGTTTTAATGTCGCTCCTTGCTTTCAGTTGAAAAACGTGTTTTTTTTTATTTACTACAAAGATTGATAATTTTAGCTGTGACGAAAAGAAAAATCATTGGGGAAAATGTTTCTAAATTATTTTTTATTCGTTTCTTATTGACATAGTCCTCGTCATGAGATTAAATAATAAGAAAAAGTAAGGAGGAACGTTAAAATTTAAAACGAATAAAAATTATTCCGTATATGAAAGGGGTTATCCTCTCCTCAACGTCTCGCTCTTTACGCTAAAGTTTGACTCTTTCTCACAACTCTACTTTTTAAAACAATAAAAAACCTTAGTGTAAAGAGCGAGGTGTTGAGGAGGGGACAGCCCGTTTCATATAGGGAATAATTTCTGTTCGTTTTAAGCTTTAACGCCGGTCCTTACTTGCAGTTAAAAAAAAAAATTGTTTTTCATTTAATTTCTAATCGTTTTTGAATTCCTGCTATGTTTTTATTTTGGCTCACAGCGCAAGAATAATTAAACCGAAATTTGCTATTAATTTTTTTTTTTACCAAAGGGTTTTCTCATAGTTTTGTTTGGACAATTTTGATTTAAAAAAAGGGGGGTTACTTTAAAAGGTTGCTTAAAAAGGCAACTAGAACTTTTCATTTTTTTCACGAACACTTTTATTAGTAGTAAATATACGTAACTTACGAATCTTCAAGCTCAGGTAACGAACTTTTAAATTTGTATATTTTTATTAAATATATGAGTCAATTCGCCCTCTCGTCAATACCTCGCTCTTTACACTAAAACTTGAATTTTGTCCCAGTTTTTTAAGGTATTGTGGAGGAGATGAATCCTTATATATGCAATAATTTCTGCTCGTTTTAGTTTTTAATCCTGCTCCTTACTTTCAGCTGAAAAAAACTTCTTTTATTCATTTTCTCATTGTTTTTTTTTAATAAAGCTAGAAAATCTTGCGCCCATTCATAGAAATTATATCTCTTATGATAATTTCCATCATAGAGAGATCCTCCAACATGACACTCTCCCACGACCCCCTCCCTCTCAGCGAAAAAAAATCTCTATGAAAACGTCTTTACACTTTCCAAAAAACTTCTTTCTTTCTTTGACCAATAAACAATGGTCAAAGTTTATAACTTAAAGCCTGTTTCCCGGGGACTTTGGGGGATTAATGTGTCCCAAGAGACATGATTATTAGATATTTTACTATTCTGGACAAAATGGCTGGGGGAGCTTTCCAAGGAGGAATTTGTCATGGTAGAAGAAAATTTCCATGAAGGGAGCGCAGGATTTACTAGCATAATAAAAAAAAAACAATGAAAAAAGAAATATGAAAAAGTTTTTTCAGCTGGAAGTAAAGAGCAGCATTAAAACTTAAAACGAACGGAAATTATTACCCAAATGAGGAGCTCACCTCCTCCTAATACGCCGATCTTTACGCTAAAGTATTTTTAGTAATTTCAACTATTTATTTTACGGCTTTGGTGATTCAGGGGTCATTCTTAATGAATTGGGACAAAATCTAAGCTTTAGTGTAAAGAGCGAGGTACTGACGAGGGGGTGAACCCCCTCATATATGTAATAAAAACATGAGAATAAAAAACTTCTTTACGTAAGCTAATTTATAAGTTACGTATATCTTTTACTAAAAAAAAGATTCGTAAAAAATTAAAAGTTCTAGTTGCCTTTATCTTAATTAACCAAAAAATCGGAGGGCAACTAGGCTTCCTCCCCCGCTCTTTTTTCTCAAAATCATTCAATCAAAATTATGAGAAAGTCATTTAGCAAAAAAAAAATAATAAATATGCAAATTTCGTTTTAATTATTCCTCTGCGGAGAGCCAAAATCAAAACATGCATTGATGGAAAAACGTTCAGAAATTAAATTAAAAAAAACAAGTTTTTTTTAACTGAAAGTAAGGAGCAAAATTAAAACTTAAAACGAACAGAAACTACTTCGTATATGAAAGGGGCTGCTACCTCACCAACATCCCGCTCTTTACGCTAAAGTTTTTTGCTGTTTTAAAAAGAAGAGTTGAGAGAAAGAGTCAAACTTTAGCGTCAAGAGCGGGATGTTGGTGAGGAAGCAGCCCCTTTCATATACGAAGTAATTTCTGTTCGTTTTAAGTTTTAATTTTGCTCCTTACTTTCAGTTAAAAAAAAACTTGTTTTTTTTTATTTAATCAAAATAAGATGCAATAATTTCGTTACTAAGTTTTATTTCAATGGAAATACTCCTTCGCCTTCGGTGGACATTTGTGCCAGAGCCACACTTATGGTACCAATGAGCCACATGCGGCTACGGTGCCACACTTTGCCGACCCCTGTCCTAAGGTATAGTAGTATTAGCAATCACAAAAGTAATATTAGAAATCAACTTACTACAGTTAGGCATTGCTATGACATTATGGATATGTCTTTTTGGAAACCTATATACTCGTATCCTATATATAAAACCATATATAGGTTTTGGAAACCTATATATTCATGTCTATGAATATATATTCATATATTCTTGAAATTTGCATTTCAATACTCGTAGCCTTATTAGTATTTGCAATAGAAGTAGTCTCTGTAGCAACCATTATAGTACTTGTAGAACTAGTAAATGTAACAGTTGTAGTAGTATTGTAGCAGTGTGAACATACTGCCTTTTGGTCAATGGATCTTCCTCTTAAAGCACTCTCTGAGAGTTCTAACTTAATAGACAAATCAATTCTTCAGATACACTATTTTAACAATCTAAATGCATACAGTGTCTCCTGTTACTTCACATTTGCCATCAATTTCTCTCATATTTTACGATCTTTGACGTAACATTAGTAGTATTAGCATCATAATTGGTGCGGTGGTTGTAGAATAATTGATTGCAGCATTTACCTTGTATTATTAGTAATAGTAGCAGTAGTAGCAATAGCATTAATAGCGGTACTAGCTTGTGCATTTTGCCTTTTGGTCTGTTGATTATTCCTTTCGTGACGACCTTGAAGTAAAACCTTTGAATGGTAGGCAGCTCCCAAAAAATCGCTGATGTACGCTTTTGGCCTTTTTTTGACGCCCTTTTCACATTAATACTCTAGACCATTCTGATTTAGCTCCAACTTTCCCTCCAAATTCTTTCAAATGTTCATCTTCATATGTGGAATCTTAAATGTCCCGCTGTCTTAATAGTAGCGGGTAGCAGTAAGAGCAGTAGTAGAGGTAATAGTGTATTGTCAGTAGCAGTAGTTACAGTAGTAGTAGCTGTGTTAATAGCAGAAGTAGCAGGTACATTTTGCCTTTTGGTCAACTGAACATCCCACTCATGATGGTCCTAAAGTTTCTTTTTGATACAATAAGCTCTTTCAATAATGCTGCTAATAAATCTGTATCAGCAATCTGAATGCACATAGTATGATGGGATTTAGTTCAAATTTTCCCACAACGTTACCTCAGATGTTTATTTTACTATCCGTAGCCTTAGTACTACTCGCTAGAGAAGAAGCAGTTTTAATGAAAGCAGTGATAGTAGTAGAGGTAGCTGTGATAACAGTAGAAGCAGCGGTAGCTGTAATAGTAGTAGCGCGTAACTGTTGCCTTTTGGTGTATTGATCATCTCCCTTATCATTTCTTGAAAGTTCCAAGTTAACATCGTCAGTCATTCCTGATTATCACCCTTTTGACAACTCATATTTGTAATATGTTTTGATATGTTCAACACTCTCTGAAAGACTCACCTTAATGCTTTACGTATTTTGGGAAAGTACATGTCAAACATTCATATCTTTTCTCAATAATACATACTGTACGTAAACAATGGGCAAATTGCCTAGCTTAGAGTCCTTGCCCTGGGGCCTCGGATGGGGGCTGACATTCACAAACAGTAGTATCCGCATTGTACGTCCCATGACAGCCCTATTCAAGTAAACTAGGAGCAATTGGAGTTACTAAACACTCTTATAGGTATAATACTTCCCATGAGAGCCCTATCCCGGTATACTAGAGCCAGTTGGAGATACTAAACCCTTTTATTTTACGTATTACGTCCCATGACAGTCCTATCCCGATCTACAAGATCAAATTTTAGCTACTAACCCCTCTTATCGGCATAATAAGTCCCTTGACAGTCTCATTCCAGTATTCTAGAGTCAATTGAAGTTACGAACCCCTCTTGATATGCTTCACAATAGCCCAGTCATCTGGACAGAAAATAAGGGGGCCTTAGCCGGTGATCATAGAAGAAAAGCAGTATGGCTTGAGATCGATAAATTCTTTCCAAGATTTTTGGATGCCATTCCAACAACACATAGAAAGCAATAATTTGAGGTGGCTGCTAAACACTTTTTGATGATAAGATTTAGGCATTTCGTCTGCTCAAAGGCTTAACCTTGAATAAATGTGTTTGTGTGTGTGTGCGTGCGTGTGCGTGTGCGTGTGTGTGTGTTTGTGTGTGTTTTTGTGTGTTTGTTTGTGTTTTTTGTGTTTGTTTGTGTGTGTGTTTGTTTGTGTGTGTTTGTGTATGTTTGTGTGTGTTTGCGTGTGTTTGTGTGTGTTTGTGTGTGTTTGTGTCTGTGTGTTTGTGTGTGTGTGTTTGTGTGTGTATGTTTGTGTGTGTTTTTGTGTGTGTGTTTGTGTTTGTATGTGTGTTTGTGTGTGTGGTTGTGTTTGTGTGTGTGTTTGTGTTTGTGTGTGTGTTTGTGTTTGTGTGTGTGTTTGTGTATGTGTTTGTGTGTGTGTTTTTGTGAGTTTCTGTGCCAAAAATAATGGAAACGTAACAAAGTAAAGCAGTAAAATATTTTTATAAAAATAACAGAATGTGGAATAACATCATAAAAAATGAATGCTTTGAATCCATCCCATAAAAAAACTTCATTATGTTTTCTCTTGACGTGGCACTTATTCCTTTTTGGGGTCATACACGAGATTTATCATTGTTTCAGCTACAACCTCATCACACATTTCATTATTGGATTTATTGTTTCCCATTGTTGTATATTGTACTGGCATTCTTGTGTATTTTGTGTCAGGAACGGTCGAGGTGGCTGATCTAGAAGAGAACTCAGGGAGGGAATGTATGGGACTTGGAGGAATACAATGCCGCGTAATTTTTGGAGATAACTAATCCATTTTAATTTTAACTTTACAGTTGAAACATTTGGAATATTATGTTCTTTTTGGAATATACTTTTTCGCTCCTAGTAATTTTCAGTAATTCCTTTAACAATTCCCCGCTTCGAAATCATTTCCGTAAACCAAGGGTAAAAATTTGGAGATCAAGAGAAAATAAAAAAAAAATTGACTTTTCTATATTCATGTCAAGGTGGTTAATTTTAAGCTATTTACATATCTTGATCATTGCTGCATTGTTGACATTCCATATCATTGCTCATTGCTGCATTGTTGCTCATTGTTGACATGAGCAGCTGTTCCATAGGGGCAACACACACCAAGGTTGTATCATCAGCAAATAAGGGCATGGTAAAATGGGTCTTGCTCGGACCGTTGTTAACAAAGTCGTCAATTCTGCGCAGAGCTTCCCAACATGCGGCAGATCATTAATAAAAATTAAAAACATAGGCGAACCCAGTACAGATTCCTGGGGAACCCCCCAATTAACAACATTTTTACTAGACAAAAATCCTTGTGAATTAACATACTGCTGTCTATTTTGAACATAACTGCTAAGCAAACCCAATGTAGCACCCCTTAATCCATAAAATTCACATTTTTTTAATAATATTCGATGGTCAACAGTGTCAAATGCCTTAATTAAGTCCAAAAATATACCAGCTACCCTGAGCTTTTTGTCAAGAGCATCATTAATTATAGTAGTAATAAATGAATGTGCCATTTCTGTTATTTTACCCTTCCTGGAACCAAACTGATACGGATGTAAAATTTTATGACATTCCAAATGTTCATAAATTCTAATATTAATACATTGTTCTAAAACTCGTGAAACAACAGGTAATAATGAAACTGGTCTATAATTCCCCAAATCATTCTTGTTACCACCCTTAAACACAGGAGTAATCCTTGCGATATTAAGATAATTGGAGAGCTTCCCTTGCTTAAAACAAGCAATAATAAGGGACGTAAATATATGTGAAATGCTTGGAAACGTGGTTTTTAAAACAAGAAGGTTAATGGAATCACTCCCAGCCGAAGAAATTTTCATCTCAAAGATAATCTTACGAATTTCATTATGAGTTACAGGTCTTAGATAAATTGATACCTTGACAGAAGCACCCATAGGAGTCTCAAGTGGAGGATCATTATCAGCAGCTAATGTAGTACGAGAAAATCGAGCCCCAACAGTTGCAAAATGCTCCGAAAGGGCATTACATCTTACTTTAGGCTCATTCGACTTCAACCCATCACTTGTAGTAGCTTCATCAAGGAGAACCGGAACTGTTGAAGATACAACACTTTTAATAAATTTCCCTATTTTAGCTGGGTTACCACAAGTATCTTTAAATTTACACTCAAAATATTTTTTTTTTCGCATTTCTCAAAAGTTTATTGAGACAATTTCTATAATTTTTATAAATTCTAGTGATAACTGGATCATTTTCATTTTTTATTGAATCCCTATATAACTGGTCTTTCTCATTTATGCACCGCAGAAGACTAGGTGACAACCACGACTTTTTGGGTATCTTTTTTCTTGACCTTGTCCGATTCCTTATTTAAGTTTTACTCAAAATAGAGATCAGTGTATCATAATATCTCTGAAAACTTATATTTATATCATCTAGATTTTCAACTAAATTATTCCAATCAACATTGATTGGTCATCGACATAGTCAGTCGACTATCAGAGTTCAATGAGTGAAGAGCTAAACCAGTTTTCAATTGAATTGGATATATTTCTTGCTAAGAATTTGATGAACTTGTGAATAACCAAGCACATACTACAAACGTAAGTACTTTTGGTGCGGCAAATTGGAACATTCTGTTGTTGAAATTTGTTACCTGTAGTGTTCCCCCCCCCCCATTGTGACTGAATATTGTAAAATGGCAAAATACAAACCGTTTGATCTTGTCCTAGCTTCATTTCAAGGATATCCCTTATGGCCATCAGTAGTTATTAAAACCGCAAAAGACCAGAAAAATCAAGCTAGATATCTAGTCTTTTGCTCTGGCACCCACTCTGACCATAATATAGCTGAAGCACACATCTGCATCTGGAACGACCATTTTAAAGAAGCTTGTGCGAGGACAGATAAAGATGTAAATTAGGCTTTTGAAGAGCAGCGCTTATCCCCTGATATTTTCAAGACTATAAGTAAGTCCTACTTATCACTACCCGCTAAAACTAAGGGAAAATCCAGCCTAGCACCATTAACTCCAACTTCTGCAGCAGCATCAACTTTAGAACAAATAATAAATGAAACTCAAGAGGAACTAATGAGCACTAAGTCTAACCTAATGAATGATATTTCTCGTGTCGTATCAAATACAATGAAAGATCGCCGAGCTTCGGAAATTATCAGTGAAGATATTTTGAACGAAGTTTATAATTCGATTTCCCTTGAATATAATGCCAAATTTGAAAAAATTGAAACAACCCTTCGAAAAATTTATAATGCAGTGAACTTGCTTGAAAATAAAATTTCTAAGCTAGAAGACAAGCTTGACCAACTAGAGCAGTATGCCTTACTTGATAGCCTAATTTTCTATGGTGTGAAACCAAACCCCAATGTGGAACTGAGAGAAAATCTTAATGGAGTGATAACACAAATAATGGGCTTGCAAGATTTTAAAGAAATGGACCTCTTAAAGGCTAATCGATTCCGCATGCCTGCTAATCAAACTGAGAATGTGAAAATCGCCCCAGTTCTAGTAAAATTTTCAAGCTTAGATACTGCTCGTAAAGTGTTTGCAGCAAAAAGTAAGTTGGCAAAGTCAGGTGTATTTGTCTTAGAAAACCTAACTAAAAAGCGTCGGGATATATTAAACGCGGCTCGTAGCACCTTTGGCCCAAGAAGTGTTTGGTCTGATCATGGTGAAATTCTAGCCAAAGTTCCTGGTGAAACTCGTATACGCAAAATAAATTATTTGCATGAATGTATTAGTATGTGACTGGTTAATATTTTTTTCATGCGTATTCTTTTCTAAGTCATTCTTTTTTACAGTTTCTTTTTATTTCGTTTCATTTTTTTTTTCCATGCTCATGGTTCATCCCGATAGTACCTTCTGTGCTATTAATTATTTATGTGTTTATAATCCTTTGGCAGGTTTTTCTTTCGTAATAGATTTAGGTAAATATTTCTTTTTTGTTCATCTGGTGATTTAAATGGACTCCAAGTAAAACCTGCTTTTGTCAATATTTTAAGTCGTGAGAGAAGCCTTTGCGAGCTTGAAAATAATCCTTTTGATCTAATTAGTACTGTGAATAATTCTGTGGGTCAGGTTAATCAAAACCCGACTAATATAAACCCTGTTTGTAATAGTAAATATGTTTCGGAATTGGGGGCAGAGGAGGCTACCAAAGGAAATTATTCTCTGACTGCACTTCAGCTTAACATTCCTGGTCTTTCCTCGTCAATAGATAATTTAAGACAAATAGTTTCGGATGTACAACCTGATGTTGTTGGTTTGTGCAAGACATTTTTGATTTCTGGCAATGAAATGCTATTGGATATCCATGGCTACAAAATGGAACATATAAACCGCTGCAAGATGGCTAAAGGAGGTCTTGCCATGTATATATCTAGTAATTTGCATTATTGCTTACGGGATGACTTATCAAGGAATTTTGAAGGTATCTTTGAGTCACAATTTATAGAAATTAGAGTTAATGGTATTGATCTAATCATAGGCAATATTTATCGTTCTCCTAGTGGCGCGGTTTCGTTGTTTCTTCGGAATCTTGAGGAAATACTTGACATAATATTGAAACGTCCGTGTCAGTTAATCATAATGGGTTACTTTAATATAAATTTGATGAATTCAAATTCTTCGGCTTCAGTTGATTTTCTTTCAACCATGCTTGCCGCAGGACCTCTACCAACTACATCCATCCCCACACGAGTAACTAATGTTACAGCTTCTTTGATTGACAATATCTTCTCTACGCTTTGCTTGAAGGAAAACTCAATTTTAGTTACTGATTAAATAAAAAATACAAGTATTTTCAATTGAAAGTAAGGAGCGACATTAAAACTTAAAACGAACAGAAATTACTTCGTATATGAAAGGGGCTGCTTCCTCATCAACGCCCCGCTCTTTACGCTATAGTTTGACCTTTTTCTCTCAACTCTTGTTTTTAAAACAGTAATAAACTTTAGCGTAAAGAGCGGGGCGTTGATGAGGAAGCAGCCCCTTTCATATACGAAGTAATTTCTGTTCGTTTTAAGTTTTAATGTCGCTCCTTACTTTCAGTTGAAAAAACTTGTTTTTTTTATTTAATTTCTGAACGTTTTTGAATCAATGCATGTTTTGATTTTGGCTCTCCGAAGAGAAATAATTAAAACGAAATTTGCATATTTTTTTTTTTTGCTAAATGGCTTTCTCATAATTTTGATCGAATGATTTTGAGAAAAAAAGCGGGAGAGGAAGCCTAGTTGCTTCCTCCCCCGCTTTTTTGTTCCAATTTTTTTGGTCAATGAAAAAGGCAACTAGAACTTTTAATTTTTTACGAATCTTTTTATTAGTAAAAGATATACGTAACTTATAAACTAGCTTACGTAAAGAATTTTTATTCTCATGTTTTTATTACACATATGAGAGGGTTCGCCCCCTCGTCAGTACCTCTCTCTTTACACTAAATCTTAAATTTTGGCCCCATTCATTAAGAATGACCCCTGAATCACAAAAGCCCTAGAATAAATAGTTGACATTACTAAAAATACTTTAGCGTAAAGAGTGAAGTATTAGGAGGAGGTGAGTCCCTCATATGGGTAATAATTTCTGTTCGTTTTAAGTTTTAATGCTACTCCTTACTTCCAGCTGAAAAAAAACTTTTTCATATTTATTTTTTCATTGTTTTTTTTTTAAATAATGCTAGAAAATCCTGCGCTCCCTTCATGAAAATTTTCTTCCCCCATGACAAATTCCTCGATGGAAAGCTCCCCCTGTATATCCCCCTCTTTTCAACCCCTCCCCCCAACCAAAAAAACCTCCTGAAAACACATGTACACTTCCCAATAACCATTACTATATGTAAGCACTGGTCAAAGTTTGTAACTTGTAGCCCCTCCCACGGGGACTGTGGAGGAGTAAGTCGTCCCCAAAGACATAGTCATAAGAATTTTCGACTACGTTGAATAAAATGGCTATCTCAGAATTTTGATCCGTTGACTTTGGGAAAATTAGTAGGGTGGGAGGGGGCCTAGGTGCCCCCCAATTTTTTTGGTCACTTAAAAAGGGCACTAGAACTTTTCATTTCCGTTAGAATGAGCCCTCTTGCAACATTCTAGGACAACTGGGTCGATACGAGCACCCCTGGGAAAAAGAAAAAAGAAAAAAAAAAAAACAACTAACGAATAAACACGCATCCGTGATCTGCCTTGTGGCAAAAAATACAAAATTCCACATTTTTGTAGATAGGAGCTTGAAACCTCTACAGTAGGGTTCTCTTATACGCTGAATCTGATGGTGTAATTTTGTTAAGATTCTATGACTTTTAGGGGGTGTTTCCCCCTATTTTCTAAAATAACACAAATTTTCTCAGGCTCGTAACTTTTGGTGCGTAAGACTAAACTTGATGAAACTTATATATTTAAAATCAGCATTAAAATGCGATTCTTTTGATGAAGCTATTGGTATCAAACTCCATTTTTTATAGTTTTGGTTTCTATTGAGCCGGGTCGCTCCTTACTACAGTTCGTTACCACGAACTGTTTGATACCTCCGATCATTTTCCCATATATTCTCGGTTCAGTTTTAATCGGGGAAGGAATAACCGGGCTCAAGTGTTTGATTCCTATTCTATTAGGTTTGGTGAGAATGAGTTATCTCTTCTTGGTTCTAAATTAGCGAAAAATTCGTGGAGCTTATTTAATGACAAGGATTTTTCTTGTTTATTTGAGTCGTTTTATGGAACCATAAAAGAGGCTATTCTTAGCATTTGTAAAGTACCACCTTCTAATCTCAGGTCTAAAAGGATTATTCCTCTAAACCCATGGATGACATCCGGACTTCTCAAAAGCTGGAGAAGGAAAAATAATCTCTGGAGGTATTATAAATGCGCTACACTTTCAACAAGTGCTATTCGTCTTTGTCAATTCAAGATTTACCGGAATATATATAATTCCTTGTGTAGGAAAGCCAAATCTCTCTATTATCTTAATAATTTTGCTGCGTGTAATAAGGATATTCGTAAAACTTGGAAGGTAATAAATTCTGTACTTAAACCTGGTTCTCAATATAGCTCTTTACCTATTAGTCTGGTCGTTGGTGATGAGACTGTTGAGGGTGAGCTTAATGTCCAAGAAGCATTTACTTCATTTTTCGCTAATATTGGTAATAATATCGCTTCCAAAGCTACTTTATCTCGGTCTAAGTCGGACTTTAGATCTTACCTCGGGCCGTCTTGTGTTAAGTCAAACTCAAAAAAGTAAAACTTGGAAGGTAATAAATTCTGTGCTTAAACCTGGTTCTCAATATAGCTCTTTACCTATTAGTCTGGTCGTTGGTGATGAGACTGTTGAGGGTGAGCTTAATGTCCAAGAAGCATTTACTTCATTTTTCGCTAATATTGGTAATAATATCGCTTCCAAAGCTACTTTATCTCGGTCTAAGTCGGACTTTAGATCTTACCTCGGGCCGTCTTGTGTTAAGTCTATGTTTCTAGAGCCAGTAACAGAAATTGAAATTACTAAAATTGTTAATGGCTTGAAAGACTCATCTTCATCTGGGCCAGATTCTATTCCTACTAAGGTAGTTAAATCTATTCTTCCTTCAATAGTTGTGCCTCTTACAAAACTTGTTAATCTTTCATTTAAATATGGGGTTTTTCCGGATCCTCTCAAGCGTGCTCAGATTATTGTTCTGTATAAAGATGGACCAAGAAATGATCCAGCAAATTATCGACCAATTTCAATTTTATCAGTATTTAGTAAAATCTTCGAAAAGGCTATGCTTTCTCGTCTGCTTAAATTTCTAAAATCTAAAGAGTTTCTTAATGATTTTCAATTTGGTTTCCGAATGAAGCACTCCACGGAGCATGCCTGTATGACCCTTTTGAATTTTATACATTCTGAATTGGATTCGGGATTAATTCCGGCTGCAATATTCCTGGATATTCGCAAGGCATTCGATTCCTTAACCCATGAAATTCTTCTATCGAAGATGTCTCATTTTGGCATTAGGGGTAATGTATTTTCTTCGTTTCAATCTTATTTCAATGATAGGTTAATTTCTGTCAATCCATAATTTAATTTCTGTCAATCCAAAGTGAATTTTGGAGTCCCTCAGGGATCAGTTTTAGGGCCAGTGCTATTTTTGATTTATACAAATGATCTTTTTTAAGCAGTAAAAAAGCAGAGGCCTATTCATTGCTGTAGACTCTGTCATCCTAAACCTTCCCTTTCCCATAGTGCCAGCTATAGTTCGGCATCTTCTGATGTCCTTGTTTGTTTTGCTGATGATAGCACACTCGGCACTTCGGGGAACTGTGAATCCGAGCTTCGATTAAACTTGGAATACTTGTTTGAGAGAGTAATTTCATGGCTTGATGCCAATTTTCTCACCCTAAATTATTCAAAATCCAATTTTTTGATATTTTCGCATGTTTCTCAGATTTATTCCAAGTTATCAGAAATTTTTCAGCCAAATGGGATAATTCACAGATCTAAAAATCGATATGTTCGTTTTTTGGGCATTCTTGTTGATGAAAACTTGTCTTTCAAGCGTCACATTGATTTGATTAAAATGAAGATATGCAGGAGTGTCAGTATTTTAAGGAAACTCAAACATATTTTCCCTGGATCAATTTTGGAAATCCTTTTTCACTCCTTGATCTGATCTTACGTTTCCTACTGTCCAATAGTATGGATGTCAAACCTTTCCTTCACTGTTAAAACCACTTTCTAAGGTTTATAATAAAGGTAGAAACCTCATTAAGGAAACTAACCGTTCAAGAGTTATCCCATTAGTTGATCTCGAGTCACTGTATATTCTTTCGTGTGCATGTTTTACTTTTTCTCAGCTTCAAGGTGCCCTCCCCCGTCCCCTAAGTGTTCAGCCATCTTTCACCTCTGATCAGAATAATTATAAGCTTCGCAATACCAAAAATCATATTCAAGTTCCTTTTACTCCTTGTGTAAGGTCAGACTTTAATCCTTTAATTGCGAGTTATATTGTATGGAATAAGTTGCCCGAATCAGCTCGAAGGTGCCACTCATTCGGTTTGTTCAAAAAAACTATCAAAAATTCTTTGGCTTCCTAGAAATTATTTTATCTATTTTTATATATGTATATGCGTGTATGTATGCATATATATTTCCTTATTATTTCATTGGAGTCTATTTTATCTACAGATCTACATAATTAATTTAGTCTATTCAATTTATTAGTCTATTTAGTTTTGTTTTCTATAATTTTTCATTTTATTTATATTTTCCTTTCTTCTCCTTTTTGCTCTTCTCTCTGTGAGTAAGTGATTTTTTTTTCTTCTTCTCTGAGTAAGTGGCTCGTTCATTTTCCCCTTTTTTACAGGCCAAAGAGCCTTTGGGGAAATAGTAAAATGTAATATTGTATGTGTGTTTCGTGATGAATAAATCTTATCTTATCGTATTAAAAATCTCCTGTTTAAACTCTTCTAGGTAACTGTGGTTGAGCAAAGGCAACATACTCATTTTCAGTCTAGGACCTTGCTGCCTCGGGAAAAAAACTTTAAAACTTGTCAAAATCCCAAAATGGTCAGAAACATCAATAACAATAACCCCTGGATCTGAACATTTTGAATTAGAAAACATATTATCAAGTAGCTTTGCCGTTAAGGTGGTAACACGCGTATAAATATTAATAGTGGGAAATAAACTATATGACATGCAAAGCTGTAGGAAGTCAATAGGCGTATTGGAATTCATATCGTTAAGGTCAATATTTAAGTCACCAAGCATGAATAGTGGTGCGTACCAGTAGGTAGTTTATTCAACAGTTTCTCCAAAACATCCATAAAGGCCAGTATAGACCCAAATGGTGGTTGATATATGTGATGTACAAATAACAAACCAAACTACAGATTCTTATAGAAAGCAAATAAAAAGATAGAGAGTATTTTTATTTTTCCACGAAAAAGACTATGTCAACACAAAAATTACAGAAATTAATTTTAAAAAACTTTTTCACAAAACAATTTTTTCAAAGAAAAGTGAGGCCAAAATGAGCAAAAATAAAGTCAAATAATTTTTCAGGTGTAAACTATTTTCTCTTGCAGTTGCTAAATTGTGCGTGACCAATTGATGCCACTTTTATCTCTCATCAATTTTTACCAGTTCGTAAAAGACAGGTAAATTATAGCAAAATGTGACACAGACAACAGGCCACTTTTAGCTGCGAGTTTTGTGTCAGATTCATTGTCACGTTCCGGTAACCATTATCTTCAGCTCTTGGGAATATCTGATCTGGTTTTATAAAACAAACTTTCAGGTTACCAAACGGAATATAAACCAAAAGGTAACCAAGACAAAATAGTAAACCACAATAGAAAAGGTAACCAAATAGGTAACCATAATAAAATAAACCAAAAGGTAATCAAAATCTTCAGCTCTTGGGAATATAATATAAAATAATATAATATATATAATAATATAATAAAATGTAAAATAATATTATTTTTATAAAATTATTATAACATCATTATCAATAAAACAAAAAAATAATAAGATTGAAATCTATATATATACTAGCTGTTGGGGTGGCGCTTCGCACCACCCCAACACCTTGTTGGTTGGGGTGCTTCACCCCCCCCCACAAGCTCCTCCGGGCGCTTAAGTCGTTACGCGCCATTGTAGTTGTGTCCCTGTGTCCCACCTGTGAATATAGAAAGATATATATAGATATATATATATACATGTTTTTAACTACGTAAAACTTAGGTAGTTACGTATCGCGTTACGCATTCGCGTTACGTATCACGCGAATATACAACATTCTCCGATGTCCCGTTGTCTGTGCATATAAATAGATTGACAGGTTTACCGACTCTTGAACATGTAACAAAAAATTGTCCATGGGAAAAAACAATCCGTATTCAGATGTATACCTGATTATTCTAATGATTGGCCTTGAGCTTTGTTGATGGTGATTGCTAATCGAACATTCCCTGTGTCCCCGTGGTCATTTATATATCGCCCTGTGCCCCCAGCATCCCCCTTGTAGTTGTACCCCTTTGTTCCGGTCTTCATTTATATTCCCAGTATCCCGGTCGTCATTTGTGTCCAATAGTCCCAGTCTGTAATTTCTCTTTGAGCGTCCCAGTCGTCATTTATATTCCCTGTGTCCCGGTGTCCCGGTCGTCATTTGTGTCTCGGTGTTCTGGTCTGTAATTTATCTTTAAGTGTCCCGGTCGTCATTTATATCTCCCGGTCGTTATTTGTGTCCCAGTGTCCCAGTCTGTAATTTCTCTTTGAGTGTCCCGGTCATCATTTATATTCCCTGTGTCCCGGTTTTTAGTTTTCTGTTTCTCCTTTATTTTTCAGTTTTTTTTTAGTTTTTTTTTGTTTTTCAGTTTTTAGTTTTTTTAGTTTTTTTATTAGTTTTTTGCTTTTTTTCTTTTTAGTTTTTTTTGTAGTTTTTACCTTTTTTAGTTTTTCTTTAGTATTTTTTTCTTTTTTAGCTTTTAGGTTTTACCTTTTTTTTAGTTTTTTTTTTAGTTTTTTAGCCTTTTTAGTTTTTTTAGTATTTTATTTTTATTTTTTTGTAGTTTTTACCTTTTTTAGTTTTTTTTCTTCTTTTGTATTAATGCTAAAGCCAAGGTTCGAACCTGGAACCTGTCGGACCTGGAACCTGGAACATAACGCTTTACCAACTCAGCTACTTCGGCTTGAATACATTCGTTTTTGAATTGGTATATGATAAAATAATTCAGACGTCATATAATGACGTCACTCGAAAGACAGACAGACAGACAACTTATTTATTTATATATATATATATATATATATATATATATATATATATATATATATATATATATATATATATATATATATATATATATATATAATATACTAGCTGTTGGGTGGTGCTTCGCGCCACCCCAGCACCTAGTTGGTGGGGCGCTTCGCGCCCCACCTCAAGCCCCCGCGCGCGCGTAAGTCGTTACACGCCATATTAGTTACGCGCCATTGTAAATGTGTCCTTGTGTCCCACCTGTGAATAGAGATAGATATATATGTATGTTTTTAACTACGTAAAACATGCGAATATACAAAATTCTTTGCTGTCCCATTGTCTGTGCATATAAATAGATTGTCAGGTATACTGACTCTTGAACATGCAACATATAATTGTCCATGGGAAAAACAATCCGTATTCAGATCTATACCTCATTATTCTAATGATGTGTCTCTGTGTCCCGGTCATCATTTATATTCCCTGTGTCCCAGTCGTCATTTGTGTCCCGGTATCCCAGTTTGTAATTTCTCTTTTAGTGTCCCAGTCGTCATTTATATTCCCTGTGTCCCGGTGTCCCGGTTGTCATTTGTGTCCCGGTGTCCCGGTCTGTAATTTCTATTCGAACAGTCCCTGTGTCCCGGTCGTCATTTATATATCCCGCCTATGCCCCCGGAGTCCCCGTTGTAGTTGTGTCCCAGTGTCCCGGTCGTCATTTATATTCCCTGTGTCCCGGTCGTGATTTGTGTCCGGGTGTCCCAGTATGTAATTTCTCTTTGAGGTTCCCGGTTGTCATTTATATTCCCTGTGTCCCGGTCGTCATTTGTGTCCCGGTGTCCCAGTTTGTAATTTCATCAGTTGACAAACATGACGTCAGTCGACAAACAAATTCATGACGCATACAGCTCAATCATTATAATGACGTCAGTCGACACAAAAACATGACGTCACTCGATACACACACACAGACAACTTATTTATATATATATATATATATATATATATATATGTATATATATATATATATATATATATATATATATATATATATCTTCTATATATATAAAAATAAGTTGTCTGTCTGTGGATCTGTGGATCAGGTGACGTCATGTTTCTTGGTCGGCTGACGTCATGAAATTAGTTGTCGTCATTTTTGCTTTGATGATGCTTAGTATATTGTAAAACACATTAATTTGGTTAATAATATACCATTTAAAACACCAAAATGAACATGCTGGAGTAGTCACTCGATGAGAGAGGGTGTCAGAACGGAGAATGAAGGTCCCAGGTTCAAATCCTGGTTAGGCTAAAAAAGGTAAAAAACTAAAAACTAAAAAAAAAACTGAAAAAACTAAAAAAAGGCAAAAACTACAAAAAAAACTAAAAACTAATAAAAAAAATAAAAAAAGCTAAAAAACTAAAAAAACTAAAAAAAACTAAAAAACTAAAAAAACTAAAAACTAAAAAAAAACTTAAAAAAAAGGAAAAAACTGAAAAATAGAAGAGAAAAAGAAAACTAATAAAATTAAGAATAAAAATAAAAAAAAATAAAAAAGATAAAAACTAAAAAAAAAAGTAAGAAGAAAAAACGAAAAAAAAATTAAAAACCTAAAAAAAAAAGGTAAAAACCAATAAAAAACTAAAAAGAAAAAAAGGAAAAACCGCAAAGTTAGATGAAGATCCACCTGGACAGCGAGAGTCAAAACATATCAAAATTGAAAATGATAGCGATGATGATTGGGTTTGGGATCTTGACTTGGATAAGGTCATCAATGCCTACCAGATTTTTGTTAAAAAACAAAGGTTCGGCGATATGTATTTCATAGTGAAGCTGAAAAATAAAGAAGAAAAAGAAAACTGAAAAAAGAAAAAATGTAAAAAACTAAAAAATTCTAAAAAGAAAAAACACTCAAAGAGAAATTACAGACCGGGACACAAATGACGACCGGGACAGAGGGAATATAAATAACGACCGGGACACTCAAGGAGAAATTACAGACTGGGATACCGGGACACAAATGACGACCGGGACACAGGCAATATAAATGTCGACCAGGACACAGGTATTTAAGAATATCGTTCAAAGACAAATTTTTAATTGTAAGAAGACCGTTGAAAGAGAAATTTCTAATTGTAAAATGACTGAAGAACCTACAATGGCAACACCCGAGGAAGCTGCTCAAAACGAATGTATTCACGCTGAAGTAGCTGAGTTGGTAAAGCGTTATGTTTGAGGTTCTAGGTCCGAGAGGCTCCAGGTTTGAACCTTGGCTTTAACATTAATACAAAAGAAGAAAAAAACTAAAAAAGGTAAAAACTACAAAAAAAAAACTAAAACGAAAATATATATATATATTTATATATATCATCTTTTCCACAAAAATAATAATTTAGTGCTTCTGCTTAAAAACAGCAATCGAATTGATGCCTCCTGATACGCAACTATCACACGCCTCCTGATACGCAGGGGGATATATAAATGACGACGGCAACAAAGGAAATGGTCGATTAGCAATCACCATCAACAAAGCTCAAGGGCAATCAATGGAATCATGAGGTATAGATCTGAATACGGATTGTTTTCCCATGGACCATTATGCGTTGCATGTTCAAGAGTCGGTAAACCTGACAATCTATTTATATGCACAGACGATGGGACAGCAAAGAATGTTGTATATTCGCAAGTTTTACGTAGTTAAAAACATATATATATATATATATATATATATATATATATATATATATATATATATATATATATATATATATATATATATATATATATATATATATATATATATATATATATATATCTTCTATATATATAAAAATAAGTTGTCTGTCTGTCTGTGGATCAGGTGACGTCATGTTTCTGTGTCGACTGACGTCATGAAGTTAGTTGTCATCATTTTGCTATGACGGTGACGTCATTAAAGATATTTAAGACATATATGTTCACGTAAAAATCTATTAATGTTTAAGTTTAAAATGACTGATGAACTTACAATGGCAAAAGTCGACGAAGATGCTCAAAGAGTCTATGCCAAAAAACTTGCTGCTGATAGAGAAAGTCAGAAAAGAAAGCGTGCCGAGGAATCAAAAGAACAGCAAGGAAACAGGCTTGAGGCTAAAGAACGCAAGACCGCGCAGTTAGATGAAGATCCACCTGGACAGCGAGAGTCAAAACATATCAAAACTGAAAATGATAGCGATGATGATTGGGTTTGGGATTTTGACTTGGATAAGGTCATCAATGCCTACCAGATTTTAGTTAAAAAAAACAAAGGTTCGGCGATATGTATTTCATAGTGAAGCTGAAAAATAAAAAAGAAAAAGAAAACTGAAAAAAGAAAAAATGTAAAAAACATGACGACAGGGACACAGGGAATATAAATGACGACCAGGACACGCTGAAAAATAAAAAAGAAAAAATGTAAAAAACTAAAAAATACTAAAAAGAAAAAACACTCAAAGAGAAATTACAGACCGGGACACTCAAAGAGAAATTACAGACTGGGATACCGGGACACAAATGACGACCGGGACACAGGGAATATAAATGACGACCAGGACACAGGTATTTAAGAATATCGTTCAAACACAAATTTTTAATTATAAGAAGACCGTTGAAAGAGAAATTTCTAATTGTAAAATGACTGAAGAACCTACAATGGCAACACCTGAGGAAGCTGCTCAAAACGAATGTATTCAAGCCGAAGTAGCTGAGTTGGTAAAGCGTTATGTTTCAGGTTCTATGTCCGAGAGGCTCCAGGTTTGAACCTTGACTTTAGCATTAATACAAAAGAAGAAAAAAACTAAAAAAGGTAAAAACTACAAAAAAAAACTAAAAAGAAAATATATATATATTTATATTTTTTATATATATATTTTCTATATATTGTCTGTCTGTGTAACAATGACTCTGGTCAAACATTTTCGGATCAATTGCTGGCAATTGGAAACGGAAAGCTCCCAGTAGTGGGAAAGCCAAGAATGTTGTATATTCGCAATTTTTACGTAGTTTGAAACACATATATAAATCTATCTATATTCACACAGGTGGGACACAGGGACACAACTACAATGGCGCGTAACGACTTACGCGCGCGGGGGGGGGGGCTTGGGGGGGGCGCGAAGCGCCCCACCAACTAGGTTTTGGGGTGGCGCGAAGTGCCACCCCAACAGCTAGTATATATATATATATATATATATATATATATATATATATATATATATATATATATATATATATATATATATATATATATATATATATATATATATATATATATATATATATATATATATCTTCTATATATATAAAAATAAATTGTCTGTGGATCTGTGGATCTGTGGATCACACAACTGAAAAAACTAAAAAAAGGCAAAAACTACAAAAAAAACTAAAAACTAATAAAAAAAATAAAAAAGCTAAAAAACTAAAAAAACTAAAAAAACTAAAAAAACTAAAAAACTAAAAAAACTAAAAACTAAAAAAAAAACTTAAAAAAAGGAAAAAACTGAAAAATAGAAGAGAAAAAGAAAACTAATAAAATTAAGAATAAAATAAAAAAAAATAAAAAAGATAAAAACTAAAAAAAAAGTAAAAAGAAAAAACGAAAAAAACTAAAAAAGCTAAAAAAAAAGGTAAAAACCAATAAAAAACTAAAAAGAAAAAAAGGAAAAAAAAACTAAAAAAACTAAAAACTTAAAAAAAAACTTAAAAAAAAGGAAAAAACTGAAAAATAGAAGAGAAAAAGAAAACTAATAAAATTAAGAATAAAAATAAAAAAAAATAAAAAAGATAAAACTAAAAAAAAAAGTAAGAAGAAAAAACGAAAAAAACTAAAAAAGCTAAAAAAAAAAAGGTAAAAACCAATAAAAAACTAAAAAGAAAAAAAGGAAAAAAAACAAAAAAAAATTTTCATCTAAAAAACTAAAAAAAACTTTTAAAGGTAAAAACTAAAAGAACTAAAAAAGAAAAAAAAACTAAAAAAAGGAAAAAAACTGAAAAATAAAGGAGAAAAAGAAAACTAAAAATATAAATAAAAATAAAAAAACTAAAAAGATAAAAACTTCAAAAAAAAACTAAAAAGAAAAAAGAAAAAAACTAAAAAACCTAAAAAAAAGGTCAAAACCAAAACTGAAAAATAGAAGAGAAAAAGAAAACTAATAAAATTAAGAATAAAAAAAAAAATAAAAAAGATAAAAACTAAAAAAAAAAGTAAAACGAAAAAACGAAAAAAACTAAAAAAGCTAAAAAAAAGGTAAAAACCAATAAAAAACTAAAAAGAAAAAAAGGAATAAAAGTAAAAAAAATTTCATCTAAAAAACTAAAAAAAACTAAAAAAGGTAAAAACTAAAAGAACTAAAAAAGAAAAAAACTAAAAAAAGGAAAAAAACTGAAAAATAAAGGAGAAAAGAAAACTAAAAAAATATAAATAAAAATAAAAAAACTAAAAAGATAAAAACTTCAAAAAAAACTAAAAAGAAAAAAGAAAAAAACTAAAAAACCTAAAAAAAGGTCAAAACCAATAAAAAAAAACTAAAAGGGGAACACTGGGACACAAATGACGACCGGAATACTGGGAATATAAATGACGACCGGGACACAGGGAATGTTCAATTAGCAATCACCATCAACAAATCTCAAGGGCAATCATTAGAATCATGAGGTATAGATCTGAATATGGATTGTTTTTCCCATGGACAATTATATGTTGCATGTTCAAGAGTCGGTAAACCTGACAATCTAAATAAATGACGACACTCAAAGAGAAAGCGACCGGGACAAAAGGAATGTTCGATTAGCAATCAACAAAGCACCGGGACACAGGGAGTATAAATGACGACGACCGGGACACAGGGACATAACTACAAAGGGGACGCCGGGGTGCACAGGGGGATATATAAATGACGATGGCGACTCAGGGAATGGTCGATTAGCAATCACCATCAACAAAGCTCAAGGGCAATCATTAGAATCATGAGGTATAGATCTGAATACGGATTGTTTTCCCATGGACCATTATATGTTGCATGTTCAAGAGTCGGTAAACCTGACAATCTATTTATATGCACAGACAATGGGACAGCAAAGAATGTTGTATATTCGCAAGTTTTACGTAGTTAAAAACATATATATATATATATATATATATATATATATATATATATATATATATATATATATATATATATATATATATATATATATATATATATATATATATATATATATATATATATATATATATATATATATATATATATATATATCTATATTCACAGGTGGGACATATATATATATATATATATATATATATATATATATATATATATATATATATATATATATTATATATATATATATATATATTTATATATATATATATATATATATATATATATATATATATATATATATATATATATATAAATAAGTTGTTTTTGGGTCTGTCGACTGACGTCATGTTTGTGTTTCGACTGACGTCATGTTTGTCGACTGACGAAATTACAAACCGGGACACCGGGACACAAATGACGACCGGGAAACTTGTACATTGAAAATCAGCATAAAAATCTGATTCTCTTGATTTAACTATCGGTGTCAAAATTCTGTTTTTTAGAATTTTATTTACTATTGAGCTGGGTCGCTCCTTTCTACTGTTCGTTTCCACGAACTGTTGGAAAATAAAGATCACCATCTAGTAGTGTCTAGGAGTAATTTAAATCTGAAAATTTGGAAGGGTAATTAGCTCTCGGGAATTTGTGAGGTTGGTAGACCCCAGGATGAGAATCTGAAAGAAACTGTCCAGGAGCAAGAGAATACTAAACTTGAGAGTTTAAATTTGACATTGCGCAAGATGGTCAGAATAATTTTAGAAATACTAAAACGGACTGCAGCAAGGAATATTAGAGAAAAGGCTTTATGTTTAATAGAGAGGAAAAGGGGTCTGTAGAGAAAGCATTAATGTGAGAACTAAGGAGGTATGAAGTGGAGACCATTGATAAAATTGGCAAAGATCGGGAAGATGCAGCTAGACAGTATAATAGTAAAGTGTTTTACTGGCCTGTCAATAAATTAAGAGGGACGTATCCAGGTTAGGGTCAATCCGGACGTGCCCAGGTTAAAGATAAGAACAGAGGCGATAATTAGTAATAAAGAAAGAGGAAAACCTTAACTAAACCAATGTATGAGGAAATAGTGAGTTCCATAATCATCGATGCATTAGTCTGGTCTTTTTAAGTAGCAAATTACTTATTAATTTGATACTTATCAAACAGTTCGTGGTAACAAACTGTAATAAGGAGTAACCTGGCTCAATAGTAACCAAAACTCTAAAAAATGGAATTTTGATACCAATAGCTACATAAAAAGAATCGCATTTTAATGCTGATTTTAGATATAACTTTCATAAAGTTTAGTCATAACCATCAAAAGTTACAAGCCTGAGAAAATTTGCGTTATTTTAGAAAATAGAGGAAAACACCCGTTAAAAGTCATGTATCTTAACAAAAATCACACCATCAGATTCAACGTCTCAGAGAGCCCTATTGTAGAAGTTTCAAGCTCATATCTACAAAAATTTGGAATTTTGTATTTTTCCCCAGAAGGCAGATCACGGATGCGTGTTTATTTGTGTGTTGTTTTTTTTTCCAGGGGCGATCGTATTGGACAAGTGGTCCTAGAATGTTGCGAAAGGTCTCATTCTAACGAAATTGAAAGGTTCTAGTGCCCTTTTTAAGTGACCAAAAACGTTGGACCCTCCTAATTATTTTCCCAAAGTCAACGGATCGAAATTCTGAGATAGCCATTTTGTTCAGCGTAATCGAAAAACCTTATAACTATGTCTTTGGGGACGACTTTAGCCCCCACAGTCCCCGTGGGAGGGGCTACGAGTTACAAACTTTGACCAGTGCTTACATATAGTAATGGTTATTGGGAAGCGTACAGACGTTTTCGGGGGGATTTTTCGGTTGAGGGAGGGGTTGAGAAGAAGGAGATATGCAGGGGGGACTGTCCATGGAGGAATATGTCATGGGGGAAGAAAATTTCCCTGAAGGGAGCGCAGGATTTCCTAGCATTATTAAAAGAAAAACATTGAAAAAATAAATATGAAAAGCTTTTTCAACTGGAAGTAAGGAGCAGCATTAAAACTTAAAACGAAACAGAAATTATTACGCATATGAGGGGCTCACCTCCTCTTAATACCTCGCTCTATACGCTGAAGTACTTTTAGTAGTTTTAACTTTTTATTCTATGGTTTTTGTGATTCAGGGGTCATTCTTAACGAATTGGAATAAAGATTGAGCTTTAGCGTAAAGAGCGAGGTACTGACGAGGGGCTGAACTCCCTCATATATGTAATAAAAACATGAAAAACAAAAAAGTTCGTTACGTAAGCTCATTTAAAGTTATGTGTATATTTTGGCTTCCTCTCCCACTCCTTTTTTCTCAAAATCATTCAATCAAAACTAGGAGAAAGCCATCTACCCAAAAAAGTATATATACAAATTTTGCATCAATTATTCCTCTGCGGAGAGCCAAAATCAAAACATGCATTGATTCAAAAACGTTCAGAAATTAAATAAAAAAAAAAATATTTTTTTAAATTGAAGTAAGGAACAACACTAAAACTTAGAACGAACAGAAATTGCTTCGTATATGAAAGGGGCTGCTTCCTCATCAATGCCCCGTTCTTTGCGCTAAAATTTTTTTACTGTTTTAAATTGAAGAGTTGAGAGAAAGAGTCAAACTTTAGCGTAAAGAGCGGGGCGTTGATGAGGAAGCAGCCCTCATATAAGAAGTAGTTTCATATACGAAGTAATTTCTGTTCGTTTTAAGTTTTAATGTCGGTCCTTACTTCAGTTAAAAAAAACTTGTTTTTTTTTTATTTAATTAGACTTAGAGATGCAGTAGATACAGTTTTAAGAGAAGAACGGTGTTGTCTTAAAAAAGGTAGAGCAGGTGTCGACCAAATTTAGTTGCCGTTTAGTTATTAGTTGTCGACTCTTGGGCAAATCATTAAGAAGTACCTTAATTGTCAAACACCTTTGGTCCTCAGTTTTTTATAGATTATGAGCAAGCGTTCGATTCTGTTGGTAGAAGAGCTGTGGCAAAGGCCTTACCCTTATATGGAATACCAGACAAATAGACTAAAGTGATTAGTGCTATGTACGAGAATAATTATGATGTGGATAAATTTGGAAATGAGATTAGAAGCTGTTTTCTTATTAAATCAGGAGTTAAGGAGGGTTGTGTTCTATCCCCCATTACATGGATCGTTTGATGAATGTAATTAGGAAAGTATTACAGAGAAATTGACTGAGTATTATAAGTCTGCATTAAACTGTGGTATTTCAAAATTTCATAAATATAGATATAAAAAAATTTAGTGCGATGAAAATTCTAGAAATAGCACTAAAAGTACTAGAAAACAATAAGGCATCAGGCACTGAAAGCACAGTAAATGAGAATTTGAAATATGGATGGGGCAGAATTTGAGATAGACTATATAATTTCGAACGAAAAATTTACTCATTTTTCTTACCGGATATTAATATGATTATTGTTTTCTGTAATTTTAGGACAGATTTAACTAATTATCACTATTATTATTGTTTCTTGGAAACCCTTTTCATATAAAAAAAGAAAAAAATGACGGAGCACAGCATAAAAGAAACCACAGACCACTATACATCTATTACAGTGTAACTAGTGTAGAAAAGGTTGGCTCCAAGTATTTTCGAAATCTTTCGGTTGTGTTCCTCCACAAGTTTCTGTTTAGCAACGGCTATAGTTGGAACAATAGTAAGAGTTTAAAACTGTGTCTCCAAATTAGATATCTCAGTAGGTATTTTGTGAAACGGAAGAAAGTGGAGCGGATTTTTAATTTATCAGCAATTGTAGGAATCTTCCAGGAGGATGGAATATAGGAGGATGGAATTCCATCCAGGAGGATGGAATTTCCACCCAGGAGGGTGGAATATAGAGGAGGGTGGAGAAGAGCAACAGTGTTTCAAAGTTCTGCGACTGAAACAAATGTTAGCAGAGACTAGGGAAGTATAAGAAGCTGATTTGCGGGAATTGATTCCTTATGTTAGGAACTGCTATAGTGCCCCTTGCAATGGACTGAAAATGCAACATTACAACATGGTGATAGTAAGCATTAGATTCAAGGTTAAGGAATATCCAAACTCCTCTCCTCCATATTTGGTGTATTTACAGATCAATTTTATTAACTTTTGACTTCTGGGAGTTTATGGAATTCGGTCTAGCAAAATATGTGCTTAAAGTCAAATCAAACAGTTCATGGTAACGAACTGTGGTAAGGAGCGACCCGGCTCAATAGCAACCAAAACTCTAAAAAATGGGGTTTTCACATCAATAGCTACATCAAAAGAATCGCATTTTAATGCTGATTTTAAATATATGAGTTTAATCAAGTTTAGTCTTACGCATCAACGCATCAGCCTGAGAAAATTTGCCCTATTTTAAAAAATAGGGAGAAACAACCCCTAAAAGTCAAAGAATCTTAACGAAAATCACACCATCAGATTCAGCTTACCAGAGAACCCTATTTGTAGAAGTTTCAAGCTCCTATCTACAAAAATGTGGAATTTCGTATTTTTTGCCAGAAGACAAATTACGGGTGCGTGTTTATTTGTTAGTTTTTGTTGTTGTTTTTTTTCCAGGGGTCATCGTATTGACCAAGTAGTCCTAGAATGTCACAATAGGGCTCATTCTAACGGAAATGAAAAGTTCTAGTGCCTTTTTTAAGAGACCAAAAAGAATGGAAGGCACCTAGGCCCCCTCCCACGCTCATTTTTTCTCCAAAGTCAACGCATCAAAATTTTGAGATAGCCATTTTGCTCTGCATAGTCAAAAACCATAATAACTGTTTCTTTGGTAATGACGTACTCCCCCACAGTCCCTGGGGAGGGGCTGCAAGTTACAAACTTCGGCCAGTGTTACATATAATAATGGTTAGTGTACAGTGTTTTCAGGTTTTTTTGGTTTTGGGGGTGGGGTTGAGGGGGGGGGAGCTATGTGGGAGGATCTTTCCTTGGAGAAATATGTCATGGGGGAACAGAAGTTCAATGAAAAGGCCGCAGGATTTTTTAAAATTACTATAAAAAAAAAAACAATGAAAAAATAAACATGAAAATTTTTTTTCAATTGAAAGTAAGGAGTAGCATTGAAACTTAAAACGAACAGAGATTATTACGCATATGAGGGGTTCTAAAAACACTTTAGCATAAAGAGCAAGGTATTTAGGAGGAGATAAATACCTCCCTCTTCATGCTATAGTATTTTTTAGTAATTTCAACTATTTATTCTACGGCCATTCGGATTCAGTTGTCAGTCTTAAAGAATTGGGACAAAACTTAAGATTTAGTGTAAAGAGCGAGGCATTAAGGAGGGGACAAACCCCCTCATATACATAATAAAAATTTAAGAATATAAGAGTTTGTTATGTAAGCTAATTCTTAAGTTACGTATTATTTATATTACGTATACGTTTTACATATATCTATATTACGTATATTTACATATATTTATAAAAACATCGGTTAAAAATTAAAATTTATAGTTGCCTTTTTATGTAACCGAAAAATTGCAGGGCAACTAGGCTTTCCCCACTCCTTATTTCTCAAAATCGTCTGATCAAAACTAAGAGAAAGCCATTTAGCCAAAAAAGGAGTTAATATGCAAGTTTCATTTTAATAGTTTATGTGTGGACGCCAAAATCAAACATGCATTAATTCAAAAACGTTCAGAAATTACTTAAAAAAAAACTAGTTTTTTTAACTAAAGTAAGGAACGACATTAAAACTTAAAACGAACAGAAATTACTCCGTGTATGAAATGGGTTGTCCCCTCCGCAATCCCTCGCTCTTTACGCTAAAGTTTGGCTCTTTGCCACAATTCTGCTTTTTAAAACAATTAAAAGCTTTAGCGTAAAGAGCAAGGGATTGCGAAGGGGACAACACATTTCATATATGGAGTAATTTCTGTTCGTTTTAAGTTTTAATGTCGCTCCTTACTTTCAGTTAAAAAAACGAGTTTTTTTTATGCAATCAATTAAACAAAGGGTATTTTGCAATAGGAAGGCGTCAGAATATGAAAATCACTAGAACTTATCATTTACAGTTCTAACAGAGTCCACAGTGACTTCCTTTAAAATAAATATTCCGAATAATAAACCTATGCAGCTGTAAGCTTGAACTACTATGGGATTTAAGTTTCCACCGAGTATTGCTAAATGACTACGGCTCTACGGCAATGAATGTGAACAAGTGTGAAAATATAATACCTTTCTTTTCAAGTGGTTAAATATAAAATTAAATTAGTTTCTATTTGGTAGAGAAACAGATTCAAGGTATAAATAAATTTATTGAGAAAAAATGTCATTATTGGTTCTAAATTATATTTATTTTTTTGCTTCTTTGTTTGCGCTTTTTTCTTTTTCTCTTAGGTTGATAGACAGTCCTGGCTGTTGAAAACTCAAAGCAGGGCGTCCATTCGGACCTACATTTGTAAAGTCAACATTAGCACCACCAACTCCAGAACCAGGCTGGAAGCCAACTGGTTGACTAAGTGAGGAGTGACCAAGACCCGTATGACCGATTCCAGTTTGTCCAAAACCAGTTTGACCCAGTGAGGACTGACCAAGACCAGTTTGCCCGAGTCCAGTTTGTCCAAAACCAGTTTGACCTAGTGTGGACTGACCAAGACCGGTTTGACCAAGTCCAGTTTGTCCGAAACCAGTTTGACCCAGAGTGGACTGGCCAAGACCGGTTTGACCGAGTCCAGATTGTCCGAAGCCCGTTTGACTCAATCCTGGTTTACCAACAGCAGTTTGACCAAGCACTGTTTGTCCAAAGCTAGGTTGAGTAAGCGCACTATTAAATCCGCCAACACCACCAGCAACTGGAATAAAGTTTCTATTTAAAAGGCTTTTTGATTAGAACAAAGCAAATGTAGCACTCAAACGGAAAATGCTTTTGATTTTACAATTTAAAACGGTTACTAAAAAAAAACAGTGAATAATAATTCAAGTGAAATCAGATTTTGGCACTTAAGTTGTTTTAAGCTAACATTAAGTACTGAATTTTAAATATAAAAATCTAAATATTCGATAAAATACGTTGAGCCCGTAGATTAATGTTTTAGTAACCGAAGAACCAAAATATTACATAATATTTATACTAAAAGACTCATTGTCGTGTTTCAATCCCTGGGTCAAGGAGCATTGTCTGCAAGGGGTAGTTCTCCTTACTGGAAAAAAAAATGACCAAAATCTTTTTTATTAGTAATTTATTGAGTTTCAAATGAATGGTAAAATAAGATCAGATATTTATTTCAAAAAGATCACTATCATAAGCCCTGCAAGGGCCGAATTCGGATTTCAGAGTCGACTAATAAAGCAAACAAAGCAAAAAACACTAATAATAATGAATAATCTAATTATGAGTAAAAAAAACAGTCAAACTAAACTTGAACAAATACAAGTCGAAAAAAGGGAAGGGAACAAACAAAAATCAAATAATACAGAAAAGAACAAGAAATAAACATATATATCTACAAATTAAAAGGGACACTAAAAAAGTCCAAAACTCACAAAAAAAAAAGAACGAAGCATAAAACAAACGAAAAACACATATGAATTAAAAGGGAAAGTAAACCAAAACAGCGGGGGGCAAGCAAATTAGTGCAACGACCTAAAGCTCCTCACATGAAAAAAAAAACAAATAAAAAGTGGGAGAAACTAGTTGTATATTTTATTTATTTTTTTCTGTGATGAAGGGGACAAGGGTTTGTTCATATCTGGAAGTAACGCAGCGAATGGGGGACAAAACTGAGATGGGCTCAGAAAGTCGTAGTCTGGATGGTGAGTGACGTTTGGGGAAAATACCTGCCGTCTGGGGGTTCGTTATTGCATTTTTTGAAAAACGGAGGCACAACGACGACCTCCTTCGCTCAAGGATTCCAAACTATCTTTTTTTTAGGAGCAGAGAGTAAGGCACCTTGCCTTCTTGGAAAATTATTCGCAAGGCTCTTTTTTGTATTGACTCAATTTTGTCTGATTCTTCACGGAAGATGCCAGGGTGCCAAACTGGACAAGCATATTCAAGATGAGGGCGGACAAAAGACGCGTACAACCTTAAGGAGTGAGAAGGGGGGACGCTATATTTATTTTGGAGCTTAAGGAGGGCGATAGACACATTAGCTTTATGGATGATACCTTTACCGTGGATATCCCACTTTAAATTTGAAGAAATTGTGACTCCAAGTAATATAACCGAGGACGCATAAATTTCAGGAGGGACAGGATTAAGAAAACAGGGCGAGGATTTGAGGAAACAAATCGGCATTATCATGGACTTAGAGGGGTTTACTGTCATATCTAGGTCCAAAGCCTCGCTTCCAATTTCATTGAGGATACTCATAGGGTCACTTATTAAATTTCTTAAGCAACTTTCAACAATCGTTAGGTCATCAACAAATTTCCAACGGTCAGGAACTTCCTTCGCGAGGCTGTTAATCATGACTGAAAAAGGAGGGGGCCTAGGAGAGTTCCTTGGGGCATGGAATTGTAGATAGGGAGAGGATTTGAGTAATGGTTTTGGTATTTAACCACCTTCGATCTATTTCTTAAAAAGGAGGCAACCAATTTTACCAGTAAGGGATCGATATTGAACTCGCTTTCTGGTTTCTCAATTAAAATATTGTGGTTAACAAAGTCAAAGGCTTTCTGAAAGTCAATGGAAATTAAGTTTAGCCAGGAATTAGGCTTTTCGAAGATTTTCCCAATGTGGTCAGTAAGAGAAACGAGGCAGTGGGAAGTAGAAGTTGATTTTAGGTTTCCAAATTGCTTCAGGTCAGTAAGAGGTAGGATTTTTTCCTTTAGCAAATCTGCGAGGAATCCTTCATAAAATTTCGAAAAAATAGGAGTAAGAGTAATAGGTCGAACGCCTTCAAACCCTGGCTTCCCGTTTTTCTTTTTCAAAGGGGTAATGAAACCCTGTTTCCAAATTTTTGGAATTTGCCCAGACTTAGTAATTTCGTTAAACAGGACAGACAAGGGCTTAGACAGGAAGTCCCCGAAGCCTCTAATAAGAGGAAATGGGATATCTAAAGGACAAACACTTGTATTTCTTAGTTTATCGATTCTTCTTTCAATCTCAGACGAGAAAACAGCTGGGAAAAAGGGGGATTCGGCTCCTGTTGATAATTAGATTGGAAATGCTGGAAGGCTCTGGACAATGGAAGCGAGAAATTTATTTAGACTATTTGCAGTAAAATCAGGGGGCTCTGGTAAGTTGAAATTGAGCAGGTCAAAACTCCTGCCACATAGCTTTTTAACCTCGGAATACCGAGTTTTTTGGCTTATTAGTGAACAATTCTTCTATCTTATTTTTGTAGTACGATCGTGCCAATTTACAAATTTCTCTTTAAATTGATTTTCTTAGTATATTGGCTTTATCAACCATTTTTTTACCATTTTTAAACAGCTTCAATTTGGTTTTAATTATTATTTTTATTGTTTGATTAATAAAGGGTTAATTACTTGAGCACCTTTAGAACCTTTTTTCTGAGAAACGAATTTGATGTTTATCAATTAGCTTTTTATGAAACCTGGCTGTTTTCTCATCAAGGTTTTGTAAACTATGAATGTCGGACCAATCTTCAGTACTCAGCCACATACCGAAAGAAAGAAGACCAGAATTTTGAAGAGGGCGGTAAGTGCTATAAGCTATTGAGAAAGTATTCTTAAAGTTTGAGGAGGGGGACAAAAGAATGGAAACATGATAACTCTCACCTAATGGGGGCAAAGTTGAGGGAGGGCTGCAAAAATTTTACATATTAGTTAAAACAACATCAAGAGAGGTATTTCGCCGAGTCGTCGGTGTTTTAACAATTTGCTTTACTTTAAGTGAATCACAAAAAGAATCCATCTTAAGGTCGTTGGCATCGCCAACTAAGAAAAGGCCAGCATTGGGGTACTTAGAAATAACAAAATCAGCACTTGCCTGTAATTGCTGGATAAACTTACGTTTTGACTCAATATTTTGATTTGGGGAGTAATAGAAAACAGCTATTGCAATAATACTAGATGGACGAGGGGGTGTTTAGGTCTAACACTTAGCCAGAGGGTTTCATCATACTTTGATAAGTTAGGCACTTGAATAACCTTTAGGTAAAGGTGACTCTTACTAAAAATTAAATATAAAAAAGCAAGTTTTTTTTTAACTGAAAGTAAGGAGCGACATTAAAACTTAAAACGAACAGAAATTACTTTGTATATGAGAGGGGCTGCTTCCTCGCCAACGCCCCGCTCTTTACGCTAAAGTTTGACTCTTTCTCTCAACTCTTCTTTTTAAAACAGTGAAAAACTTAAGTTAAAAAAACTTAAGTTAAACAGTTAAAAAACTCAAAACTAAAACAGTAAAAAACTAAAAAACAGCAATAATCCGTTTCTTGAGATTGACGATTTCTGCAATCTTCACAGGTATGGGGCTCAAACATACTAGCCTTTTTTGCATCGCACGTCAATTCATCTTTACTGGAGCAAGAAATCTGTGGGGTAATTTGGGGTTGATGCTAGGTGGTGTTTTTTGCAGAATCAATCGATCCAGGGGAACTATTTTTATCGTTATTCAAAAAACGAGGTATGGATGGGGAATCAACAATACAAATTGGAAGGATCACTTCCAGTTGGTTATCATTGGAATTAGTTGAATTTTCTTCAATAGAAATAAGGTGGGGTTTTTTAACCTCGGGTAGTTGGATCACTTCAGGATGGTTATCGTTGGTAATAATCTCGTCATTTACGACCATTGTTGATCGGCACTATACGCATAACCATTTGGGGTTTTTTAGGCGACTACTTTTTGTGATGGCGGCACAAGCTGGGTGCAACCATGCACTCAGAACACTGGAATGACCCAGTTCCACATTTTCTGTAGCAATCATTACAAGGATGGGACATTCTAGACTAAGGAACAAAATCGAGACACAGACCTTGAATTAGAAACTATATCTTCAACTGACACCTGGTTGCCTAAGCCAGGATTAGCTAGAGGATTAGCCAGGATTAGCTGGTACTTGCTAGAGAGAAGTTCAACAGGGCTGATCTCGCGGCTGAATGAATGGGACTTAAAAGGAATACAATGCTGCGTAATTTTTGGAGATAACTAGACTTTTTAATTTTAACTTTACAGTTAAAATATTTGGAACATTATGTTCTTTTTGGAATACACTTTTTCGCTCCTAGTAATTTGGCTTATTTTCAGTTTAACATGTAAATACATGTAAAATTTTCTAACAACAAAATTTAAATACCACAAAGAAATAAAAATGCCAAAGAATTAGAAATGCCTAGGTGGGGCCAGACCCAAAACCGGTCAGGAACCACCGCTTTATTGGATAATAGATATACAGAAAGTTTCTATATCGAAACATTCAAAGATTTTTTTTTTTTTACAAAGGCCATTATTATCCTCCTTAGTGCTTATTTCTGTGCAGCTTAACACTAGTACAATAATTTTTTATTTAGGGTTTGAAATTCTGCTTGTGGGCCTTTCAGCAATAAACAAAATGCACATTTCCTTAAACAATGAAGGAAAGTCAAACTTTGAGATTAAAGAATTTACAAAAAAAAAAAAAATAGCGGATCCGGGATTTTGGAAGAGAGACAATTTTACTTCAAGTATAGAATACTTTCCTATTCATTTTTTCGCGCAACTTGTTGGTTTTCAATTCGTATGGAGGTGAATTTTTTCTACTTGACATGTTCATATAAATGTAAAGTAAACTGGAAAAATTTCACTTAAGCTAGGGTATGCAACCCTACCCTGGATTTCCCAAAAAAAGAATTGTACTAAAAAATTTACTCACGAGGAGCTGAAACTCCTCCTTGTTGAATAGAAGTCGATGTTAGCTGAGTTTGAGTTTGCACTACTTTCCTTCTGACACCATCTGAAAAAGACGAAAATGTCTTACTTAGCTAATAAGCGATTAATCGAACTAAAAAAACATAAATTTATAAAAATCACTAATCAATGAAAGTATGACTTTCAATCTTTAAAAAATTAAATAAAAAAAAACTAGTTTTTTTAACTGAAAGTAAGGAGCGACATTAAAACTGAAAACGAACAGAAATTACTTCGTATATGAAATGGGTTGTCCCCTCCGCAGTCCCTCGCTCTTTACGCTAAAGTTTGACTCTTTGCCACAATTCTACTTTTTAAAACAATTAAAAACTTTAGCGTAAAGAGCGTGGGACTGCGGAGGGGACAACCCATTTCATATACGAAGTAATTTCTGTTCGTTTTCAGTTTTAATGTCGCTCCTTACTTTCAGTTAAAAAAAACTAGTTTTTTTTTATTTAATTTCTGAACGTTTTTGAATTAATGCATGTTTGATTTTGGCTCTCCGCACATAAATTATTGAAATGAAATTAGTATATTAATTTTTTTTTTGGCTAAATGGCTTTCTCTTAGTTTTGATCAGACGATTTTGAGAAATAAGGGGTGAGGAAGGAGGCCTAGGTGCCCTCCAATTTTTCGGTTACTTAAAAAGGCCACTAGAACTTTTAATATTCAATGAACGTTTTTATTAGTAAAAAATATACCTCGCTCTTTACACTAAATCGTAAGTTTTGTCCCAATTCTTTAAGAATGACCCCTGAATCAAAAAGGCCGTAGAATAAATAGTTGAAATCACTAAAAATATTTTTGCATAAAGAGCGAGGTATTTATCTCCTCCTAAATACCTCGCTCTTTATGCTAAAGTATTTTTAGAACCCCTCATATGCGTAATAATCTCTGTTCGTTTTAAATTTCAATGCTATTCCTTACTTTCATTTGAAAAAACGTTTTCATGTTTATTTTTTCATTGTTTTTTTATAGTAATGCTAGAAAATCCTGCGCCCTTTTCATTGAATTTTTCTTCCCCCCTGACATATTCCTCAAAGGAAAGATCCTCCCACAAAGCCCTCTCCCATCAACCCCACCCCCCAAACCAAAAAATCCCCATGAAAACGTCTGTACACTTCCCAATAACCATTACTATATGTAAACATTGGTCAAAGTTTGTAACTTGCAGCCCCTCCCTCAGGGATTGTGGGGGAGTAAGTCATTCCCAAAGACATAGTTCTTATGGTTTTCGACTATGCTGAACAAAATGGCTATCTTAAAATTTTAATCTGTTGACTTTTGGAAAAAAATGAGCATGAGAGGGGGCCTATTTGCCCTCCAATTTTTTTGGTCACTTAAAAAGGACACTAGAACTTTTCATTTCCGTTAGAATGAGCCCTCTCGCGACATTCTAGGACCACTTGGTCGATAGGACCTTTGTCTAGGACCTTTGGGAAAAAAAAAAACAAAAAACAAATAAACACGCACCCGTGATTTGTCTTCTGGCAAGAAATACAAAATTCCACATTTTTTAGATAGGAGCTTGAAATTTTTGCTATATAGTTCTCTGATATACCGAATGCGATAGTGTGATTTTCGTTAAGATTCTATGACTTTTAGGGGATATTTCCCCCTTTTTTCCAAAATAGGACAAATTTTCTCAGGCTCGTAACTTTTGATGACAAAGACTAAATTAATTGAAACTTATATATTTAGAATCAGCGTAAAAATTCGATTCTTTTGATGTATCTTTTAGCATCAAAATTCCGTTTTTTAGAATTTCGTTTACTATTGAGCCGGGTCGCCCCTTACTACAGTTCCTTACCACGAACTGTTTGAAAAGAAAATAATTCGGTATTTCGGGGCTTCTGACATTATTACTCCTTTGCAGAAGTTAGGCTCAAAATTGAAAAAGGATTATATTTTTTCTCTGGGCCCCTTCCACCTCTTAGTTCGTTTATTTTCCCGTTAGTTTTCACCTGTTTTCGCTTTATAGTTGTGTTATCTCTTAGCAGTTCTTTCGTTAGTTGAGTTATGGTTGTGGTATATATGTTTTATCGCTCGTATAGTTGTGTTATTTTCAAATTATACTCCATAATAGAGAGGCTCCGAACACCCAGCATTGTATGTTAAGCTCTTAATTTGACGTTTTTTTCTAACGTGACCATATTCGTCCTGCGCCCTTTTCATTGAATTTTTTCCCCCATGGCATATTTCTCCAAGGAAAGATCCTCCCACATAGCCCCCTCCCTCAACCCTACCCCCAAAACCAAAAAAAATCCCCCTGAAAACGTCTGTACACTTCCCAATAACCATTATTATATGTAAACACTGGTTGAAGTTTGATACTTGCAACCCCTCCCCCAGGGACTGTGGGGGAGTAAGTCATCCCCAAAAACATAGTTATTATGATTTTCGACTATGCTAAACAAAATGGCTATCTCAAAATTTTGATCCGTTGACTTTGGGAAAAAAATGAGCATGGGAGGGGGCCTAGATGCCCTCCAATTTTTTGGTCACTTAAAAAGGGCACTAGAACTTTTCATTTCCGTTAGAATGAGCCCTCTTGTGACATTCTAGGACCACTTGGTCGATACGATGACCCCTGGGAAAAAAAAAAAAAAAAACAAAAAAAAAACAAACAAATAAACACGCACCCGTGATTTGTCTTCTGGCAAAAAATGCAAAATTCCACATTTTTGTAGATAGGAGCTTGAAACTTCTACAGTAGGGTTCTCTGATACGCTGAATCTGATGGTGCCATTTTCGTTAAGATCCTACAATTTTTAGGGTGTGTTTCCCCCTATTTTCCTAAATAAGGCAAATTTTCTCAGGCTCGTAACTTTTGATGGATAAGACTAAACTTGATGAAACTTATATATTTAAAATCAGGTTTAAAATGCGATTCTTTTGATGTAGCTATTGATATCAAAATTCAATTTTTTAGAGTTTTGGTTCCTATTGAGCCGGATCGCTCCTTACTACAGTTCGTTACCACGAACTGTTTGAAAACATATTCTATTCAAGGTAGATACCAAGGTGCAAAACTTTAAACGAACTTTAAAATTGATTTTTTGGCAAACATAAATGGAAAATTGGTAAGATGGTAAGATTAATAAAATTCAAATGGCAAAGTTCAAAATAAATTCAAAAATCATTTCTTTTTGGTTCTAATGAACATGCCAAGGTGAATAGAAAGTTAGCTGGTAAAAATACTGAAATCATAAAAAGTTTCTAAATCCTGTAATTTTTATTTTGAATGAAAAAACCCTTCAAAAGTAGTTATACAGTTATTGACAGCCATAGGGTGGCAAATTTTAGTTGATAAATATGGGAGAAAAGCAGCAAAAATGAGCTAAAAACACTTGGCACGAAGCAACTTAAAGGGATATAGCTATTCTTTCAAGGTAATCAATTGGAACAAAGTAATTGCTGAATTTGAAAAATTACGAAAAGTTTTTTTTTTCCAAATAGAATTAAGAAGCTTTTTTTTAAAGTGCTGATAAACTGTAGCTTTAAGACCGAGGTGTTGTGGAGAAGTAACCCCCTCATATACGCAATAAGCAATTTTATACGTAATAGGTAATGTTTAATTTAAGGGCAATTGTCCGGGTCAAATGAAACAGTTCGTGGTAACGAACTGTAGTAAGGAGCGACCCGGCTCAATAGTAAACGAAACTCTAAAAAACGGAATTTCGATGCTAAAAGATATATCAAAAGAATCGGATTTTTATACTGATTTTAAATATATAAGTTTCATCAAATTTAGTCTTTGTCATCAAAAGTTACGAGCCTGAGAAAATTTGCCTTATTTTGGAAAATAGGGGGTAACACCCCCTAAGAGTCATAGGATCTTAACGAAAATCACACCATCGCATTCAGCGTATCATAGAACCCTACTGTAGACGTTTCGAGCTCCTATCTACAAAAATGTGGAATTTCGTATTTTTTGCCAGAAGACAAATCACGGGTGCGTGTTTATTTGTTTTTTTGTTTTTTTTTTGTTTTTTTTCCAAGGGGTCATCGTATCGACCACGTGGTCCTAGAGTGTTGCAAGAGGGCTCATTCTAACGGAAATGAAAAGTTCTAGTGCCCTTTTTAAGTGACCAAAAAAATTGGAGGGCACCTAGGCCCCCTCCCACGCTCATTTTTTTCCCAAATTCAACAGATCAAAATTTTGAAATAGCCATTTTGTTCCGCATAGTCGAAAACCATAATAACTATGTTTTTGGGGATGACTTACCCCCCACAGTCCCTGGGGGAGGGGCTGCAAGTTACAAACTTTGACCAGTGTTTACATACAGTAATGGTTACTGGGAAGTGTACCGACGTTATCAGGGGGATTTTTTGGTTTGGGTGTAGGGTTCAGGGGAGGGGGCTATATGGGAGGATCTTTCCTTGGAGGAATATTTCATGGGGGAAGAGAAATTCAATGAAAAGGGCGCAGGACTTTCTAGCATTACTATAAAAAAAACAATGAAAATATAAACATTAAAAAGTTTTTTCAATTGAAAGTAAGGAGAAGCATTAAAACTTAAAACGAACAGAGATTATTACGCATATGAGGGGTTCTAAAAATACTTTAGCATAAAGAGCGAGGTATTTAGGAGGAGATAAATACTTCGCTCTCTATGCTAAATTTTTTTTAAATAATTTCAACTATTTATTCTACGGCCTTTCTGATTCAGGGGTCATTCTTAAAGAATAGGGATAAAACAAGATTTAGTGTGAAGAGCGAGGTATTAATGAGGGGACCAACCCCCTCATATATATAATCAAAATATAAGAATATAAAAGTTTGTTACGTAAGTTATCTCTTAAGTTACCTATTTTTTTTACTAATAAAAACGTTCGTTAAAAATTAAAAGATCTAGTTGCCTTTCTTAAGTAACCGAAAAATTGGAGGGGAACTAGACCTCCTTCCCCAACCCTTATTTCTCAAAATCGTCTGATCAAAATTAAGAGAAAGCCATTTAGCCAAAAAAAGAATTAATATGCAAATTTCATTTTAATAATTTATGTACGGAGAGCCAAAATCAGACATGCATTAATTCAAAAACTTTCAGAGATTAAATAAAAAAAACAAGTTTTTTTTAAATGAAAGTAAGGAGCGACATTAAAACTTAAAACGAACAGAGATTACTCCGTATATGAAAGGGGCTTTTCCTCCTCGACACCCCGCTCCTTGCGCTAAAGTTTGATTCTTTCTCGCAACTCTACTTTTTAAAACAATAAAAAACTTTAGCGTAAGGAGCGGGGTGTCGAGGAGGAAAAGCCCCTTTCATATACGGAGTAATCTCTGTTCGTTTTAAGTTTTAATGTCGCTCCTTACTTTCATTTAAAAAAACTTGTTTTTTTAATTTAATTTCTACCAGGATTGAACTGTCTAGAAAACAAATCCTTTGGGAGGAGGGATTTTTCCGTTATTTTTTCTTACAAACAAAGCATACAAGATCATTGAAAAAGGCAAAAAATAAATTACGCAAATACAGCAAAACACTTGTTTATCTTTAATAAAATAAACTTATGATGGGTAAATAACACAGTTGATTGAACACTATATATGAAAGATGTATTTGAAGCATTAAAAAAGAAATGAAAAGAAAAAAATTCCAAGCTGATCCTAAGAAATTACAGATAGAACTTCATAATATTGATATTCAAATAAATAAAACCTTTAAAATTGGAGGAAAAAGACAGATGCAAGGAAAGAAAAGGGAGAAAAAACAAAAGTTGAAGACCAAGACAGGTGAACAATTCTTGTTTTTTATAAGTTTTGGTGAGAAAAGGTATTTTTCTTCAGTCTGACAAAGAAAAATTTGACGACAGTTAGTTTTAATAACCATCAATGGTTGAATATATTGTGTTTTAAATTAAATCATAATCACTCACTGTTTACAAAACGTTCTTCTAGTTCTTCTGCGCCTTCTGTTTTTTTGTCTAGGACTTGTTCAGCAGCTACCCTTTTGTCTGCTACAGCGGCAACTGTTTTCTTGTCAATTACAGCTACAGCCGGTTTAACGTTTTCAGTTTGCCGCCTAACAATAATTCTACGTGAGGCGGCTAAAAAATGAAATAGTAGTTTAGTATTAATCATCTAATTAATTTTTTTTTGTCAGTTTATTAAGACTGATTGTCTGATTTTAAAGGTCATTTTCAAGATGTGTTTTACTAATTAAATTGTCATCGGCAGATTTTCCAAGAGTTCTGAGACATGATTCCTCCACTTTGTGGCACATATCAAAACAATTTCTGAGAGGGTTATATAAATTTATGATTGGCGTAATGTTTAAGGATTAACTTTGAAATAAAAAAAAAATAAATTGGACGCGATCTTGTCATCGGCAGATAAAATTTCTGATTGCCTAAATGCTTAAAAACTTAATTTAATTTAATTAATTTAATTAATTAATTTAAGAAGATTTTTAAATGGTTTGCCTAGTATTGCAAATGTTCATATAATTGATAAGATGGGCGTTATATTTAGAGAACTTAAATTTTTGTTCAATAAGTTATAGTTAAAAGAAATTATATTTAATAATGTTAGTAGAATTTGTTTCAATTACATTAATTTAACACATTAAAAATTAAAAAACAATTATAGTATTTCAAATATAAATCAAATAGCTCGTAGTTAGACAGTAATCTGTATGTTCAAGATGTGATTCAATATGTATTATTCTCATTTCATAAATTTTAGCTTTGTGTAAATCGAAACATTATAAATTTCGCTAGAAAACCCAATAAGTCTGTAAACTATTGTAAGACGATATTGTGTCACGAGTCTAAATGATCCGATCTTTGTGATGAAACTGACGAAAATTCTTGGTAAAAATAATATCTTACACTCAGCACAATAATCGTAGAAAGTTAGGAAATTTGGGCATAAAATGTTCTTTTCAAGACTTCAAGCCCACATGCACAAAGATTTACCGGCCCTTCTCCAAAAAGACTTTTCCGCAATAATGCACTAGCTTATAAATTTTAATAAGGGTAATTTGAATAAATGTAGTTAAATGGAGCTTTTAAACCAATGTCTATAGTAAACATTTACGTTTTAGGGACTGCGTGTTTATTTAAGAACGAATGAACTATTCCGCAGCATTACTATCTCTGTAACCGAAAAGCTTTTCACATAATTTTCTAAAATATTAAATTGATAGGGTATCTTAGAATTTTCACATTTTCACATTTTTAGAATATTTTAGCATCCTTTCGCCCAAAATTTTGGTTTTTGCCCTGCCACACAAAGTAGCAGGGATACCACTTTGCCACAGTACAATCCTTTTTGCTATTGGAAAAGGTCTGCAACACTTTCAATTTTTCCTAATGATATACTTAGGCAATAAGTATGATACAATTAGCCTAGAATAAATAAACAAGTAAACACGCATCCTTGATTTTCTTACTTTTAAAACGTCCATATTTGTGCAGATAGGAGCTTGATACTTTTAAAATACTGCTTCCTGATATGCTGTATTTAATGCTGCAATTTTCATTAAAATTACTCTTCCTTTCGAGGATGTATTTCTCCCGTTTTTGAAAATGGCCCAGTTTCTAAGGCTTGCAAGTGTTGTGTGGTGAAAGTTTGAATCAGAAGAATTACATAGTATTTGAGTCACCGTAAATATGGTGTATATATTGTTAACTTATCTATTTTATATCTATTTATATATTTTATATCTATCTATTATATTTTATTTATTTTATATTTAACTTCGGTTACTAGGGGGCTGCTCATTGATTCTATTTCCATTGCCACAAAATGTCTGATTTTATTCACAAACATATGCTTTACAATATAATATTTCTAACGTACTACAAACGAAATAAACCAATGAAAAATAATAATGAAATTATATGTGAATTGCATAGTATTTTACTAAATCGTTTTATTTACCATATACACCAAACTCTTGAGACTAAACACTTTACCGTTAGATTAAAAGTAAACACTAGCGTTTAGATTAAAAGTAAAGAGACTAGTAAAAACGAGTAAAAACTAGTAAAAACTAGATTAAAAGTAAAGAGACTAGTAAAAGTAAAGAGAAAAGTAAAAACGAAAGTTAGATTAGCGTTTTGATTAAAAGTAAACACTAGCGTTTTGGAGCAATACTGTTTTCAACACTAAATACAAAGAAGCAAAAACACTAAAAACAAAGAACACTAAAAACACTAAAAACAAAGAAGCGTGTAGTCCCAAAAACTTTATCAAATGGGTCCTCCAAGTTAGAATTCGAAAAAAAAAATCCCATCCCCTTACGATGATCTTAGTAGAGGTTTCTTGTTGGGAACTCTTTATGTTTTAATGAATCAGTGTACACAAAATTCGGTACACATATAAGTAGTTTTCCAATAGTCTCTATCTCCTTCCAAGGAGCGACTAGCTAAGATTTTCAATTTTTGGGGAGGTTTTAAAGGGGGCTTTGAATAGATTGGGACGGAGAAGGAGTGTGCGTAGCTGCGTTGGCCTCATGGTGCTTGGCACTAATATTGAAAGAAAATCAATCACCAACGATGTTTGTTTTTGGTGTTTCTTGGCATTTTTCAGTGTAATAATAAGGCATATTAGTAAAATTGACAAAATTAATCTAGTAATATGTGTCTGATTTCAGTTTCTGAAGAAAAAAAACAGTTCTGAAGCATTATAAAAACACCAAGAACACAGTGCAACCAATTAGTGCAAGAAGCACTAAATACAAGGCGACGTTGGTGATTTATTTAACGCTGATGGTAGTTTCCATTCATATAAGAAAGGCCGAATCCAGAGAGGAGATTACGAGATCTGAATCGCCTCCAAAAATTTTGTCCGAAATTTTGTAGAACTTAATAAATATACATATACATTAAACTTGATAAGTTTTAGAGATTTTTGTGCAGCCCCCCAAAGGAAAATATCCCCCCCCCTGAAAAAAAGCCATACTTTTCTGCTTAAAACTTGAATTTTTGTAGGCATAATTTTGTGCCACAAGAAAAAAAACATACTATTAAAAACTGGAATAAAAGGAATATCAGGAAAAAGGATTTTACGATAACGAAGTTGCGGTAATCAGATCGCTAACTCTGAATCTGTGCGAGGGTTAAAGCCCTGAGTCACTGATAAGTGAAGTGATGGCATAGTTAAGTGGGTGCGAAATACTCAAAATGCTGACCATGACTAGGCAAATGAAGATATCGGAAAGAAACAGCATTAGGCAATAATCAGGAGGATCAATGGCTCCAGCCAGTTCGCCAGGTTTGAAGACTATGGCAAGGAGAAGGCGGTTTTGTAACGCTTTATTTTTAAAGTCTAACGGCCCAGTTTGCTGCTAGCTTTCATTTTCAACTCGTAAGAAGCTTGACTACTGATTTGTATACCAAAATAAGTGCTAAGGCCGAGGACTGAATGGAGAAGACCTAATAATTGTGTTGTTTTTTTTTGGTAGTACACAAAAATAAAACTTGTGCTGAGCATTGTTTAAATTTTCTGCATTACTTAAGATAGATTATAAATAAGAAGTCTTGGCCTTATGAAAAAGAGTACCTTATTGCAAAACTTTCTTACCTGAAGCAGCAGCAACTAAGAAAATAAGGGCCAAACAATTAGCTTTCATCTTAAACTGATAAGCGGCTTACAGACTACTGATTTGAAAAACCAAAAAATATCTTTTATAATGTTGAAGTTGCGAAATATTAAGTGCAGTCAAACAAGATTTTTTTTTCTACGAGGCAATATTAGGAACTTGTCTTTTCCAAAGCATTTTAATCATCTGTTGGGTACATTTCGAGTTGTTAATGTTGTTTCTATTGTTGTTTTTGCTCGCCCGAACAAACGGGTCGAAACAAAAAGATGTCTAAAGTTTTTGGAAAGACCTACAACAAATCTGTCCGTTAATTTAGGTTAATAATTGAGAAGTGCCTGAGTTATCATGCACCTTTGGTCCACAGTTTTATAGATTATGAGCAAGTGCTTATTCTGTTGATAAGAGATTTTTAACGAAGGTGTTTAATATAGGAAATAAGGTTAGCTGCTGGTTTGCATTGAATCTGGTTTGTATTGAGCTGGTTGTATTGAGTTAAGCAGGGTTGTGTTCAATCCTCCTTTATACGGAACACATTAATGGACTTTGTCTTAAGTTAACGTAGGAAAGGCAATGGGAGATCACGGAATCAAACGGGGAGGAAAAACTATCCAGGACTTGATTATGCTGACGATTTAAGTATCCTAGATGAACATGTGAGCAAAATGAATGCGCTTTAAGAGGTTTTGCGAGTTTAGGGTACTAGATTAGGTTCAAAAATTAATGTTAAGAAGACTAAATCACTTAGCCTAGGAATAAGTGAAAATAAAAGGCAACCTTTGGTAAAAAAAAAATGGATCAGGTGGACAGCGTCACTTACCTTGTTAGCATTATTAGTAAAGACGGTGATCGCATTGAAAATGTATTAAGTAGAATAGCCGAGAGTCGGAGTTTATTTTTCACAGCTAAAAAAAAGTTTGGAAGAATAGGAAGATGAGTCTGCAAACTAAGATTTGAATATTGGAGACTACAGTGATCACACTGGTCAAGTATGGCTTTGAAGCATGGGCGCTCTGAAAAGCCAATGAAGATTTACTAGATATTTTCCAGAGAATTGTTTTGAATACCAAGCTGGTAAATGGAATTTCAAACAGTAGTGTGCATGAAAAATGTGGTTCAATCCCGGTTACTAGGGCTAAAATGAGAGAAAGGTTGAGATGGATAGGGCACGTTCTGTGGATGAAGGATAACGGATTGGTGAAGATTGTCCTTTTCGGAAAATCGTCTAGGGCTGAACAAAAAGCAGGTTGTCCACGGCTGGGGTGGGAGGATGTCATAAAGAAAGATTTAAAGAAAATGGTAACTTCCAGAAAGCATATAAAGAGTGATGCTTTGAATAGATGGGAACTGAGGAGGAGCATGCGTAGCAGTGTTGGCCTTAGGTGGCTTTCTGCTGCGGTGAGTTGTTAGCAGTAGTAGTTGTAAATATTTCTACGTTGGAAGGTTGAGATGGCTAGGGCACGTTCTGTGGATGAAGGATGACATATTGGTGAAGATTGTCCTTTTGGGAAAACTTTCTAGGGCTGAACAAAAAGCAGGTCGTCCGCGACTGGGGTGAGAGGATCTAATGAAGAAAGATCTAAAGAAAATGGTAACTTCTTATGAGTGTGTAAAGAAGGAGGTTTTGAATAGATTGGGACGGAGGAGAAGCGTGCGTAGCAGTGTGGCCTTAGGTGGCTTTCTGCTGCAGTGAGTTGTTAGCAGTAATAGTTCTAAATACTTCTACGTACTAGCAAAAGCTTTAAACTGAAACAAAATTTTGACGGATCCGATGTCCTGCTTTGGCCCAGAAAATGGTACAATGTATGTTTTAGAAATGAGCTATCAATTCACTTTTGAAATCACTTTTAGCTTCGAAAAAAATACTCAATTTCATTTTAGCAAAAATTATATATGTTTCTAATCAAAGTCCTTTGGATACAAGTTTTCCTTCTTTTTTTACCAAAGACATATTTGAGATATAGCAATTGATTGTTGGTACTACTATAAAGAGTGTTAACCTATTATAACGAAAATGTAATTTAAAAAAAAAATAGCATAAGATGATTGTTACAGTTGAAAAATTGTTTACAGCCGTTAATATTGTGGCAGCAATAATCCCATTGTGCTATTTTGTGTTTTGTTGGATGGTTATATCTATATCCCATCCCTTCAAGAAAACATATGTCTAGTGAATTATTCGAATTTGCAATTATTCCAATTGACTAATTGACAATAATTTAGAACCTGGCTGGAACCTTCAATCCTCGTAGCTAAGGCTTGATGCTGTTTCCTTGCGACCTCTTTATTCGTCATGGTCAGAATTTCGAGTGTTTGTCACCCACTTAATAATGCCATTACATCACTCATTGGTGACCCGGGACTTCAACCCTAGCAAAGACAAGGCTTAGCATTCTGATTGCCACACGTTCGTTATCATAAAATTCTATTTCAAAATATTCCTCTTATTCCAGTTTTTTAGTATGTTTTTATTCTTGTGGAACAAAATTATGTCAACAAAAAATTCAAGTTTTTAGAAAAAGAGTATGGCTTTTGTTCAAGGGGAATATTTCCCTTAGGGGGTGGGGGGTCACACAAAAAACTCTAGAAACGTGTCGAAAATTTATTTATATTTATTTTTGTTACGTTCTTGAGAGTGGGACAAAAATTTTGGAAGGGGCTGAAACACCAAGACCTCCTCCCCCAACCTCTGGATACGACCTTCCTTTTAAAAATGAAAATTGCCACCAGTGCTGACTAAAACCAACAACGTCACTTAGTATTTAGTGCTTTTTGCATTTTTATAAAGCTTCAGAACTGTGTTTTTCTTTAAAACTGAAATCAAACACATAGTATTGCATTAATTTTGTCAAGTTTACTAGTTTACTAGTAAACTAGTAAAACTGCCTTATTATCATATTAAACAATGCCAAAAACTAAACGTCTTTGGTCATTGATTTTCTTTCAACATTAGTGCCAAGTTAAAATACCAAGCCCCCTGAGGCCAAAGCAGTTACGCACGCTCCTCCTTCTTTCTATTCCATTCAAAGCCTCCCTCTTTATACCTTCCCAAAAAACTGAAAATCTTAGCTTCATGCTCGTTAGCAGGAACGAAAGCATATTGGGAAATGTACACTTTTATGTGTACTGACTAATAGTCAGACTAATTAGACTAAAAAATTGGACAAAATAGTCCAATTTTTTAATTGGACTAAATAGTCTAATTGTGCATTGATTCATTAAAACTCAGAGAGCTCCTAAAGAGGTACATCCACTATGGTATTGTGAGGAGATGGGATTTCTTAGCTCTATTCTGGAAAACCTGTTTGCTAAAGTTTTCCAGGACTAAATACTTGTTTAGTTTGCGATTTTAGTGTTTAGTATTTAGTGTTGAGAACAGCTGTGTTCCTAGACACTAGTGTTTAATTATAATGCTAAAGTGTTTCGAAGAGGGGGTGAGCTTTCTGCTGGGGGGTTTCTCACAGGAAGAATTTTTCAAGAGGAGGGAATTTTCCAGGTGGTTAACTTTTCAGGGCAAATTTTTCGCTGGGGGGAATTTGCCAGAATTCCTATACGATTTTTTTTATTTCTTGCTTTCTCTTTGCCGACTCGGTTTTACGTGTTAAGGGTAAATTGTCTGGGGTAAATATTCAGCAGGATTAAATTATCTAGAAGATAGTCCCATAGGAAGGAAGGATTTTTCCCTGGAGATGGAGCTAGATTCCTGCCAATATTTAAAAAATGATCAGAAATTAAATAAAAAAAACAAGTTTTTCAACTGAATGTAATTAGCAAGTGTAGTGTACTGAATGTGTTCAATTTAAATTGTAGATTTTAAAGCTTAAAACGAACAGAAATTATTACGTATATCAAGAGTGTTGACCTCTCCTCAATACCTGGTTCTTTACGCTAAAGTTTGAAATCCGTCCCCAATTTTTTAAGAACGTCTCCTGAAACACAATGATTTGCTTAATTAGAAAAATATAAAGCATTTTTGAAAGAACTAAAAACAAAACTACAAAAACTTTTGTTCAGTTTCTCTAGAAGGATGATTATGGACATGCGTTTACATTTTCTCCCCAGGGTCTGAGGGGCTTTACGGCCTAGAACAAAGATTTGGCGGGATGAGTACCAAAAACCTATCTAGTGAAAATTCTCAGACAGCTAGATTTAAAAATTTTTAAATCTAAAGATTTTTTTTTAAATTTGAAGATTTAAAAATTTTACAATTTTTACTATTTTTACGATATTGTTGCAGTAAAAGAAAAAAAAGTTTCTGTTGCGATGAAGGGCTAGATACAGTACTAAAAGTATTAAAAACAATAGGGTACTAAGTTCTGATAGTATAGCAAATGAATATTTGAAATACGGCTGTTATAGATTTTGAGATAAATAATATAATTCTGCATAACAAAGTTACTTAATATTCTTATCGAAGATTAATACAATTTTTTTCTTTTTCTTTTTTTTGAAGGGACGTATCTAGATATTAGTTAAAATTTAACTAAGCCTAATTACAAATTAAACCCCATAATTGTGATTTTGAAACCTCAACACCATTTCTGCTAGATGATCTAATAATAATAATTTGCTAGTTTTTTCTTACTAAAGCGAGAAAAAAGAATTTGAGATATGGTATACGACTGCTTTATTAGAGAAAGCTCAGTAAAAAATAATATAAAAATATATACATATAGTCTACTTTCCGATAAGTCCAGAACCAACCGGTTTACTTATTGTGGACTGACCGAGACTACTTTGACCAGCCCCAGATTGTCCAATAATACTTTGCCCAATTCCAGTTTGTCCAAGACTTGTTTGACCCAATCCAGGTCTACCTTTGCCAGTTTGTGCAAGGCCAGTTTGACCCAATACAGGTCGACCATTATCAGCTTGTCCTAGACCAGTTTGGTCCAATCCAGGTCTTTGCCCACGACCAGGTTGATCATTGCCAGTTTGTCCGAGACCAGTTTGACCCAATACAGGTCGACCATTATCAGCTTGTCCTAGATCAGTTTGGCCCAATCCAGGTCTTCGCCCACGAATAGGTTGATCATTGCCAGTTTGTCCTAGACCGGTTTGACCCATTCCAGGTTGATCATTAGTTTGTCCGAGGCCAGTTTGACTCAATCCAGGTCGACCATTGTCAGTTTGCCCAAAACTACTTTGACTTAATGCAGATCGGTCGTTGTTTGTTTGTCCAAGACTAGTTTGACCATTGCCAGTTTGTCCAGAATTAGTTTGACTTGACCCAGGTGGGTCGTTATTAGGTTGTCCAAAGCTGGATTGAGCTCCCTTGAGTCCACCACCAACTAGAAAACAAATGTTTTGTGTTATAAAACCAAATTACAAGTTAATAAAGAGTAAGAAGTCAAAAGAGTATTTAAACGCCAAATGTTCGAGAATACAAAATATAAAATAACATTTTCAAAGACGTAATAAACAAAGAAGCCATGGAAGTTTTCTTTAAAGCTTTTTCACGTGGACTTTAAGTTAACGTTCTTATGTATGACAAGTTCTTAGTCAAACAGTTCGTAGCAACGAACTGTAGTAAGGAGCGACCCGGCTCATAGTAACCAAAACTCTAAAACACGGAATTTTGATACCAATAGTTACATCAAAACAATTGTATTTTAATGCTGATTTTAAATATATAAGTCTCATCAAGTTCAGTCTCATATATCAAAAGTTATGAGCCAGAAAAAATTTGCCTTATTTTAGAAAATAGGGGAAAACACCCCCTAAAATTCGTAGAATCTTAACGAAAATCACACCATCAGATTCAGCGTATCCGACAACCCTGCTGTAGAAAACTACACCCTACTGTGGAATTGGAAAACTACACCCTAATACAACCCTACTGCGGAATTTTGTATTTTTTGCCAGAGGACAGATCACGGATGCGTGTTTATTTGTTTGTTTGTTGTTTTTTTTTTTTTTGTATTTTTTCTCCAGGAGTGATTGTATCGACCCAGTTGTCCTAGAATATCCTGAGAGAGCTCTTTCTAAGGGAAATTCTATAATATATAATAAGGGAAAGTTCTAGTACCCTTTTTAAGTGACCAAAAAACTAGTAAAATACCTAATAACTATATCTTTGGGGACGACTCAATCCCCCACAGTCCCCAGGGGGAGGGGCTGTAAGTTACATACTTTTACCATTGTTTACATTTAGTAATGGATATTATGAAGTGTAGAGACATTTGAGGGGGCTTTTTCGCGTTGCGGTGGGGGTGGGTCGGGGGAAGGGGTTACGTAGAAGGATCTATCCATGGAGGAAATTATCATGAGGGAAGATTGTTTCCATTAGGGGGGGGGCAGGATTTTCTAGCATTGTTTATAAAAAAAAAAAATAAAAAAAAAACTTTTTTTTCATCTAGAAGTAATGAGCAGCATTAAAACCTAAAACGAACGTAAAATATTATGTATATAAAGGGGTTCGTTTCCTCCACAATACATTGCTCTATCGCTAAAGTATTTTTAGTAATTTCAACTATTTATTCTACAGCCTTTGTCATTCAGCGGTCATTCTTAAAGATTTGGGAAAAAATTCAAGCATTAGTGTAAAGAGCGATGTATTGAAGAGGGGGCTAACGCCCTAATATACGTATTAAAATGCACAAATATAGAAGTTTGTTACGTAGGTAAATCTTAAGGTACGTATGTTTATTACTAACAAAAGCGTTCGTAAAAAATCTAGTTGTATTTTTAAGTAACCAAAAATTGGAGGGCAACTAGGCCTCCTCCCTCACCCATTTTTCCATCACTCATGCAATTGGCTGATTAACATAAGCAAATTTAGCACACAAGAATATTTGTTAGGCAGTCTCATCAACACTCTTGATACTATATCTAATGCTACTACTACTACTAACTACTCCCTGCAGCACCAACCACCTGAGGTCAACACAGCTACATGAAACAATTTTTCTCCATCTCAATATTTTTAAAACTCCCTCTTTCAACCCTCCCAAGAATTTTTAATTTCCCTTAAAGTCTTTGTTGCATTCTCATCACACCCAATTAATGGAAATTCGTTTAATAAATAAAGGAAAATCTAGCTCAATCAGTCGAAAATTGTGGAAAACAAAATAGTGGATACAAAAATTAAAGTGAGAATATTGAGATATTTACCAAACATCTCGAGAATTTTTTTTTCCTATTTTTTAGCTTGATACTTAGGTTTTCAATATGATCATGTGCTGAATTATTTCGTTTTTTCTAATAGACAGATTTGTGATTGAATCAAAGTTGAACAAACCGATCCTCCCCTCGATTTATTGCAAAACGAAGTAAATTTGAAATTTTTACTCACGAGGGCTTAAAACTCCTTCTTTTGGATTAGAAAGTGAAGATGGTTGAGTCAGAGGTTTTGTAACACCATCTGAAAAAAATGAAAACGTTGTAGTTGGCTCACAGCCAATAAAGTACATCAAACAAATAAATTTTATAAAACAACCAATAAATCAACCAAAATAAATTAACAGTTAAACTTCCCCTCCGTAGGAAAACTCAGAATATTATGCTTAAAGTAAACACTGAGAATATTAAGAAATCCACTGAAAAATAGAGAGATGTTCCTCACTTCATCAACGACAGTTATATATATATATATATATATATATATATATATATATATATATATATATATATATATATATATATATATATATATATATATATATATATATATATATATATATATATATATATATATATATATATATATATATATATATATATATATATATATATATATATATATATATATATATATATATATATATATATATATCGAGAGAGAGATAGGGAGAGAGAGAGATAGAGAGAAAAAAAAGAGAGACATCCTTAGCACTTCATAAAATAGCAAGAGAGGGCCTATGCATAAGTGAAAAGGAACTTTTCAACAACGACTTTTAAACTTATGCCTGTGGGAAATTGGACGAGATTAAGGGAAATATAGATAAGAATAACTGGTGACTAATTAATTAAACATCTTCCTCTTTAGATACTTTAATTCACCCTTTTAAAGCCCCTTTTTCTAATTTTAGACAAATAAGCGAAAATGATGTCTGCTGCATTAAACCATCCCTTTCCTAAAGATCCATAAGCCTTAAATACACTTTTTCGCCAGCCAATTTGTATAGAAAAAGGGTTTGTGAAATTTTAAGAGGTAACTTTTTCGGTTGGAGATTGAAGGATCTACTGCCTCCTTTAAGAGTCAATAGTGACTAGAGGTCAACCAACCCCTTCCTCTACCCTTTTCTATTAGATGAGCCTAACAAAGGGCCAGAAGATTTCCAAAAGATTTTTATCATGGCCATCTTTTATAGAAAGAAATGATTGCAGAAAGCTGAGTGATTCAGTTAAAGTTCAAAGTTCTAGTGCCTTTTTAGGGCTAAAAGTGATTGGAAGAAATTCAGCAGTCAACAATCTTGTTTAAAAAAAATCAAGAGTTACAGCAAAATATAGCTTAGCCAAGTCTTTTTAATACAGATTTGATTGATATATGTGTATATTCAATTGTGTCGACAAGATTGTTGTCAGAACGGTTTCAGGCTTAGTAAACTACACGTTCCATTTCATAAACTTAATTTAGAAAACTCACTGTTGACGAAACGTTCTTCTGGTTTTCCCACACCTCCAGCTTTTCTGTCTTCGTCTGGTTTGTTACCTGCCTTTTTGTCTGCTACATCGGCAACTGATCTGGCATCGGCTTTCTTGTCAACTGTAGCTACTCCTGGCTTACCATTTTGAGTTTGTCGTCTAACAATAATCGTATGGGGAATACCTGAAGAAAAGAGCAGTTTAACAGTTAATTATGCCAAAATATTTTCTGATTTGTTATTGCTTCATTTTGAATCATAAATATGATTACATGGATCACTGAAGACTTTAATTGAGAACTTCAATAAAAAAAAACTATTTTTTTTAGCTGAAAGTAAGGAGCGACATTAAAACTTAAAACGAACAGAAATTACTCCGTATATAAAATGGGTAGTCCCCTCCGCAATCCCTCGCTCTTTACGCTAAAGCTTTTAATTGTTTTAAAAAGTGGAATTGTGGCAAAGAGTCAAACTTTAGCATAAAGAGCAAGGGATTGCGGAGGGGACAACCCATTTTATATACGGAGTAATTTCTGTTCGTTTTAAGTTTTAATGTCGCTCCTTACTTTCAGATAAAAAAATTAGTTTTTTTATTTAATTTCTGAACGTTTTTGAATTAATGCATGTTTGGTTTTGGCTCTCCGCTCATAAATTATTAAAATAAAATTTGTACATTAATTCTTTTTTTGGCTAAACGGCTTTCTCTTAGTTTTGATCAGACGATTTTGAGAAATAAGGGGTGGAGAAGGAGGCCTAGTTGCCCTCCAATTTTTCGGTTGCTTAAAAAGGCAACTAGAACTTTTAATTTTTAACGAATGTTTTTATTAGTAAAAAAATATACGTAACTTATAAATTAGTAACTTACGTAACAAACTTTCATAATCTTAAATTTGTATTATGTATACAAGGAGGGTTTGTATCCTCGTTAATACCTCGCTCTTTGCACTAAATCTTAAGTTTTGTCAAAATTCTTTAAGAATGACCCCTGAATCAGTAATGCCGTAGAATAAATAGTTGAAATTACTAAAAATACTTTAGCATTAAGAGCGAAGTATTTATCTCCTCCTAAATACCTCGCTCTTTATGCTAAAGTATTTTTAGAACCCCTCATATGCGTAATAATATCTGTTCGTTTTAAGTTTCAATGCTACTCCTTCCTTTCATTAAAAAAAAAAACGTTTTCATGTTTATTTTTCATTGTTTTCTTATAGTAGTGCTAGAAAATCATGCACCCTTTTCCTTGAATTTTTCTTCCCCCATGACAGATTCCTCCAAGGAAAGATCCTCCAACATAGCCCCCTCCCCTCAGCCCCACCCCTTAAAAAAAATAAATTCCCCCTGGAAATGCCTGTACACTTCCCAATAACCATTACTATATGTAAACAACAGGGATTGTGGGGTAATAAATCATCCCCAAATACATAGTTATTATACTTTTCGACTAGGCTGAACAAAATGGCTATCTCAAAATTTTGATCTGCTGACTTTGGGGGGGGAAATGAGCATGGGAGGGGGCCTAGATGCCCTCCGTTTTTTTGGTCACTTAAAAAGGGCACTAGAAATTTTCATTTCTGTTAGAATGAGCCCTCTTGCGACATTCTAGGACCACTTGGTCGATACGATGACCCCTGGGAAAAAGAAAAAAAAAACAAACAAACAAATAAACACGCACCCGTGGTTTGTCTTCTGGCAAAAAATACAAAATTCCACATTTTTGTAGATAGGAGCTTGAAACTTCTACGGTAGGGTTCTCTGATACACTGAATCGGATGGTGTGATTTTCGTTAAGATTCTATGACTTTTAAGGGGTGTTTCCCCCTATTTTCTTAAATAAGGCAAATTTTCTCAGGCTTGTAACTTTTGATGGGTAAGACTAAACTTGATGAAACTTATATATTTAAAATCAGCATTAAAATGCAATTCTTTTGATGTAGCTATTGATATCAAAATTCAATTTTTTAGGGTTTTGGTTACTATTGACCCGGGTCGCTCCTTACTACAGTTCGTTACCACGAACTGTTTGATGATATTGCGTAACCGATCGATAATAACCAGTCTTAAGAACTGTTGCTTAGATAGTTACTTCATTAGTGACTGAACCGGAAGTTTCACCGGTATTTCACATCTACAATTACAAAACACGTAAATTGACATTAAAAGAAAGGAAAAATAAACAGAAACAAAATACAGATTGTTGTTTAGCCGTTGCAAAAGATTCAAAACCTTAAACGAAAACTAAAAACATCCTTATCGGAATCCTTTACCAGATACATTTCCTTACGAAATTAAATAAAAAAAAACTAATTTTTTTAGCTGAAAGTAAGGAGTGACATTAAAACTTAAAACGAACAGAAATTACTCCGTATATAAAATGGTTTGTCCCCTCCGCAATGCCTCGCTCTTTACGCTAAAGCTTTTAATTGTTTTAAAAAGCAGAATTGTGGCAAAGAGTCAAGTTTTTAATTGTTTTAAAAAGTAGAATTGTGACAAAGAATCAAACTTTAGCGTAAAGAGCGAGGGATTGTGGAGGGGACAAACCATTTTATATACGGAGTAATTTCTGTTCGTTTTAAGTTTTAATGTCACTCCTTACTTTCAGCTAAAAAAATTAGTTTTTTTTTATTTAATTTCTGAACGTTTTTGAATTAATGCATGTTTGGTTTTGGCTCTCCGCACATAAATTATTAAAATGAAATTTGTATATTAATTCTTTTTTTGGCTAAATGGCTTTCTCTTAGTTTTGATCAGACGATTTTGAGAAATAAGGGGTGGAGAAGGAGGCCTAGTTGCCCTCCAATTTTTCAGTTGCTTAAAAAGGCAACTAGAACTTCTAATGTTTAACGAACGTTTTTATTAGTAAAAATTATACGAAACTTATAAATTAGCAACTTACGTAACAAACTTTCATAATCTTATATTTTTATTATGTATACAAGGGGGTTTGTATCCTCATTAATACCTCGCTCTTTACACTAAATCTTAAGTTTTGTCCTAATTCTTTAAGAATGACCCCTGAATCAGAAAGGCCGTAGAATAAATAGTTGAAATTACTAAAAATACTTTAGCATAAAGAGCGTGGTATTTATCTCCTCCTAAATACCTCGCTCTTTATGCTAAAGTATTTTTAGAACCGTTCATATGCGTTATAATCTCTGTTCGTTTTAAGTTTCAATGCTACTCCTTCCTTTCATTTGAAAAAACGTTTTCATGTTTATTTTTCATTGTTTTCTAATTGTAATGCTAGAAAATCATGCGCCCTTTTCCTTTAATTTTTCTTCCCCCATGACAGATTCCTCCAAGGAAAGATCCTCCAACATAGCCCCCTCCCCTCAGCCCCACCCCCCAAACAAAATAAAATCCCCCTGAAAACGTCTGTACACTTCCCAATAACCATTACTATATGTAAACACTGGTCAAAGTTTGTAACTTGCAGCCCCTCCCCCAGGGATTGCGGGGGATTAAATCATGCCCAAATACATAGTTATTATGGTTTTCGACTATGTTGAACAAAATGGCTATCTCAAAATTTTGATCCGTTGACATTGGGAAAAAAATGAGCGTGGGAGGGGGCCTAGATGCCCTCCAATTTTTTTGGTCACTTAAAAAGGGCACTAGAACTTTTCATTTCCGTTAGAATAAGCCCTCTTGCGACATTCTAGGACCACTTGGTCGATACGATGACCCCTGGGAAAAAAAAAAAAAAAAAAAAACAAACAAACAAATAAACACGCACCCGTGATTTGTCTTCTGGCAAAAAAAATACAAAATTCCACATTTTTGTAGATAGAAGCTTGAAACTTCTACAGTAGGTGTGATTTTCGTTAAGATTATATAACTTTTAGGGGGTGTTTCCCCCTATTTTCTTAAATAAGGCAAATTTTCTCAGGCTCGTAACTTTTGATGGATAAAACTAAACTTGATGAAACTTATATATTTAAAATCAGCATTAAAATGCAATTCTTTTGGTGTAGCTATTGATATCAAAACTCAATTTTTTAGAGTTTTGGTTACTATTGAGCCGGGTCGCTCCTTACTACAGTTCGTTTCCACGAACTGTTTGATGGAGACACGCTTCTCTCGATTGTGTTTAAGGCCGTGATTAAGTGAACTTGAAAACATCGAGGTTCAAAATTGAAATTAGGGTAGCCTTGTCTCTCAATTCTCAAGAGACCGTCGATGGTCAAAAACCCTTCAAATATCACTCATATTCATATTCATTGGCGAAAATAGCAGGTTAATTATACCAGCTTGTCATTCAGGTCTCTAGGGGTGTTATCGGCGATCTAAAACGATTCTTTTTGGCAAAATGCTTGTAAGAACTTCAGGTAGCTGAGAATATTCTATGGGACTGTTCGAAACAGGAAAATACATCGAAAAATGGTTGCAGTTATCTTACAGGTTATTGTCTCCTGCTCATGATAGTACCAATTTTGTTCTGAAAGCAATATCCTTCATAGAGTACACTTGTGAAAAAGATCTAGACATTTTCTAAGATTTCTAAGCAATTAGAGCAAATAAAGCAAAATCCTAGCAAACATTTTGTAGCATCTTCAATAAGCTAAGGCCTGATATTAAAAGCAGTATCTTCCGCCAATGAATACTTGAGTGCTTTTTAAATATAAATTTTTATTTTAACATGGGGTTTTCGAGTTCCATCAGTTTAATTAATCACGGCCTTAGGAAAATATAATATCGTAATATTAGTATTGATGTGATCTTATCATCATATTAAGTCAAAATAATCGTAATGGTTTTACATGGAAATCCCAGTACCTGTGGGTCAGTACCTAGCCCTCTCTGCTTCCATTTCTGGCTTCTTGTTTGACTTCAAGTTAGCGTCACTGGGAACGCCCTAAAGAAACCTTGTGAGGGTTTATCCTATTTTCAATTTCTGTCCTTGTTCAAAATAAAACGTACCACCGCCAAACAGTTTGTCGTAATAAGCTTTAAGTAAGGAGCAACTCATGCTAATATCAACCAAAATTCTAAGAAAGAGATTTGGTATCAATGTATACATCGAAAGAATTAGCTTTTGATGGTAATTCTAAACAAGCATAATCCTTAGAATTTAAAGTGTTCCACCAAACACTACGAGCCCGGGAGAATTTGCCCGATTTCTAAAAAATGGGCAAGATCCCGAAACAGAGCGAGTGATGCTTAGTAACATTAGACCATTCATGTCAGCAAATAATACAATTTTATTGTCGAATTCTTAAGCCCTTATCTAAAAAAATGGATTTTTCTTATTTTTCTTTCATGAAGAAGTGATAGCGAATGTTTGTTCATTTGATTATTTTCCTATTTGGAAAATGGTATGGAACCAATGGTCCCAAGAAATCAGAAAAAAGCTCATTTGAACGGACATTCCATTTTTAAGATTAAGAATATTATGCCGGAACTCTGGTTAATAAACCAGACTGATCTTTGTCAAAAGAAATCAAAACTCTTCGAATTTTTTTTTTATTAAAACAAAGTTAACAACAACACAAATCAATTACTTTTACTCATTTTAAATATGTAAAATGTATAAATTTTGAAGTTCACGGGTGAAATTTTAAATTAACAAGTGAAAATTTGCACAGTTTTAGAAACGGAAACAGCCTCTCCGCTAAATTTTCAAAAAGCTTTAAAATTCCTTCAACTACCATTACGTCCTTGGTCAAACAGTTCGTGGTAACGAACTGTAATAAGGATCTATCCGGCTCGATAGTAACTAAAACTCTAAAAAATGTAGTTTTAATACCAGTAGTTAATCAAAAGAATCACGTTTAAATGCTGATTTTAAATATATTAGGTTCTCAAAAGTACGAGCCTACTTCTCAAAAGTACGAGCCTAAGAAAATTTGCCTCATTATAGAAAATAAGAGGAAACACCCCCTAAAAGTCATACAATCTTAACGAATATTACACCATAAGATTCAGCGTATCAGAGAACCTTATTGTAGAAGTTTCAAGCTCCTATCTACAAAAATGTGGAATTTCACATTTTTTGCCAGAAGGCAAAAAATCACGGATGCGTGTTTATTTGTTTTTCGTGTGTTTTTTTCCCAGGGGTGATCGTATCGACTCAGTGGGCCTAGAATGTCGCAAAAGAGCTCATTATGACTTAAATTAAAAGTCCTAGTGCTCTTTTTAAGTGACCAAAAAATTGGAGGGCATATATTCCCCTCCCACGCTCATTTTTCTCCAAAGTCACCGGATCAAAATTCTGAGATAGCTATTTTATTCAAAAGAGTCCAACAACCTACTAACTATGTCTTAGAGGACAACTTAATCCCCCAAAGTCCCCATGGGAGGTGCTACAAGTTACAAACTCTGACCTGTGTTTACATATAGTAATGGTTACTGGGAAGTGTATAGACGTTTTCAGGGGGATTATTTTTTTTTTTGGGGGGGGGGTATTTAGGGGGGGTACGTAGGAAAATCTTTCCATGGAGGAAATTCTCATGGGAGGAGAGACTTTCAATGAAGGGGGCGCAGGATTTTCTAGCATTATTTAAAAAAACAATGAAAAAATAAATATGAAAAGTTTTTTCTACTGAAACTGAGGAGCAGCATTAAAACTTACTACGAACAGAAATTATTAGGCATGTAAGGAATTTACCTCCTCGCAATACTTCGCTCTTTGTGCTAGATTATTTTTAATAATTTCAACTATTTATTCTACGGCCTTTGTGATTCATGGGTCATTCTTAAGGAATTGAGACAAAATTTAAGCTTAAATGTAAATAGTGAGGTATCGACGAGGGGTGAGCCCCTCATATACGCAATAAAAACATACGAATATAGAAGTTCGCTAAGTAAGTTAATTCGTAAGTTACGTATATTTTAACTTATGAAAACGTTCGTAAAAAATTAAAAGTTATAGTTTCCTTTTTAAGTAATAAAAATTGGAGGGCAACTAGGCCTCCTCCCTCGCTCATTTTCTCTCAAAATCTTCCAATTAAAACTAAGAGAAAGCCATTTAGCCAAAAAAAAATTCATATAAAAATTTCGTTTTGATTGTTTATGTGCGGAGAGCCAAAATCAAAACATGCATTAATTCAAAAACGTTCAGAAATTAAATAAAAAAATAAGTTGTTTTAACTGAAAGTAAGGAGCGATATTAAAACTTAAGACGAACAGAAATTACTCCGTATACAAAAGGGGTTGTTCTCTCCTCAACGCCCCGCTCTTTACGCCTTATCAAAACATGCATTAATTCAGAAACGTCCAGAAATGAAACAAAAAAAAGTTTTTTAAATGAAAGTAAGGAGCGACACTAAAACATAAAACGAACAGAAATTACTCCGTATATGAAAGGGGCTTTTCCTCCTCAACGCCCCGCTCTTTACGCTAAAGTTTTTTACTGTTTTAAAAAGTAGAGTTAAGAAAATGAGTCAAACTTTAGCGTTAAGAGCGGGACTTTGAGGAGGAAAAGCCCCTTTCATGTATGGAGTAATCAAACAGTTCGTGGTAAAGAACTGTAGTAAGGAGCGACCCGGCTAAATAGTAACCAAAACTTTAAAAAATGGAATTTTTATAAAAAACAGTCACATCAAAAGAATTGCATCTTTTTGCTGATTTTAAATATATAAGTTTCGTTAAGTTTTGACTTACCCATCAAAAGTTACGAGCCCGAGAAAATTTGTCTTATTTTGAAAAATAGGGGGAAACACCCCTTACAAATCATATAGTTTGAACGAGAATCACACCGTCAGATTCTACGTATCAGAGAACCCTACAGTAGAAGTTCCAAGCTCCTATCTACAAAAATGTCGAATTTTGCATTTTTTGCCACAAGACAGGACACATGTGCGTGTTGATTTGTTTGTTTTGTTTGTTTGTTTGTTTTTTTCCCAGGGGTGATCGTATTGACCCTGTGGTCCTAGAAAGTTGCAAGAGTTCTCATTCTAGCGGAAATTCAAAGTTCTAGTACCCTTTTAAGTGCCCAAAAAATCGGAGGGCACCTAGGCCCCCGCCCACGCTCATTTTTTTCCTAAAGTCACCGGATCAAAATTCTGAGATAGCCATTTTATTCAGCATAGTCGAAGAACGTAATAACTATTTCTTTGGGGAAGAATTACACCCCACAGTCCCCGTGGGAGGGGCTGCATGTTACAGACCTTGACCAGTTTTTACGTATGATAATTGTTATTGGGAAGTGTAAAGACACTTTCAGGGGGATTTTTTTTGGCTAGGGGAGGGGTTGATGGGAGGGGGTTATGCGGGGGGAACTTTCCATGGAGGAATTTGTCATGGGGAAAGAAAAGATCCAAGAAGGGGGTGCAGGATTTTTTAGCATTTTTTTTTAAGAATGAAAAAATAAATATGAAAAAGTTGTTTCAACTGAAAGTAAGGAACAACATTAAAATTTAAAACGAACAGAAATTATTATGCAAATGTGGGGTTCACCTCCTTCTAATACCTTGCTCTGTACGCTGAAGTAATTATATTAATTTCAACTATTCATTCTGCGGCCTTTGTGATTCATGGGTCATTCTTATGGAATTGGGACAAAATTTAAGCTTTAGTGTAAATAGCGAGGTATTGACGAGGGGAGGATCCCTCATATACGTGATAAAAAACATACAAATATAGAAGTTCGATACGTAAGTTAATTCGTAAGCTACATATATTTTTACTAATAAAAACATTCGTAAAAAATAAAAAGTTTTAGGTAAATAACCAAAAAATTCGGGGGTAGCATGCGCCTATCCCTCGCTTCTATTTTCTCAAAATCGTCCTATCAAAACTATGAGAAAGCCATTTATCCGTAAAATTTGTTAATATGCAAATTTGTTTTAATTATTCATGTGCGGAGAGCCAAAATCAAAACATGCATCAATTCAAAAACTTTCAGAAATTAAATAAAAAAAGACAAGGTTTTTTCAACTGAAAGTAAGGGTGATAATAAAACTTAAAACGAACAGAAATTACTTCGTATATGAAAGGGGCTGTTCCCTCCTGAACGCCCCGCTCTTTACGCTAAAGTGTTTTACTGTTTTAAAAAGTAGAGTTGAGAGAAAGAGTCAAACCTTAGCGTAAAGAGTGGGGTGTTGAGGAGGGGACAACCCCTTTCATATACAGAGCAATTTCTGTTCGTTTTTTAGTTTTAATATCGCTCCTTACTTTCAGTTAAGAAAAAAATTGTTTTTCTATTTAATCACTTCATAGATTGAACAAACTGTGGTCAAATGAAGGGCTCACCAATAAAGTGCTTGTCAAGATATTTTCAAAAATCTCAGGTCCTGATCCATTAGCTGTGTGGCAAAGATTAAAATAATGTGCAATGTGTTTATCATATTTGAAATTTATCATTAGCCGAATATTTAAGAACTAAGTTTTATATTAACTAATTTTGATTTGTCATACTTTGTCTATTTTATTTTTTTTTTGTTTATTTGTTTCGCTTGTTAAGAGTTTTGTATTGTTCGTTTGTTATATACGTGGTATCCCAATATCAAGTGTTTTCAAGCCTTTCTTTGGGCAGCCACTTGGATTAATGTTATGTGTTATATCATTTTGTAATTAAACAAATTGAACAAAAATTGAACTATATGGATGCTAAAAATAGGTTCTTTAGGATCCAAATGTTCATATAATTGGCACAATTTTCTTTGTTTCTAAAGAATTATTATAATTGACGCTTAAATTTAAGTTATATATAATCATACTTTAATATGTGTATTCTGTTATGCTTTTAGATGTGTATATTTCACAAGAATAAAATAAATATATTTGTTTCCATATAAAGAGTTTCAATTCCACTTTAAAAAAAAGCCGAGTTGTCAATTGATTCTTATAAAGCAATAAAACATTAATTTCCTAAATGAGACAATTTTTGTGGCAAACAATAAGAGATGTTTTAAAAAGAATTTTAAGTGTAATCTAAGTATAAATGATAAATGTCCCGTGTCCTGTCTAAGAACCCTTAAAAACAGCCTACTGATTAGCTGCTTTGCAAATAAATCAAATTTCTATGCTCTTAAATTTAACATTACTGATTACCATATTCCTTGTATTGTGATAATAAAAATAATACAAATTAATAATTTAATTCACTCAACTAAAACACATTTTTTCAAATTTACTAAACAATATTAAGTAGTTTTGCTGAGAAGAAGTAGATTATGTTTTTGGAACGATGCACTTTAGTATTAAGTGATTGTGATGTTTTGTTCTTAACGCCTGAAGTATTAAAATTGAAATCAAATCAACTTTTGGCAAAAATCCCCCCTCATCTATTCTGTGACTTCTTAAATTTTAATTGAGAACAGCCATAAATTTTTAGATCTATTAAATAGAATCAAATGTTCGTTAGTTGGTTAGTCTCCCTCCCCCTCCTGTTGCTCTGTTTTGAGCTATTCAAACTAGAAACATAAAATTTTGGAGAATTCTGAGAATAAACGGACAATAAATTTAGATTAAAAGAACTTGGAAATTTGATTTTATTATAACAAATATTCAAGAAACGAGGACCTGAGCTCAGTAGTAGCAAGATTCAAAAGCCCAGGCTGCTCGAGAGTGAAGCTAAGACCCTAATTGGAGACTGGACCCCACAAAGCCATTCGAGGAAGGTTGTGTCGGGCTTAACATGTGACGGACTAAGTTTACAGCCTGTTCACAAGGTCTGAAGGCCATGGTCAAAGATCATGGCCATAATTGATAGGTTTGGGTTGTGTCAGGCTATAGTTATGAAGACAGAAGACTTAAAGCAACCAAATTATGGCTTGTGGAATCCAAAGGCCTAAACGAACGGGAATAGGTCATAATAACTTGGTGATGCTAGCTTTTGATTGCTAATGTAAAAGAATGATTTTTATTTACCAGTATTTTCGGTTGATTTTAAACATATGTTTATGGTTTTATGAATGGCAGCACTTCATTGCGAACTTTTCTCACCTGAAGCAGCAGCAACCAACAGTATAAGGGTCAAGCAAACAGTTTTCATCTTCAACTGATAAGCAGCTTATCGACTACTGATTTGAATTAACTAAAAAATCTCTTTTATAATGCTTAAGTTGCGAAATATATAGTGCAGTCAAACAAGATTGGTTTTTTGAAGGTATTATGAGCATGTTTTTTTCAAAGCAATTTAAACGCCTATTGGGTTTTATTTGGGTGGATAATATTTATTATTGTACAGTTTGTTAACCCAAACATATATTGTGAAATAAAAAAAAAACACCAAAACTTCTTGTGTCTTTGTCATTGGGTCTTTGTCAAACCTAGGTTTTGCGTCTTTGGTCTTTGTCAAACCTTTCATTGGGTCTTTGCACTCATTCACTCATTCCTGCTTCTCAGTGTACATCATACTTCCTGCTTTAAAGTTTTTGCCTGAAAGGGTTAAATAAGCTTTCAGACGAGGCTGGATAGGACACCTTTAGTAGTCATTTTTTGTTTTCTCAAAACACCTTTGCAGCCATCAAAAACAAACTTGAGGGTGTTTCAGCAAAATATTAATATGTTATAAACTACAGTTTGGGAGTTTCAAAATTAAATATTTCCTTTAATAAGAAATAAATAGCCTATATCGTTAGGTTCTAGTGAAATAAAATTTAGAAATACCCCTCAATGTTAATTGCCCCTATGCACAGGTAGATACACAGGGGCTGGTACGACCCCCCTCTCCCCCAAGAAAATCTGGTTCCTTCTTTCTCTGTTTTTTCTTTTTTTCTTTTTTTTTTTAAGAATGAATTTCAGAGATTATTACGTATATGAGGGTGTTCGCTCCCCTCGTCAATACTTCGCTTTTTACACTAAATTTTTGATTTTTTTTTAGTACTTCCAAAACAGCTATATATTCTAATTAATCGGACTTTGTGATCCAGGGATCGCTCTTAAGGAATAAGAACAAAATTCAAACTTCAGCGTAAAGATTTTGCTCATCTAGTGTCGCTATTTACTTTTTTTTATTTTTGTTTAATTTCTTAGTGTTTTCGTACCGGAAACATCTGTCACAATTTTTTAATTTAAAGTTTACAGAATACTACTTTGAAAAAAACTCATTGAGGGGGGAAAAGACCTTTTTTACCAATTGAGGCTTACAGCTCTTGGAACTATGGTAGGACTATGCCTTCCATAAGAAATTTATATATTAACGATGGAAAACTAGCATATTTTACAGCTCTTTCCCTGGGTATGGAAGAGAAGGGGGTTTCAAACCTGTACCCACAGTTATTTGACAAATGGACAATTTTCGATCTGATACATTTTTGGAAAAAAGAGGAGAGTTGCCATCTGATCACTTTTGATTCTTTGAAAGGGAAACTAAACTTCAAATTTCCAATCCAATCTTTTTGAAACTTCATACGGTAAACTCTTCAATAAACACCTTCTATACCCCCGGGACATACCTTACAACCTTGTCCAAGGAATCTTGGGGCAAAGGCTTTACTATATGACCTTTGGGCTATTTTTAGCACAATGACTATCTCAAATTTTCGATCAAATACATCTGGAGAAAAGAGAGCTTAGGAGTGTGTTGCCCACTGATCATTTTTGGCTCTTAAAATGTATACCTAGAACTTCCACTGTTTAATCAAGAATTGTTAAGTTGTAAAAAGTTGTTGATGCATATTGCACATTTTTCTAAATCTTGCCATCTTTGTCAGCTTTTTGTTTATTTATCATAAAAATTTGTTAAATTGGGAGCTATTGTTCAACCAATTCCGAATGCTCAAAATCTTCTAAATTTATCATTGTCATTTATATAGGTTTATATATCATTTATTATATCATTTATTATAATATATTATTTTCATTATTATATCATTTATTATTATTATTATTATATTTATTATACATATTATTATTATCATTTATTATATCATTTATCATTTATATATACACTTTAAATGAAAGTACAATAATACAACATCAAAAATGTTCTGCTTTTGTGTATTCTCCATTGCATAAAATAAAACATAAGTGACTGATTGAGTACAGCAAAAAGTTTAAAACAAGAATTATTTTACGTGACTTGATAGCACAGCACTAACGGCTCTTAACTGTGGTTGAGGTAACCAAGTTCGGATCATAAATCAGGCAAATTATTAAGGAGCTGAAAAGGGTATTCAAAATCAAACCAGTTCCAATTTAAACCCATAGGACAAATTAGTTAGAAATATGAAGCGTGTAGGTGTTTGCATAAGAATAAATTTAATTTTAAGATAATAAAAATAGATGATGAAAAATTCGAAACTGATAAATAGAAAATAAAAAAAAGTCGGTTTCAAAATGGATGGAAAGTATAAAATACTGTTTTCTAGAGAATCTAGAAACAATATATCGAAGTATGTGAAGTATTGAAGTAACAATAAGCAAATTGTATTTCTGGCTATTTCTATCAAAACGGCTATTTATAAATTTTAATTGGATGTATTTGAGGAAAAGACTTGCGGGGAAAGGGGGCTGGCTACCCTTAGCTCACTTTCGACTCTTAAAAAGTGCAAAAGAAAACCTCTAAATTTTGTACAACTATGCCTTCTATAAGAATTTTATAGGTTATCAATGGACAGCTAGCATATTTTACAGCCCTTTCCCAAGGTATGGAAGGGAAGGGGGGTTCAAACTCGTAACATCAGTTATTTGACAATTTCGAACAAAACTGCTATTTAAAAATTTCGATCCGATACGTTTTTGGGGGAAATAGGACGTTAGAGAGGGCTAGTTGCCATCCGATCACTTTTGACTCTTTGAAAGGGAAATTGAACTTCCAATTCCCAATAAAATGAGCCTTTTAAAAATTGTATACGGTAAATTTTTCCATAAGAATCTTGGGGCAATGGATCGGCTACATGGCCTTTGGACTATTTTCAGCATAATGGCTATCTCGCATTTTCGATTAGATGCATCTGGGGAAAAGAAAGCTTAGGGATGTGCTACCCTCTGATCATTTTTTGGCTCTGAAAGGGGAGAACTAGAACTTTCAGTGTCCAATCAAAGGAACTTCTTCAAAAGGTTATACGACCCTTTCCTTCCATAAAACATTATATGTCCCTGAGGAATAGCTTAAAACCCATGACCCCAAGCTTTATTGTCATATGATACATTGACTGTTTTGAACGAAATAGCTATCTCAAAAATTTGATCGAATTCATTCGGGGAAAAGGGAAGGGGGGGGGCTATTTATCCTCCGATTACTTTTACTCTTAAAATGGAACCAGATCTTTCAATTTATGGTGAAATGAGCACCTTCCTAATATTTTAAGGCCTTGTCTTCTACAAAACCTTATATTCCCCCAGGACACAGCTTACAACACTTGCTCCTGGGTTCTGGGGGGGGGGGGGTTGTATGGATCCTTAACTCATCTACTATTTGATATTTGGTCTATACTGAACAAAATGGCTGTACCAAAATTTTGGCGGATGAAATTGGGGAAAAGAGGGTGTGAGGGGCTAATTACCCTCCATTTGCTTTTTAAAACAGTTCAAAATGGGGATGAAACCTTTTTGTTGACAGTGAATAGATATAAAATTATTTAACTGGATATTTCGAACACATATACAGTGTTCATCATCAGCAGTAAAAACAGTTTTACCACTGATGATGAACACTGTATATGTGTTCGAAATATCCAGTTAAATAATTTTATATCCATTCAATGTCAATAAAAAGGTTTCATCCCTATTTTGAACTGTTTTACTTTCGTCATGGAAAGGCAGTGTGGTCTTCGAAGTTATCTACATTTGCTTTTTACTCTTGGAAAGGATACTAGAACTTTTAATTTGTGTTATAACGACCCCCTTTCAACATTCTGGGACCACTGGGTCAATACGATCAACCCTGGGGAAAAACAACAAAAAAAAGCAAGGAAAAAAAACAAACAAATAAACACGCGGTCGTGATCTGTGTTCTGGCAAAAAATACAAAATTGCACATTTTTGTAGATAGGAGCTTGAAACTTCTACAGTTGTGTTTTCTGATACACTGAATCTGATGGTGTGATTTTCGTTAAGATTCTATGGCTTTTAAGGTGTGTTTTCGTCTATTTTCTAAAATAAGGCAAATTTTCTCAGGTTCGTAACTTTTAATGGGTATTACTAAACTTGAAAAAAAAAACTTATATATTTAAAATCAGCGTAAAAATTAAGATTCTTTTGATATAATTATTGGTATCAAAATTTTATTTTTAGAGTGTCGGTTACTATTGAGCCGGGTTAGTGCTAACTACAGTTTGTTACCACGAACTGTTTGATTGACTATCAAAATCTTAGCAGATCCAAATAACTATAAAACTAAACTGATATAAAAGTTTAAAGCTTATGGGCATAATTCTAGATAATAGGCTTTATACTACCGTCAAAAACAGTCTACGCAGGATAATGACACGTTTGTCTTTTTGATATTTCATATGCCTTACTACTCTTTACTAGAATAGCATCGATTTTTGTGTCGTTGCTCCTATTCGAACTGCGCCTATTAAATAATTTAATATTGAAGCCTTATTGCCTTTACTATAGGCAACGCTATTACGCTGCCTCTGATATTCATAAAATTTTGACAAAAAATTGATTCTGCATTTTATTCCATTTTAAAATGACTAAATGAGTTAAAAAACACTATGTTTGTTATTCATTCTCTGTTAGCTTTAAAATCATTTATGCTCTTCTCAATAAGCTGAATACTTTTTTAACAGGGGGTGAAGCTCCGTGAGATTCCGTATGAAAATAAAAATATAATTTCTTATAAATTTTTTATAATTGTGAAATATAAAAAAAATGTCATTTTAACCTATTTTGTGCTCTTTTCAATTTTTGGTCGTAAGCTAACATCGGAAAAATTGAAGAAAGTTAGGAACACTGCAAGAAAAATTATTGAAAAGGCTTAATATTTAATAGAGAGGAAAAGAGGCCTGTACAAGAATTATCCGAGTCATAGATCATGTGAAAATAAGACGAATGCCAAGAAAGTGGAGAAAGCATTAAAATATGAACCTAGGAGGTGTGAAGTGTAGGCCATGGAAAAAATTGCTGAGGATCTGGAAAATCCATCTAGACGGCATAATAGTAAAATATTGTACTGGCATTTTAATAAATTGAGAGGAAGTAGTCAATTTGGCCTTTTCCCAGTTAAAGGTTAAATAAAAAAAAAAAATTTCAACTAAAAGCAAGGAGCAATATTAAAGCTTAAAATGAACAGAAATTAATACGTATGTAAAGGAGGCTGTCCCCTCCTCAACATGTAACTATTCACACAAAAGGTTTTTCGGTATTTTAAAAACTTACTTATTGTTCTAAGTAAACAACCTTTGTGTTTCAGGAGTCGTTTTTAAAAAATTGGGACAAAATTAAATTTCAACTTAATGAATGACGTTTTGAGGAGCAGACAACCCCCCCTTGTATGCTTAATAATTTCTGTTCATTTTAAGCTTTATTATTGCTCCTTACTTCAGTTGAAAAAACTTGATTTTTTAATTTAATTTCTTATCTTTTTTAAATAATGCCAGGATATCTGGCTCCAACTCCACGGAAAAATACCCCTCCCCAAGGAAACATCCTCTTGAAAATTCAATCCTGGTGAAAATTTACCCCGGACAATTACCCTAAGCTCCTCCAAACGTAAAATTGAGAGAGTAAACAGAAAAAAAAAGAGATATAAAGGAATTTCATATTGGAATTTTGGCAAATTCCCTCTCTGCACAATTTTTACTGAAAATTTCAACCCTGAAACATTCTCTCATCATGGAAAGATCCTCCCACGTAACCCCCTTCTCTTTACCTCCCCACCACCAGAAAAATCCCCCCAGAAAACGTTTGTATACTTCCCAATAGCCAATATTATGCGCAAACAATGGGCAAAGTTCATAACTCGCAGCTCATACCCGGGGAATGTGGGGAAATAAGTTGTCCTCAAAGACATAGTTATTAGAGTTTTCGACTATGCTGAACAAAATGTATATCTCAAAGTTTTGATCCGGTGACTCTGGGGAAAAAGAACATGGAAGAGTGTCTAGTTGCCCTCAAATGTTTTTGGTATCTTAAAACAAAGTCACTTAAAAAAAAAACAGATAAATTGGCATCCGTGATCTTTCTTTTGGCAAATAACACGAAATACCACATTTTTGGAGATAGGAGCTTGAAGCTTTTTACAATAGGGCTCTGTGATAGGCTGAATCCGATGATGATTCTATGACTTTTAGGGGGGGGGTCCACTTTTTTGAAAATATAGGTGAATTTTCTCAGGCTCGTAGTTTTGATGAGTAAGACCAAACTTGGTGAAAATTCCACACTGAAAATCAGCATACAAGTCCAATTCTTTTGATGGGTCTGTTGGTGTCAGAATTTGGTTTTTTAGTGTTAATGAACTCTATATTAACTGCTAATTTACAAAAACTATAAATACACACAACCGTCGGGGGAAGGCTCAAACAGCCTGATGTTGGACGGCTGCAATCCTCTAATTCTCAACCTAATTAATTAACGAAAAAACAATATTAAAGAAGGACAAAAACACTCTCACTCAATTACCCCTTAATACCAGAATATACATAAGAAAGGCTAACAATAATAATATATAAAACAAGAAAAAAAATTAGCTCCCCACTCCCAATAAATGTTTTTTTTTAATTTTACTTTAAACGACCCAATATGATCCGCCTCCCTAATGCCAGCTGGGAAATCATTCCAAATAGCTGGAGCTAAATACCTACTTCCGAAAGCTGCACGTGTGGTGTCTCGGCACTCAACAATCAAATTATCTGCCTCTCTAGTCTCATACCCATGGAGTGAACGATTTACTCGAAAAAAAAAAACTGGTAAAAACTGGAGGACATACATCATTGCAACATCGATACGCAAAAACAGCAGCTTGATAATCTCGAATCTGACCAATGATAAGCACTCGTAATTTCTTAAAACAGGACGTGGTATCATTCACATTTTCTACATAATTACCAAGAAAACGTACTGTTTTATTTTGTAGTATCTGCACTCTTTTAAAATTTGCATAGAAATTACTAGACCAAAGGACACAACCGTAAGAAATATAAGGCGCAACAATGGTGTGATATAATATTAAAAGAACTGATAATGGTAAGACATGCTTTAATCGACGCAAAATTCCCAAACCTCTAACAACTTTAGCTGCAACAAGATCACTATGGTTCTTCCAAGATAGATTACAATCAAGCTGGAATCCCAAATAACGTACTTCATACACCCGTGACAAAGGCCTACCGTTAAAAAATATCTTTTTATCAGCACATAGAGGCTTACCATCTCTCCTATAAATCATAAAATTAGTTTTAATAACGTTCACTTACAAAAGGCTCAAACTTGTAAATACAAAAAATGCCTTTAATACCTTATTTACTTTCAACAACAAATCATCGACCTATCTACTAGACACAGTTAAAGCAGTATTATCCGCAAAAGCCGTAATAAAACACTCAGGTAAGTAGAAACGCATTGAATCAACATACACAAGGTACAGAAGTGGTCCCGAAACAGACCCCTGAGGTACACCACACCTCACTTGAAAATGAGAAGAAAACACAGCATTTAATACAACTTGAATAGATCTACCACTTAGAAAACTATGAACTCCAAGGGATTGTAGACGTTTGAGTAGAATATCAAAATCCACTGTATCGAATGCTTTTCTAAAATTGATAAAAACAGTCAAAGGGATTTCACCGCGTTCAAAGCATTTATTTACAGTATCACAAAGGGAATGCACGACATCCAACGTCGAGTGACCTTTTCTAAAGCCAAACTAGTTTTCACTTAACATCCCGATTTCATAAGGTGATCATAAAGCCTTTTATGCACAATTTTTTCAAATATTTTTGAAAACAAAGTTAGGATTGATATGGGTCTATAATTTTCAATTTCTAGCTTAGAGCCACATTTGTGAAGGGGGATTACTTTTGCCCTTTTAAATGCATCAGGGAATATACCCGTTTGGAGGGAAAGATTGATTATATGGACTAGACATGGCATTAAATAACACATCACTGACTTAAAAGTTTTCAGATTAAAGCCATCTGTCCCTGCTGAATTCGATTTGTTTGTTTTCACAACCTTCAGAATTTCATCTCCAGTACAAGACTGAAATTAAATATCATTTCCAATTCCTCTATCATCCACAAATTCCTCTTTCATTAAACCGTTATTAAAGTTCACTAACCCTTTCGCCTGTACATTTTCCCCAACACTTGAAAAAAAATCAGCAAATTTAGTCATGATACTTATTTCATCATTAATAAGTTCTCCTTGAATCAGTAGCGAATTAGGTGGAGCTTCTTTCTTCTTTCCCAATAGGTCATTAATAACTTTCCGAATTCCTTTAGTATTATCCTTATTTAAACTCAATTGGTGGGCAAAGTATTCTTTTTTAGCTTTCTTCTCATCGAGTTTACTTTATTGCGTATTATTATGAATTCTTCCAGTTTCTTGGCACATTCACTATTTAAATATTCCACATACGCTTGATTTCTTAAATCTGACACTTTAAGAGTTTCAATAGTTATCCAGGGCTTCCTGGGTTCACGCTTACGTGGTTTCAAGAATTTCACTTGGCAAGTCTCATCATGAATTGGCTGTACGACTCCCATCATACGATCAAATGCATCAGAAGCGTCATCTTTCATATCCATAATCTTACTAAAAGCAGTGGTACTCGACTCTTTGCCAAACCTCTGTAAATTCACCTTTTTCAACTACCTACTCTTTACTTTTTTAATTTTATTTCTTTTTATTCGGCGACAAGGTACTGCTCCAACGACTGGGAAATGGTTTGAACAAGGGTATAGAAACACATCGGCATAACTACGGTCCAGATACTTTGAACCAACAAAAATATTATCAATGAGAGTGGCTGAATGACTCGTAACACGTGTTGGAATGTTTACTATGGGGAAAAGATCATGAGTAACCATCAAATTAAAAAAAAAATCAAAATTCGCTCCATTCGATGTAAGCAGATCAAAATTGAAATCACCCATACAAATAAAATCTAAACCTGTCCTAGACACTGGACGCGCATTTTGATCAAACCCATGCTCAAATTCTCCCCAGCTAGCATTTGGTGGTTTATACACAACACTAATCAAAAATTTACTACTTCCCATATCTAAATCGAGACTAAAACTTTCGAATTTACCCTCTATCCAAACATCAATATCATTTCTTACTTGGTAAGTCAACGACTTAGAAATCAAACACGCAATTCCCCCTCTATAAAATGACGTCCGGTTTTTAATCTCCAAATTATAATCTGGAAAAGAGTACAATGAGACAGAGTGTTCCTGACTCAAAAAACTTTCGCAAATACCAATAAAACTAACTTTACCTTAAGAATCCGAGAGAAATTGCAATACATCCTCATAACACGTGGTTAGGTGGCAATTCCAGGCGACTAAACTCAGTAAATCGGCTTCCGCGGGGTTTAACTGCGAACATTGAACATATGCACTGTTTCTCAACTGTTTAAATCTAACGTGGTTCATACAAGGCTCAATATCAGTTGCTATTTGTGCCGACAAAACCTGTTCAAGGAGAAAAGGTCGGCTCATTAAATCATCCAGCGAGAGTAAATGAAATCTCGAACCAAAACAAATCTCTCTCTCTAAAAAAAAAAAAAAGAAAAGAAAAAAAGCAAGGAAGGAAAAATACACATAAAATGAGAGAAAAAGAAAAGTTGAAAATACAAGCAAAAACATTAAAGCAAGATAAACAAATGCAAAAAACACTAACCACAACATATGAGACTAAATACAGTCGGTAATAGAACGGATCTTCTTGACTGTTGACCCTAGACTAGGCTTTGCCAAAATCTGACCCTGATCTGACCAAACATTTCTTTGACCATACTTGTCTTTCACTGCGTTCAAAATCTCCCCACGACGCTTAGTTAGAGTCTCTGATACAAAAACACTAGTTGAAGCAAGTTTAGCTTTTGTTTTAAACACTCTACGGGCCTCATCTTTGCCATAAAATTATCGACGACCGGAGCAGCTCTAACAGAACTTTCTTCATGCTGTGTAGTCGGATTATTCAATCGGAGATGGTATACATTAATCAAATCAGAAGATGAAAGGTCGGTCACAGACATTTTGCTATTTATAATGTAATATATTGTCGTACGAGTGTCTATACCAGGTAACTGCTTTACCCCGTGAAATACAAGACTATCAAGTAAGGACTCTTGATCATAATCATCAAGCTTATTTTCTATTCTACTAATCCTCTCCTCCAAATTTTCAATTTGAGTTCTCAGACTTCTCGGAGTCTGCTCAATTTTTGCAAATTTTGGATTAAACTCGGGCGTGACTGAATCATAAGCCTGGCAGACTATCAGTTCAGTAGCCTCTTTCAGTGACCTTGGGTCTTTGAACTTTTCAGTCACTTTCTTTGTAATATTTTCCAGCAGATCTTCTTGTATTCTCCAGTTGGGCTTCAGTTGCAACTAATTTTTCATACATTGGGACGATACTTGAAGAAACAGAGTTAGACCCTAATTTATCACTTGCTTTCAGGGCTAAAAAAGTCTTAGAAAGAGTTTCATAAATTTCAGGAGTATTATCAAGTTCCACAATTGCTTTTTTGACAGCAGGCGTGGATGAATCTATCGTTTTAAGATTGTATTCTTGAATATTCGCATCTATTAACCTAAATTCATCATGACTACCGTAACAAAAGACCAGATAAGTGGGCTTTCCGTGCGAATCCTTTCCTATTTGCAAAATTATCACAGGCCATAGGGGGTAGTTCTTGAATTTAGCTAGCACAAAATCAAAATTCTGCTTGAAACGCTACATTATTAACAGTATCTGATTATTAGAAGTCGATAAACAGAGCAAAAAGACTTATCATTCAATAAATAATCCTCCAAAAAATTTCAGTCCCAATTTGCAAAGCCTATTTCAGTAATTGCAAGTTACTTCGTAACAGCACATTTAAATCAAAGCAGTAGCTAGCTCAGATCATGAACAATGTAAAAAGATAATCCGATTAGTTTATATGTTGTAACCTTGAAAAATAGTTCAGTACTGAAAACTTGAAAACTAGTTCAGTTACAATTGAGCCTGGTCATTCCTTGTTTACAGTTCGCCACTACGGACTGTTTAATATTAGACAAATACATTAAAGTGATTAGTGCTATGTACAAGAGCTAATTTTTTTTTACATTTTTTTCAACTGGAAGTAAGGTGCAAAATTAAAAATTAAAACGAACAGAAATTTTACGTATATAGAAAGGGTTGTCTCCTCCTCAACACCTTGCTCTTTACGGTAATTTTTTTTTAGTACTTTCAAAAAAGAGCCTCATTGTTTTAATTAAACAGCCTATGTGTTTCCGAAGTCATTTTTAAAGAATGTAGACAAAATCCAAACTTTGGCGTAAAGAGAGAGGTGTTGGTGAGGGGCAAACCCAGTTATATTTCTAATAATTTCTGTTTGCTAATGTTTTGATGTTGCTCTTTAACTTTAGTTGATTTGCTTTTTAACTCTGATCGGTCTTTTACTAATGCCAGGAAATCTGACCCCACCTCCACGGAGAAACCCCCTCCCCAATTCAGTTCCAATTCCAAAGAAAAGACAGCAAGAGAGAACTCCGAGCAAAGGAAAAAGCAAATAAAAAGATTTTTGTATGAGAATTCCTGGCAAATTCCACCTGTGAATAATTTCCCCTGCAAGTTCACTTCCTTGAAACTTCTCTCCATGGAAAATTACCCCATGGAAAAAATCCCATCAGAATATTTGCCCCCCCCCCCCACCCTCGAAAATGTAAGCATTCATCTCAATAACAAATGCTATACAAAAACAAGAGGCATATTTTATAAAAAAAAAGGCCTTTCCTCTGGGGCTCTGGGGAGGGGGGCATGTTATACCAGAGGCATAGCTATTGGGCCTTTTAACTATGATGAACAAAATGACTATCTAATAATTTTGATCAGGCAATTTCAGGAAATAAGGGGCGAGGGAGGAGGCCTAGTTGCCACCCGTTTTCAATGTCGCTTAAGAAGGTTACTAAAACTTTTAATTTCTGTTCAAATGAGCCCTCTCCCGATACTCTAGGACCACTGGGTCGACACCATCACCCCTGGAGAAAACAAACAAAACAAACAAAAAACAAATAAACACGGATCTGTGATCTTTCTTTTGGCAAAAAAAAAATGGAAAACTCCACATTTTTGTAAAAAGGGGCTTGAAACTTTTACAATAGTGTTCTGATACGGTGAATCTGATGGTGTGATTTTCATTAAGATCACTCGACTTTTAGGGGGTGTTTCCCCCTTTTTTTGAAAATAAGAAAATTTTCTCAGGCTTGTAACCTTTGATGGGTTAAACTAAACTTAATGAAACATATATACTTGAAATCAGCATAAGAGCCCAATTCTTTCGAAATATCTATTGAGATTGAAATTGCATTTTTTAGAGTTTTGGTTACTATTTAGCCGGGTTGATCCTTACTTACAGATCCTGACTACAAAATGTTTATTAAAACTGCTGCAGTTAATATGGGAAAAGAGGTTAATAGCTGGTTTCATATCAAATCAGGATTAAGGCAAGTTTGTGACCTAGTCCCATCCATATGGATCATTTTGATGGACTTGGTTTTTAGGAGCTTAGGAAAGGGAAATGGAGAACACGGAATCAAATAGGGAAGGAAAAGTTTCTTGGACTTAGATTATGTTGATGACTTAAGCATCGTACATAAAACAGTGCACTTTCCCTATAGTATTAGATATAGACTAAGATCACGCTATGAACAGGTTTTATTATTGACAAAGGGAAGCAGCCTTAATCCTGGGTCTCCAAGAAGGCTATGGGCTTTAAGGTGAAACTTTCAGGGAATTTTCAGAGGGGGGGGGCATTGAACACTAACTTATTTAGGTTCTCAAATGGCATTCCTGTGCAACATCTCAGATACAAAAAGAAATCAAGGTTGCAACTAACAGGAAAAGTTGAGGGGCATGTTAAACTAAACCGAAAGACACTGTTTTGAACCAGGTTGTCAAACTGGCTTATCTGTAATATCCCAGGAAGAGCTTAGGACATAAAGTTAAAATTTTCAAGAAATATTGAGAGTGTAATGAACTAAATCAAGAGAATATGTGCATTCAGGTTGTCAAAATTCAAAATATCTCAGAAATAGCGGGAGGTATTAGAGTTAAAACCTTCAGGGGATATTGAATGAGGGAGGATGTTGAACCAAGCCATGCGCCACTATGTCTATCCAAGCTGATTCAGAAGACTCTATATGCATTCACACTATCAAAGGGCTCATCTGCAATGTCTCAGGTACTGCTAAGATGAAACTATCAGATCCTATTCAGGAAAATTTAGAACAAAGTCTGAAGACACTATTTGCATTAATGTTGTCGATAAGGTGTATATGCAACATTTCAAGATCGGTGAAGGATATTCAGTTGAAATTTTTCAATGGTTGTTTACTGGGGGTATAGAACCAAATCCAGAAACAATTTGTATATTTTAGTCATAAAAAAGGAACAGTCGCAATATCTTAGGGATGATTAAAGGGTGTTGAGTTGAAACTTTCACAGAATGTTGAGGTGTATTTTTAATTAAACCAAAGCACACAATGCTGTCAAAGTGGAATATTTCCAAAACTTCTGGAGGAGGTAAGGGCGTTAAGTTAAAACTATCAGGAAACGCTGAATGGACCTTAAACTAAATAAAAAGACACTGTATTCACTCTGTGCTATTAAAAGAGCGTGTTTTAATATTTCAGAAATGCCTTACGGTATTAAGTTGAAACTATTAGAATATTTTGAGGAGAACTCTTAACTAAATCAAAAGACACAATGTGCATCCAGGATGTCCAAAGAAAGTATTTGTGATATATCAGGAGCAGTTAAGGGCATCAAACCAAAACTTTCAGGGAAAGTTGAGGGAGATTTTGAATTAAATCCAAGACAATATGTCCATCCAGGTTTTTAAAAGGGCTTATCAGTAATATTTCATTGCACGCCTTACGGCATAAATCAATATTTTAAGGACCCAGCTGAACTTTGAGCGAATATTGAAAATTGGGATAAAAGAATTAAAACTGTTGTTGAATACCATAATCTTTCGCAGAAATAAAGCGTATTTTAAATTTTGACTCGGGGGAACCATGAGGACTTTGTCAAGGGAAAAAAGGTTTAGAAAAAATGTAAAAGTGTTGAATGTCTGGCAAAACACAAAAATCTTTTTAAACATTTCCTTTTTTTACAATTAAAAATTTTCCATTAAAAACGAACAAAAATTAGTTAAAAAAAACTTTTTTTTGCAAAAATAGTTTCCCCAATAAAAATAAAGAGCTAAATAAAACAAATGGAATGCAGGAGTAAATTGAAATAATATTTCAAACTAAATATAAACAAATATTACTATCAATAAATGAGTTAGGCCTAGAACAAACCTTTATTGCAATGAATAATCTGCGTTAAGCCTAAAACTAATAATAAAGATCACAAATAGGAGAAATACTAACTCCTCCTAAATCTTTTGATGACCAAGGCATCAATTGTGCTTTACAAAAACAAAACATATTTTAATTTGTTTCTCTTTTATTCAACATTTAGTTCAAAAATTGTTCGATTTTTCGGTCTAATTGCCTGATAATAGGAAGTACCAAATAGCTTGTATTTGATTTGTTTGTCGTTTCTTGTTTTGTTTTTTGTGTTTAATTGTCGCCACCTTCCATTAGTTGATTTATATATAGGCCTAGTTGGGTGACTATTTACCTGAACAAGCTTTGCTTCAAGTTTTGTCATGTTTATTGTTGATGAATAAACCATTTCTTTCTTTTAATATATATATATATATATATATATATATATATATATATATATATATATATATATATCGATTGTAAATTCAAAATTTGCTTAGGTCTTTAATAAGCCTAGAACACAGCTTAAATATACAATATTTACAGTTTATATATTGTTTATCTAATCTGTGGCCTAGAAAGATTAAACAATTCTGGTTTATCGTAAGTCTGTTTGTAATATATTTTGCTTAATGATTAACTGAAATTTCTGTTCGTTTTAGGTCTCATTTGTTTACTGATTTCTGTTCATTTTTTGTCTAATTTAGCTGTTTACTTTTCTTTGAAAAACTTTTTTGATGAAAATTCTTTAAATTAATCAATATATAACAAAGACTCTTCCATAAACCGTTTTTGTTAAGTTAATGTACATTATTTCAAATGTTAGGAAGACTCTTCTATATCAGTTGATACAAAGGACGATTTTTGAACCAAAGTCAATTTGTTATTCTAATTTTGTTTCTAATTTTCTTAGTATTTGGCTTGCAGTAACTTCGGCTCAATGAATCAAAACCTTTGCAGACCTGGTTGTACTTAGGATTGAGTTGGAAGATTCAACAATAGCGTTTTCAAGTGATCAAAATGAAAATGTGCTAAATTTTTTTTAATCTAATATGGAAAAAAAGAATCAGAGACGCGGTGCAAAGTAGTTTTATTAAATCAATGCCAGTAAAAGAACAAAAGAGGATATGGCTTATTTTCCTATGGGTCTAGCAGCTATTGGTCGACTTAATGTGGATTGACTGAGACTACTTGTTTGTTTGAATCCGGTCTGCCCGAGACCAGTTTGACCAAGGCCAGTTTGCCCGAGACCCGTTTGCCCAAGGCCAGTTTGTCCAAGACCAGTTTGAGTTGATCCAGGTCGACCAAGACCGACCCCAGTTTGTCCAAAGCTAGATTGAACTCCACCAAGCCCACCGGCAACTGAAACAGAGTTCTTTATTAGCAAATCAAATTAAGAGCCAATAAAACACTTAAAGACAATGCAGCTGAAATCCAATTAGAAAATCATTGAAATCATTTCGTTTGAGACAACACAACGTGAACCTAATCAATTCCATCACAATTAAATAAAAAGAAACATATATTTTCAACCAAAAGTAAGGAGCAACGCTAAAACCTAAAATGAACAGAAATTATTACGTATATGAGGGTGATCGGCCCCTTCGTAATACCTCGCTCTTTATGCTAAAGCTCAGATTTTGTCTCAATTCTGTAAGAATGACACCTGAATCACAAAGGCCGTTTAATTAAAATAAATAGCTCTTTTAAAAGTACTGAGGAAAAGTTTAAATTAAAGAGCATTTTATTGACGAGGGGGTAACCCCTTATACATGTGATAGTTTCTGTTCAATTTAAGTTTTAATGTCCAAAAATTCTGAAAATTAAGATCCTTCGTCTCATGAATACCCATATGTTTTTGTTGATCCCAAAAATATAAAGGTTTCAGAATTGAAAAATTTCAAAAACTTCTATGGAAATTCTGTGACCTTCCCAGCCCCCAAGGGAAAAAAGGCTGCTCTCGACCCGTAGCTTACTTGAACGCATAAACATGAGATTGCAAGATTGGGACGCAAGAATTTTCTTTTTTACTTTACTATTACTTGCTTTACTCTAATTTTCCTTTAATATTGCGAAATTTACTGGGATCACTGCTTTTTATTAAGTTTCACTAGCACAATGGCCTTATTTTGTAAGTAAATTGATAAAAATTACCAGAAATTCTAAAAACTCATTGAACTTTCTTTCTTCCCAAAAAGAAACATTTCGGGTATTGTCCCTGAATTTCATAATAGACATAGAGGAATCTAATACACTGAAATATTTGAAACAAAATCATATATTATTAATACCCATTAAATTTTACCCATTAAAACCCCAAAATACCCATTATTAACATTTTTGACGCTACTGTTTCTGTTGACTTAGCGTTAGCCTAACAAATATTTGTATTTACGATTTTGTTTCTGATTGCTGGCTTATCAAACAGTTCCTGGTAACAAACTGTAGTAAGGTTCAATAGTAAACGAAACTCCAAAAAATGGGAGATTTTTTGAAAGAATTACATCAAAAGAATTGGATTTTCATGCTGATAAATAAGTTTCATCAAATTTAGTCTTTGTAATCAAAAGTTGTGAGCCTGAGAAAATTTGCCTTATTTTAGAAAATAGAGGGAAACGTCCCCTAAAAGTCATATAATCTTAAAAGAAATCACACCATCGCATTCAGCGTAACAGAGAACTCTATTGCAAAAATTTCAAGCTCCTATCTACAAAAATGTTGAATTTCGTATTTTTTGTCAGAAGATAGATCACGGGTGCGTGTTTATTTGTTTGTTTGTTTGTTTTGCTTTTTTTCCCAGGGGTCATCGTATCGACCAAGTGGTTCTAGAATGTTGCGAGAGGGCTCATTCTAACGGAAATGAAAAGTTTTAGTGCCCTTTTTAACTGACCAAAAAAATTGGAGGGCACCTAGGCCCTCTCCCACTCTAATTTTTTCCCAAAATCAACGGATCAAAATTTTTAGATAGCCATTTTGTTCAGCATAGTTGGAAACCATAATAAATGTGTCTTTGGGGATGACTTACTCCCCCACAGTCCTCCGGGGGGGGGGCTACAAGTTACAAACTTTGACCAGTGTTTACGTGCAGTGATGGTTTTTGGGAAGTGTACTGTTTTAAGGGGAATTTTTTTGGTTTGGGGAGGGGGTTGAGGGGATGGGGCTATGTGGGAGGATCTTTCCTTGGAGGAATATGTCGTGGGGGAAGAGAAATTAAATGAAAAGGGCGCAGGATTTTCTAGCATTGCTATAAAAAAATAACAATGAAAAATTAAACATGAAAAAGTTTTTTCAATTGAAAGCAAGGAGTAGAATTAAAACTTAAAACGAACAGAGATTATTACGCATGTGAGGGCTTCTTCTCCTAAATACCTCGCTCTTTATGCTAAAGCATTTATAGTAATTTCAACTATTTATTCTACGGCCTTTCTTATTCAGGGGTCATTATTAAAGAATTGGGACAAAACCTAAGCTTTAGTGTTAAGAGCGAGGTATTAGCGAGGGGACAAACCCCCTCATATACATTATAAAAATATAAGAATATAGAAGTTTGTTACGTAAGTTAATTCTTATGTTACGTGTATTTTTTACTAATAAAAACGTTCGTTAAAAATTAAAAGTTCTAGTCGCCTTTTTAAGTAACCGAAAAATTGGAGGGCAACTAGGCCTCCTTTCCCCTCCCTTATTTCTCAAAATCTTCTGATCAAAGCTAAGAGAAAGCCATTTAGCCAAGAAAAGAATTAATATGCAAATTTCATTTTAATAATTTATGTGCGGAGAGCCAAAATCATACATGCATTAATTCAAAAACGTTCAGAAATTAAATTAAAAAAAAATAGTTTTTTTAACTGAAAGTAAGGAGCGACATTAAAACTTAAAACGAACAGAAATTACTCCCTGTATGAAAAGGGGTTCTTCCCTTCTCAATGCCCCGCTCTTTACGCTAAAGTGTTTTACTTTTTAATAAAGAAGAATTGAAAAAAAGAGTTTAATAAAGTAGAATTGAGAGAAAGAGTCAAACTTTAGCGTAAAGAGCGGGGTGTTGAGAAGGGAACAGCCCCTCTCATACACGGATTAATTTCTGTTCGTTTTAAGTTTTAATGTCGCTCCTTACTTTCAGTTATAAAAGCTAGTTTTTTTTATTTAATGAAAAATAAAAGGAAAGTGTCAATTTAATTAAAACAATAAAAGAAAGTCAGACTCAGTTATTTCAATATTATGGGAAACAGAATTATAGATCAAACAGTTCGTGGTAACGAACTGTTTACTTGAACTTGGTTTAATGAACGTGGTTTACTGTTTTAAAATGTAGAGTTAAGAGAAAGAGTCAAACTTTAGCGTAAAGAGCGGGGCGTTGAGAAGGAAAAGCCCCTTTCATATACGGGGTAATTTCTGTTCGTTTTAAGTTTTAATGTCGCTCCTTACTTTCATTTAAAAAACTTGTTTTTTTTTATTTAATTTCTGTAAGAGAAGCGGGGCCTTTACTAGGAACTTTTAAGACTTTTCATTTTCTCTCCCCTCCCCCATTTTTAGGTTTTAATTGTGAAAATAAAAATAAAAATTGATTAAAAAGTCACCCAAGTAGGAACCAGTCACTATTCTCCAGGATCTACCACTAAAAATGAGGACATTTTCAATAATTTAGTCTCATGGACACGAAGCCCCTCATTTTGGAGAAGAAATTAAAGATATATTAGTCTAAGTCTGTACTAAGACCTTCTTTCGGGGCCATATTTGAATTAAATGGAAGAAGACCCATCTATACAATGCTACCACTTTCAGCATCTTAGTGCAAGCCTACTAACTCCGAATTTATGATTGTTTGCCTTTCGAAATTAAAACAAAATGTCAATTTGAGTCAAACAATAAAAATAATTCAGGCTTATTCATCCAAAGACTATTGAACACACAACAGCAGATCCAGAATCTTGGATGAGCATATTTTGGTATATACTAAATATTTATACCAAGTGTTTTCCAATTTTTTACCTTATATAGAAAATATGTCAAAATATTTTTTTTTTCTTTTTTGACCTTGTTCTTAGTCTTTGAATTTACAACTATGTTTGATTTCCTTCTCTCTTTCCACTATTACTGCTAGTAGTACTAATAGCTCACTGGAACATCAAGCTGCCTATTGTCAGCACAACTACACATAGGCTACTCCTCCTCCACCCCAATCTTTTCATAGCTAGCCTCTCTACTCTGTTTCTACTTATCAGGTTTATACATTAAGAAAAACTGAATAAATCAATCCTCTCCTGGATCTACCATAAGAAATAGGACAATTTTTCAACACTGTACTTACGAGGGCGTGACACTCCTCCTTTTTGAATAGACATTGATGATGTATGACTCTGAGTTTGTACTACCGGTCTTCTCACGCCACCTGAAAACACAATGAAAATGTTTCCCTTAGCTGACCAACAGCAAATTTAGACAAACAAATAAATTAAAAACAGAAAACAATAAATCAAACAAGACAGATAATAAACGAAATTTTGCCATGTGATGAATAAAAACTTAAGTTTTATTTAACGCAAAGATAGAGATTAAAACAAAAATTTCAATTCCCGGTCAATTATGGCAAGTTATTACTTGAAAAATCAAGTTATTTCATGTTCTTTTTTTGTTCTAATTACTATGTATAGGAAGAAAAATAACAAATAATTTATCTGAGATAATTATTATTATAATACAAATATAGGAAATTTAAAGAAAATTGGCTCAACAGACCAAAACACCAATTCTCTTATGTGGTTCTGGTAAAATTATACGTAGTGCCAACCCTCGCTGGATTATGGCAAAAACTGCTTTCAGCTCTAAAGAATATTAAATAAAAAAACGATTTTTTTAACTGCAAGTAAGAAGCGACATTAAAATTTAAAACGAACATAAATTATTCGGTATTTGAAAGGGGTTGTCCCCTCCTCAACGCCCTGCTCTTTACGCTAAAGTTTGACTCTTTGTCAAACTCTACTATTTAAAATAATAAAAAAAAAACTTTTGCGTAAAGAGCGAGGCGTTGAGGAGGGGACAACCCCTTTCACATACGGAATAATTTATATCCGTTTCAAATTTTAATGTTGCTCCTTACTAGCAGTTGAGAAAACTTGTTTTTTTTTAATTTCTGAACGTTTTTCAATTAATGCATGTTTTGATTTTGACTCATCGCGCATGAATAATTAAAAAAAAAATTCCACATTAATTTTTCTTTTGCTAAATGGCTTTCTCATAGTTTTGATTAGACGATTCAGAAAAAAGAGTGTGGGAGGAGGCCTAGTTGCCCTCCAATTTTTGGATGCTTTAAAATGCAACTATATATTTTTTACGAACGTTTTTGTTAGTAATAAACATACGTGCCTTACAAATTAACATACGTAACGAGCTTCAATATTTGTGTATTTCAATTATGAGGGGGTTCTCCCCCTCATCAATACCTCGCTCTTTACACAAAAGCTTGAATTTTGTCCCAAATCTTTAAGAATGATCCCTGAATCACTAAGGCCGTAGAATAAATATTTGAAATTACTAAGAATACTTTAACGCAAAGAGGAGAAAAATGAGCGTGGAAGGGGGCTTAGGTGCTCCCCAATTTTTCGGTCGCTTAACAAGGGCACTAGAACTCTCACCCCTGAAAAAAAAATAAACCCCCATCCGTCAAAATTCCACATTTTTGTGGTCCCCCGGTGACTGTGGGGGATTAAGTCGTCCCTAAAGACATTGTTATTAGGTTTTTGACTAAGCTGAACAAGAAGGCTATCTCAAAATTTTGATCCGGTGACTTTGGGGAAAAAAGCGTGTGGAAATTGGCGGCCTAGGTGCCCTCCAATTTTTTTTGTCACTTAAAAAGGGCATTAAAACTTTTAGTTTCCATTAGAATGAGCACCGTTGTAACATTCTAGGACCAGAATGTCGATATTATCACCCCAGGAAAAAAAACACGCATTCGTGATCTGTCTTCTGGCAAAAAAAAAAATAATACAAAATTCTACATTCTTGTAGATAGGAACTTCTGCAGTAGGGTTTTCTGATACGCTGAATCTGATGGTGGGATTTTTATTAAGATTCTATGACTTTTAAGGGGTGTTTCCCCCTATTTTCTTGAAAAAGGTAATTTTTTTCATGCTCGTAACTTTTGATGGGTAAGACTAAACTTGATGAAAATAATATATTTAAAATTAGCAGTAATTTTTTTTTTATGTAACTATTTTAATCAGAGTTCTGTTTCTTAGAGTTTCGGTTACTATTGAGCCGGGTCACTGTTGATACTATTGAGCCTTACTGCAGTTCGTTACTACGAACTGTTTGATACCAGAAATATGAATGCACTAAAATTTTACATTGCCTTTCTAAAGATAAGTAGTTAAGAAGTGTCTTTACTGTGATATTGATATTTCATATTTCTATAAAACAAGGGCATACAAATTAATTAAAAAAAAACACAAATTAAATTATGCAAAAAGAATAAGGAATGATGCAGTTTTCACAATTCTATCAGTGTTGTCCCGTTGAATTATAAATAAAATATTAAAAATATTGTCCCGTTGAATAAAATATTAAAAATAAATTATAAAAGAGAGAAAAAAATGCTCAGTTCCTAAGAAATTACAGATAATAGATTTGTTATATTATAATTGAGACGCAAATAGTACTTTGAATTGGATGAAAAATAAAACGAGGGTCAGTTGCAGAAAAAGTCAAGCAAATAAGAAGTAAATAGAAGAAGAAGTGAACGATTGGTCTGACAGAGGGTAACAATGTCAAACATTTTCCTTAGAAACTTCGGCAGAAGATGAACTGTTTTTCTTTAATCTAATAGAGAATTGAAATATGGATATTAGTAGGTAACAGGGGCTAGATGGACTCAATTTTATAAATTAGACTAAAAAATTATTCACTGTTTACGAAGCGTTCTTCTAGCTCTTCAGCACCTCCAGCTTTTGCTACATCGGCAACTGGTTTGGTAACTGTTTGCTTATCGATTGCCCCTACATTGGCAATTGGTTTAGACACTTCTTTCGTGTCTATTGGAACTACATCGGCAACTGGTTGGGCGATAGTTTTCTTGTCCACTGGAGCTGCAGCTGGCTTAACATTTTGAGTTTGCCGCCTAACAATAATCTTTTGGGGAGCAGCTGAAAAGGAAAACACAGCATCACTCAGTAGATATACCCATGAAAACCGTTCTTTAGAACTGATTCTTAGCTTTTACGGGTGAGTTGAGACTTTGAACTGAAAAATATACACATTTTTTAACCAGAGAATGTTAACGAACTGTAAGTGTAATTGAGATCATACTATGTAAGCGAAGATTTCAGGCATTTTTATAATTTCCCACCCTGAGCTTCAAGATCAAAACAGGTCTTGTGAAATAAGAGTTCAATCATATTCTTTATTACCTATGTAATGTAATATTTGTTCCTATATTTCCCATGTTTGTCCTGCATTACCGATAAAATGTAATAATTCAATAGTTCAATATCAATATCAAGTAATTTGCTCAATCTATATTTTTTCTTTCAATAACCTTTAAAATCATACCTTTATCTAATTTTTTGTATTTTTTTTTCCAGATCAGCTGCTTTAGAATTAAAACGCTTAGATGGATATAAATCAACCATTTCACCTTTAAAATCAATAATGATAACGAATTTTTTTCCATATTTAGTTGTATCACATTTCATTCCTGTAATTGTATATTCCATTCCGATGTCTAAATATTCTTTCCTAATGGTTCGATTATATTTATTTTTCCTTTTCATTTCGCTTAAACGTTTCTCCAGTTATTAGTTTCTAATTTATTAACAAATTTAAAAATCGAAAACATATCATATATTAACATTTAACTTACTATTAATGAACTTCATGATTGCTTTTCTTTCTGAAAATTTAATACAGTAAATGTTATATGGATTAACAGGTGCTTGATCTAATAAAAGCTTTATTTCTATATCAGTAGTTGATCCACTTTAACAAATATGCGATTGGTGTTTTGAAACATCCAAACTAAATAAAGGATATACTGTCTCAAAATAATTGTAACTTACAATTGTTCCACTATCAACATTTTTTTGCTTATATCCTAACTATAAAAATCGTTGATAAGCGTTGGAATAATCTTCATTAGCATTTACTTTCGCGGCAGTAATAGTAACAAAAGTTGTAATTTTTGTGATTAAATCAACATCTCTTACAACAAGCCCTGTTAGTTTCAACTTCACACACCAAGCTCTTCCTAAGGTATCACTGTTACACCCTTATGACAACCTACATACAGACGGCATGTTGTTATTTAGTTCACCTTTTCCCATAAAAATTCCTTAAAAATTTCACCTACATACCCTTACGCATAGATGTATTAGGGGTAGTAGTAGGGGTGGTAGTTGTAGTAGTATTGGTAGGTTTGAAGTATTGCCCTTTTCATCATCTTCCTTATCTTTTTTGAATTTTCCAAATTAATATGCTCAGTAATTCCTGTGTTGCACCCTTTTGACAATCCATATAAACCTGAAGTGTTTTATTTAGTTCATCGCTCCCTTAGACATTGTCTGAGGGGCTCATCCAAATGCCTTTCGTTTTCTTGGAAAGTGACGTTCAAATTTGCATACCATTCACAGTAACATATAATGCACATAAACAATAAACGAATGGCCTAACTTATAGCCTTTTTCCTTAGGACTTTGGGGCAGTTGACATCCCAAAAGAAATAATTACTGAGCCTTTCAACAATACTAAGCAAAATAGCTCTCTTGAAATTTCGATCGGATGGATATATCTTGGGGAATGATAGGCTTGGGGGACGGATGATTACTCTCCATTCACTTTTGACTCTTAAAAAAAGCACTAAAGCTTCCGACATCTAATCAAATGAGCTCCAGCCACTCTAAAAGCTCATACAACTATTCGTTCCACAGAAACCTAATATATCCTGGCAATAACTTATAACCCTTTTCCATGGGCTCTGGTGTATCTACCCTCAAAATATTGTTACATAGATTTTTGATTATTGGTAACAAAATGGCTATATCACAATTTAAAATGAATGCATTTTGAGAAAATAGGATGTCAGAGAGGGGGCTAGCTGCTCCCCATCATATTTGACTTTTAAAAGGAAACTTGAGCAATACGTTTCAAATCAAATGAACCCCTTCTAAAGTTCATACGACCCCTCTTCCATAAGAACCTTAAATGGCACTGGGGCATAACTTACAAAAACCATACCCCTGGGCTCTAGGGGATTCTGTCCATCCAAAAGACCGGGTTGTCATCCTCAAAGAAATAATTTAAGACCTTTCAACTACGCTGAATAAAATAATCTGAACAAAATAATAATCCCAAAATTATGATTAGATATGATTTAAGAAATGGTGGAAATTGGGGGGGGGGCTTGTTGCCTTCCAATCACTTTTCACTATTAAAAGATGCCCTTTCAATTTTCAATCCATGAGTCTTTTTTGAAGTGTCTTCGACAACAAATGGCAATCTCAAAATTTCTATCGGACACATTTCGGGAAAACACATTCAAAATTTTGATTGCATGCATTCGGAGATAGGGTGGGAGTGGGATAGGGGCTAGCTACTCTCCTATCATGTTCAGCTATTAAAAGTGGCACTAGCCCCTTCACAATTTCGATTTGAAAGTGGCTTTTTCGAAGTTTCTACGACAACAAGTGGCCATCTGAAAATGTCTCTCAGATGAAGTTCGGGAAAATACAAGGTATGGAGGGAAGGATATCCACCCTCTGACCACCTTGAATCTCAAAAATCACACAAGAACTTCTGATTACAAGCCCAATGAGTCCCCCCGAAGCATATTCGATCATTGTCTATCTGTTAACTTTATTTGCCCCCAGGACATAACTTACCATTATGGTTGTGGGGGGGAGGGTGTCAACCTCAAAGGAATAAATTCTGAATATTTCAACTATGTTGAACAAAATGGGTATCTCAAAATTTTTATAGGATGTGTTTGGAGAAGTGGCGGGTGTGGAATGGGGGGTGTCACGCTCCCATCACTTGCGGATATTAAAAAGGGCAATAGCCCTTTCAAATTCAAATTGAATGAGCCTTTTTGAATCTTCTACAACAAATCCTTGGATACGAAGCTCTTTCGTCTAAAACAAACGAAAAAAACCGAAAAACCTAAAAAAAATAATGTTACATTGTGTCCATTTTTTTCTTTTCTTATGTCGTGCTAACAGGCAAAGCCCAGAGCTTGTATGCCTCCCCACAGGGGATGTGGGTGGAAGGTCATTCTCAAAGACATATTTATTACATCTTTTGACTATACTGAACAAAATGAATATCTCAAAATTTTTGATCTGAAGACTATTGGAGTATATAGAAGTGAGAAGGGGGCTAGTTGTCCTGCAATCTTTTTGGTCTCTAAAAAGGGCACTAGAGCTTTTAATTTTCGTTCAAATTAGCCTTTTCGCAATATTCTAGGAATATTTATCCTGGGGAAAAAACTAACCAACACGTATCCGTGTTCTTGCCTCTGGCAAAAAAAACAATACAAAATTCCACATTTTTGCTAAACAGAGCTTAAAACTCCTAAAATAGGATGATCGGATACGCTGAATCTGATGGTGTGATTTTCATAAGAATGCATGTAAATTTTGGAGGTGTTCCCCCTTTTTTCAATTGCTGGTCAATTATCATAATGACCTTTTTGGTTAGAAAAGAAACTTTACCACAGTAAAGCGGTGCTTTTTAATATTTTATACCGGAAAACATCGATGTTTTCCCAAAGAGGTTCAAAATAAAGTAGAATGCAAATTCCGTTAGATCCAATAAATTTTTCATGGTCTAAATCTGACATTTATTTTGTTGGTTTTCACATTATGGCTGATAATGACGTTCATAGTGCAGGTATTGTCCTAGTTTTTCATTAAATCATCAGAAGATTATGATTTCTTTATTCAAATAGTTCGTGGTAACGAACTGTAGTAAGGAGTGACCCAGCTCAATAGAAACCAAAACTCTAAAAACAGGGATTTTGATACTAATAGATTCATCAAAAGAATTAAATTTATATGCTGATTTTAAATATTTAAGTTTCATCAAATTTTGTCTTGCCCTTCAACAGTTATGAGCCGGAGAAAATTTGCCTTATTTTGAAAAATAGGGGTAAACACCTCTTAAACGTCTAATATCTTGACAAAAATCACACAATCACATTCAGCGAATTAAAGAATCCTACTGTAGGAGTTTCAAGCGCCTATCTACAAAAACGGAACTTCGTCTTTTTTGCCAGAAGACCGATCACGGGTGCGTGTTCATTCGTTTTTTTCCCCACGGGTGATCGTATCGACTCAGTGGTATTAAAATGTCACGAAATGGCTCATTCTAACGGAAATTACTAGTTCTACTGCCCTTTTTTAGTGACCAAGAAATAGAGGGCACCTAGGCCCTTTCCACGCTCATTTTTCCCCAAAATCACAGGATCAAAATTTTGATATAGCCATTTTGTTCAGCATAGTCGAAAAACCTAATAACAATGTCTTTGGAGATGCCTTCCTCCCCTACAGTCCCCGGGGGAGGGGCAGCAAGTCAAACACTTTGACCCTTATTTACATATAGAAAGGGTTATTGGGAAGTGTACAGACGTTTTCAGGGGGATATTTTCTGGTTGTTGGGAGGTGACTCGAGAGGAGGGGTTACATGGGATGATCTTTCCATGGAGAATTTATTACCGGGGAAGAGAAGTTCGAAAAAGGGTATGCGGGATTTTCTAAGATTCTTTAAAAAAAAAACAATGAAAAAATAAATATGATAAAATTCTTTCAACTGGATATAAGGAGCAGCATTAAAACTTAGCACAAACAGAAGTTATTATGCATATTAGGAGGTTCATCTCCACCTTAATACCTAGGTTTTTACGCTAAAGTATTTTTTGTAATTTCAACTGTTTATTCTACGACCTTAGTGATTCAGGGGTCATTATTAAAGAATTGGGATAAAATTTAAGCTTTAGCGTAAAGAACGAGGTATTGACGAGGGGGTGAGCCCTCTCATATACGTAATAGAAATATACGAAAATAGAAGCTCGTTACGTAAGTTAATTCGTGAGTTACGTATATTTTCTGCTAATAAAAACGGTTGTAAAAAATTTTAAGTTCTATTTGCCTTTTTAGGTAACCGAAAAATTGGAGGGCAATTGGGCCTTCTCCCCCGCTTCTTTTTACTCAAAATTGTCCTATCAAAATTATGAGAAAGCTATTCAGTCAAAACAAAATTAATATGCAAATTTCATTTTAATTATTCATGTTCAGAGAGGCAAAATAAAATATGTATTAATTCAAAAACGTTCAGAAATTAAATTAAAAAAACAAGTTTTTTCAACTTAAAGTAAGGAGCGACATTAAAAATTGAAACTAACAGAAATTACTCCGTATATGGAAAGAGGCTATTCCCTCCTAAGCGCCCCGTTCTTTACGCTAAAGTTTGACTATTTTTAAAAATAGTCAAACTTTAATATATTTTGACTTTTTAAAGCAGTAAAAAATTTTCAGCGGGGTGTTGATGAGGGAACAGCCCCATTCGTATACGAAGTAATTTCTGTTCGTTTTAAGTTTTAGTGTCACTCCTTACTTTTAGTTGAAAAACTTGTTTTTTTATTTAATTAATAAAAGAGATCGTGTCAGCCAATTCACGTTTTTGCCACTTTGCGCTGCAAAACATCAATTTTTCCCAAAAGAATCAATATATTAGGACATGAAATATACAAGTTAGTCAATCGATTTTTTCTGGCTTAAGACTTCAAATAGAAGATATTCAGCCCCTCCGGTTTTTGAAAAATGTCTTTACAGAATACGGATCCCTTTTTTAAGCTTCCTTCAAAATGTGTCCTTCTGCATAACTATCCCGTTCTTCAAATATTGGAAGGTATCAAGAGTAAGTTGTTTTTTTTTTTTTTTTCTTTATTCGGTTTTACATATATCTTGCATACATGAGCGAATCTCCTGCATTTTTTTAGAGGGGAATAGGGGTCCATATTTGGATAGTCAGGAAACATGGGATACATAATAGTTTTTACTCCACATTATTCGGGGGGCAACTGCCCCCCCCCCCAAATGACATCCTAGTTGTATAACATGTGATGCAATTATGCACAAACTATTTTGACCCCACATTCGATTTTAGTAAATTTAAGAGGACTCAAATAAAATCTTATACCTTATGGCCTCTTTCTAAATCCTTAGTTCTCCCCCTTATACTGAGTATGCCTCATTATAATTTTTGTAGTTCAATAACAGCAAATGTGTTATAGTCAATAACAGCAACAATAACAATAACAAAAATATATAGTCAATAACATATATAACATAATAGTCAATATAGTCAATAACAATAACAAAAAATGTGTTATAGTCAATAACAGCAAATGACAGCCAATTTTCATCCTGGTTGCAGCAATAGCTGTGACCTCAAGAAAAACAAAAAATAACCCATACAAACCAATTGTTTAAAAATACGGTTTGAAAAAAACAAACAAATGACTCTGATTTAGGACTGTTAATTTTTTTTTATTTTATTTAGGACTGGTAATTTTCTAAATATAAAAGACAAAGATCAATAGTTTTATTCAAAAAATAAGCAAACGGTAAATAAATGCCATATGCGAAAAATTGAGAGATGCCAGAAGTACAGCTTCTATTTAATCAAATCCTAACTAAATAGATAATCTTATTTTATAAAAAAAATAAATCTTACATAACAAATCATGTTGACTACTTTAGAGTAATTCCCAAAAATAAATAAATCTTGTTTTATGAAGTTTATAGTGTACGTTTGAAAAAAACGAGCAAAAATTGATTAAAAAAATATATACTGAAGTAAAGAAAAAAAGTTGAAACTTAAAATAAATAAAAATTATTTTTTGGTGGCTTAAGCAAGATAATGTATAAAAGCTAGCTCAAAAACATTGACTCGTGATATTTCCAAATGTCTATTGTGTCCGAAGAACGAGTGCTTTACAGAAAACTGAGCTAGCTTGACTTTTTTAGATGATAGATTTTGTATATTTAATAATATCGATGAAACGGTCGCTAAATTAATATTTAGAGACTTAGAAATTACTCTTTTCTTTCTGGATAGTTATAGAATTTTCTGCTCCTTAAATAACGTCCTGGTATTATGATGGTTTGTTTTGTGTTTTCAGTGAAGCGCTGGTTACTTAGCTAACGTTGTGAATTTGTCTTGGGTATCGAACAAGCAATATTTTTTGCTAGTTTTAAGTTTTATAGTAATACATCTATCTACATGTTTTCCAAACGTGTATAAGAATTCTGAATAAATATTATGTTTTTATAAGTGGAAAATTTTCCGTTCCATTAGAAAAGTGAAAACGTAAAAAAAGACCCTAAAAAATCATTAAAAAGGTTATAACACTACATTAGAAGAACTTGTTGGGAGTAACTAAAAAAAAATATTATTCAAAACAATTTTGTTTGTAAATACAAATGATCAGTGACTGTAGCCAAGTATGGTTCTGAAGTGTGGATGCTCAAGAAAACAGAAGATAATTTACTAGATGGTATCCAGAGAAATTGCTATGGATTCTTTTGGGTACCCACTGCTTACCATATCACAACAGTAAGCTATACGAAAAACGTGGTTCAATCCCATTTTCAAGGGCTATAATAAGAGAAAGGTTAAGGGGGTCACTGCATGTTCTATGGATGAAGGATGACAGATTGCCAAAGAATGTCCTTGACGGTCACTGGTCTAGGGTCAACCGAAAACCAGATCATCCCTGAATGGGGTAGGAAGATGTTGTAAGGAAACATTTAACGAAAATAGGGGCTTAAATAATATCATAATAAAACCAAGTTGATTAAGTCGTTTTGTTAAATACAAAAAAAAAGGTTTTGAAATTAGACACTTTAGTAGCGTTTATTTTAACATGTTTTATTCATATCATCTGTAGCAAATAGAATACAGGTTTTCATAATGGACATAAACAAAATACCCCCCCTCTTCATAATAATTTTTTGTGCAAGTGCCTCCTCTTGCACTCCTCAAGCTCAATGAGTAATGGTCATCTACAATTTCCTTAGTAAATTGCCATAAAATTAAGTTTTAATTTGTCTATCTCTCTTTCCATCAAGTTTTAAGCCAAACTAATAAATTTAGAAACATGAAATTTCAAATTTTCAAAGCCTTTCCGCTGATTTTTGAGTAAATATCAACTTGGTGGACAAAGATGAAAAAGGTGAGTGTGATGGCTATGTGAAAAAAGCCAAGAGAAATAGTGAGAGGCAAAAGCCAAGAGAAATAGTCAGAGTGAGAGGCAAATCACACTGACAAACGACTTTTTCGGAATTTTAAGTTCGTCAAAGTTTTCAATTTGTCTATTTTTCCTTCTACAAAGTTTTTAGTCGAAGCTAATGAAACTAGAAACGTGAAATTTTGAAAAAAGATTATGATCTAGTGGTAAGAAAAAGGCACTGTAGAAATTATAACAGAAAGAAGCCTGGAAAGGTGATTTTACAATAACAAATGTTCGACAGACCATAACATGGGCCTGTTCTATGCAAGGACTGAGGGCTCAAACAGATCGGCGAAAAGGAACGGCAAGTTGTAATGATTACCAACGACCTTTGCTGCCATCAATGACCAAGAAAGATTTGCACTCAGGACTTATGAATAGAAACAGTTTATTGCAAGATTTTCTCACCTGAAGCAGCAGCAACTAAAAGTGCAAGGGCCAAGCAAATAGTTTTCATTTTAAACTGTTTAGCAGGTTACTGACTACTGATTTGAAAACTAAATAATTTCTTTTATAAAGCCTAAGTTGCGAAATTTTAAGTGTAGTCAAACAAGATTTTTTTTCTTTTGGGGTGTTATTAAAAACTTGTATTTTTCAAAAAAAATCAAATGCCTATGGGGTATATTTGAGTAGTTTATTCTCTTGTTGCATTGCTTAACAGTTCAAAATAAAAAATCTGTGAAGTTTTGGTGAAGACAGAATAAGCCTGTCAATTAGATAAATGCACTATTAAAAACTATAGCTGAAAAAAAAAAATTCTCACCTCCCGCTTCTTGCCTTGACAACTTCTGCAAGAAAATGGTAAAATTAAAATTTTAAACAGAATTGGCTAATACAATTTGCAATTATTTCTGCAGTTAGTTAATGCCCCTTTGAAGCAGATAAAAAGATGTTTGATGAACAATGCGCGCAATCTAAATCTATAAACCAAAACTCTTTACCGTGATGTTTCAGAGCACTATGCTAGAAGTATTTGTGAGCTCACTTTTACCTGGGTACTCATTCTAAGTACTGGAAACAAAAAGTCAAACTTTAGCGTAATGATTGTGGGAGAATTACCAGAGAGGACAATTTTGTGCGAGGAATCACAGCCGGGAAGAATGAAAAATGTTATGAACGGCCTTTGAAAATTACCATATTGAAATTGATGCTATATTGGAAACGCGCATCCCTGAAATTGGGACTATTAGCTGTGAAAATTACTACCTGGACTTCTCTGGAATAAATTTAAGAAAAAATATTCCGCAAAAAGAAGATTTTCATCGAAAAGTAAACAGCTATTTTAAAACTTAGGATGAACAAAAATAAAGTCGTATTATAATTTAAACTCAAAACGACCAAACCTACTGTCGAGGAATAATTCAAACCCAAGACGAACAAGACTTAAAATAAGTAATCATATCAAACATAAAGGTAGTATAGATGAACAATTTAATCCTAAAAGAAGTAAAAATTAAAATGAATGCTCAGTTCTGACTTAAGACGAACGGAAATGACTAAGAACAGGTTCTTGGCTACTGCTCTCCCCCCTCCTAGCCGTAAACCTTCTAATGTCTATTGTATCATTTTTGTTTTTTTATTATTATTGGCAATTTAGCTGTATACTTTAGTTTTTCAAAATTAGCAACAAAAACTAAAGACAAAATCACTATAATTATCATGATGATTGCATCGAATTAATGAAAATGAACTGAATGTTTACTATGCAATGATATAAATTACTAGATGACTCGGTAATTCAGTATTTTAATTATCATTTTTTTTTTTAGTTGTCACTAAAAAAGTGTGTTTAAAATATCTCTCATTTTCAGTAAAGTATAAGTAACACGATACACTTTAGAAGGTTTGTGATTAAATGATGGGAGAGGGCAGCAGCTAACTTCTGTTTATAGTTATTTCTGTTGGTTTTAAGTTGGACTTGAATATTCATTTTATTTTTACTCGTTATGGGATTTAATTACTCATCTGTATCAGTAAATTTCATAATTATGTTTAATGTGATTATTCATTTTAATATTTGCTCGTTCTAGGTTTTAATTATTCTTCGACAGTAACTTCTGGTCGTTTATATGACTCCAAGTTTGAATTTTTATAAGACTCTATTTCTGCCTGTCTTAAATTTTAATATGGCTCTTTACTGTTCTTTAGAAATATTTTTTTTCGGAAATTTTTCTTTTTAAATTAAAATTTTTTAATATTCATTGCCAAAGTTTATAATTGGTTAATAAAATGGAGATTTCTTCCTTTTAGTGGTTTTAAGCCTTATGAATTAAATATCGGATCCGAATTTAGGTTCTTAAGTTGCATAGGGTAATATGAACGTTCCCTCTTATTGAATTCAATACAATCATTCTATAAATTTTATTCAACTTAAAATCAAGGTCTGAAAGGTCTCTTCAACTACCATTTTAATTCAACCTTAATTTTTAATTAATATACAGGACAGAATCATCCTTAAGCTTGTTCAAAATATTACACATGAATAAAAATGGAAAAAATAAAAGCCGTGATGATAAGATGAAAAAAATGAAAATAAAATCAGAGAATGAAATAAGAGAATAAAAAGGGAAATAAAAAATGAAAATAAAATAAGAAAACTAAATAAGAGAATGATAAGAAACAAATAAATAAAAGAAGAGTCTCTCAGTTATAAGTTTTTCTCGCTCTTCCAACTCCTTTTTTTTGTTACTTTGACGGTGATGTTTGCTAGGCATGGTTCCATGTCATGTGATAACCAGGATCCACTTACTGTCTTTTGATTTGACTAGGCTAAATGACTAGGTCTAAAACTATTTCTAGGAATATTTATAAGGAAGGGTTAATTTCAATTTTGTCTCTTACCAACGAAGCAAAAAGAAGGAAGACCTCCCCCCCCCCAGCAAAAAATTATTTTTTATTTACTTCCATGTACACTCAGAGGAAGGGAATTCGGGTGGGAGAACGTATTGAGAAATAATTGAGGGTCTAAGTACACCACTCCCCACTCCCAGGTAAACAAAAATATCCAGCAATTATGCAAGTGAACTCAACGAACCTGAGACCTTACCTTACTTTAGATCCTCCTGTGCCTCCTGAGTTGCCCATGGCGTCCAAGAAGTCTCCAGTCGTCTCTGAAACTTGCGGCTGCGACGATATATTCCCACTCCGGCTGTATTGAGGCGTGAAGATGCCGTAGGTTGTTGTTTTAGGTACATCGGAGTGTATTTTTGGGTCTTCCTCCGTGGCGGCTGCAGTCAGGTAGCCAAAAAATTTATATTTGAGGATTCTGGTGTCATCCATGCACAGCACACGTCCGAGGTAGTTCCATCTACGCCTTCGTATTGTCTCGATGAGGGACGGTTGACCTGTGATATTTCTAATGTGCTCTTTTGTTACATACTGGGTCCAGTGGGTGCTGAGAAGTCGACATAGGCACATTTTTTCAAAAGAGTGAATTTTCCTTTCTTGCTCTTAGTTGAGATGCCATGTTTCAGATGCGTAGAGGAAGACGAGCAGGGCGTTGCTGTTGAAGAGGGGGAGTTTAAGCCGAGGAGAGAAAATACTCGACCTCCAAATTTTTTTGAGCCTGTTGAAGGTGCTGCTAGCCTGTTTCTTTCGGGCGATGACTTCTTTGGCTGTGGATCCCGTGTTCTCGATGGTGCTGCCAAGATATTTGAAATGGACCACTTGTTCAGCGTCCTTGTCATTACATTTGATGTTCATAGGTGAATCGCTAGTTGCTATGCCTTTGGTCTTACTGGCGTTGATATTGAGTTCAAAACCTTCTGCTTTTTGTTGAACGCTCGTGAGCAGCGCTTGAAGCCGTGAGCAGGTTTCAAGGATGGCCTTATTGTCAGCAAAATCTAGGTCGTTCAGCAGGCGATCATTTGGGCATGGAATAGTTGAGTTGATGCTCCTCAATAATACGTTAATAACGACTGTGAACAGTAGTGGAGATAGCGCGCAACCTTGTTTCAACCCAGAGAGGGTGAGAAATTTACACGAATTTCCCTCTGCTGTCATCACACAACTGGTTTAATATTCATAATTCGCAATGATGAGATTTACTATGATATCAGGGATACCATAATGGCGAAAGACCTTCCAGAGACTGGTGGTCTAATGAGTGGAACCCTTTTTCAAAGTCTATGAAGACCATGTAGAATTTATTGCGCCATTCGCAGCTCTTCTCCATGAGCATTCACAGGGTGAATGTCAAGTCTGTGCAAAAGCAGTTTGGGCGGAAGCCAAACTTTTCATCACGCAGGTATTAATCTAGGTGACGTTGTATTCAAGACAAGATAATGTGGGACAACAGTTGGCCAAGAATTGAGAGCAGGTTGATGCGTTGCCAGTTGTTACATAGCGTGGCATCACCCTTCTTGAAGAGCTTCACGAGCGTACTGTGGTGCCATTCTGAGGTTAATTTTGCTGTTGTTCAGATGGTTCCGAAGAAGTCTTTCCAGTAGATGACTCAGGTGTCCATGGCGCAATTCAGCATTTCTGCCGTGATGTGGTCGTCTCCTGTTGATCTGCCGCTTTTCAGATTTTTGACTGCCTTCAGAATTTCGTCTTCAGTTTGGGGCTCGGTGCTGATGTCTAGTGAGACCTGAGGATCTTCGGGGATGGAGATTGGCTCGTCTGGGGTGACCTGTTTAGGATTTTGTCAAAGGGGTTGGCCCAGCCTCTTTCTTCTTTTTGAACCAGTAACCAGTATCCTGGTTACTCTCCTTCATCGGACCATCTCTGACTCTCTTCTTCCGGATAATTTCGTTCGTCATCTTGTACTACGACCTACTGACTCCATTCTTAGCATGTTCTTTTACTTTCATGACCTTTTCTTCGTAGAAGTGGCGTTTGTCTCGGGCCGCACTCTTTTTGACAATTTATCAATCTGTCTGTATTTCTCGGTCTCGTAGACCTGATTTGCATCATGACAGGCAAGGTTATGAAATTTTGAGAATTTACTCTCTTCTATGAGCTGCTAAGTGCGGACCGATAGCCACTGGTCCTTCGGTCTTTTATGGTGCCCAAGTGTCTTGCTTGCTGACTCAATGTAGAGGTTCTTTATGTGTTCCAATATCATCTCCTGGTCGTCTTAGTCTCTGATGTGCAGTGCTTGAAACCTGTTGCTAAGTTCGGTAACGAACTCATGGCTTGTCGTTTGGTCCAGGAGCTTGTTAGATTAAAATTGGGGTTCTGAATTGGGGATTTTTTTTTTTCATTCCTCTTCAACTTCAGTGAGACTTTTGTTACTAGAAGGTTGTGGTCTGATCCAATGTCGGTACTTCTAAATGCTCTCACATCTTGTATACTAGAGCAGATCTTCCGGCTGACTAGACAGTGGCTGATCTGGTTTCTAATTGGATCAGAAGGGGAGGTCCATGAATACATGTGAACGTCTCTGTGAGGAAAATGGCTGCCTCCTATTGCCAGATCATTAGCCATTGCAAAGTCGATCAGCATCGTTCTCTTCTCGTTACGCACGCCCATGCTGTGGCTACCGTGTGCATGTGGGCAGTAGGACTCATCGTTGCCAACAATGGCGTTTAACTTGCCGATAACGCACAAAATGTCATATTTCGAAATGTTATTGACCACCTCCTGAAGGGTGTGGTAAAAAACCCTGATCGGTTGGTGATCTTTGGTCTCAACTTCTGCGACATTAGTGGGGGCGTAGCAGACTACTACAGAAAGTTTTGCTTGTCGTCCAGTGAAACATGTCGTCCAGAGTACGAGAACTCTTGGTGATATGGGCTTCCATTTGAAGAGAGATCTTGAGGTTTCCCTCGTCATGATGAGTGCAACTCTTTGTTCATGCCTGCTTTTGGTGCCACTGTAGAGGATTGTAAAATGGTCGTCAAGTTATTTCTCTCCAAGGCAGTCCATCTTACTCCGGACAGTGTCAGGATGTCTAGACGGTACCTGCGCATCTCCAGGAGTACTTTTTCGGTATTCGATAGCTGGGACATTGTGCGGAGACTCCAAAACAAAATCTTAGGTTGTTGTTTGCTTTTAAAAATCGTGCTCGGGGGCATGCGGTTGTCGTCATCGGTGGGGGTTCAGATCCGAGGCTCTTCTTTAACATTTCGGTTACAAGAAAATGTTTCCCCAGAAGAGTAATCCTCTGGTTCCCGGGAATAGATTGCAAGTCCATTTTCCGACCCTCCTCCTTTGCCCAGGCTTGGGAATGGCTGCTGAGAGGCACGAATTATGGCACGAACTATCCGAAACAGGTGGAGTTCGATGAAGCTTCAAAATACTTGTCTGAATAGAATAACTTCAAAACAAAGAAATAAAAAAAACTGTGTTAAGCGTTATTTTGTAAAGGCGCTGTACATCCTTGGGAAGGAATTTACCAACGCGTAGGACTAATGCCTCTGAAACTGAGATGATCCACTTATAGATTTTTGATATTTTTGAGTCAATTGATGATCTCCTTGATAAGTTTTCTTACATTTTCCGTGAGAATTATTGTTTTGGACCACAAAATAACACAAAATGTTTGTTTTACGTGGCAAAATCTCTTTCCCAACCTTAAAACATCACCGAAATTTTCAGTTTCCACCTGAATGAGCGATAACCTGATGTTCTAGGACTATTGTCTGAAACAATCATTCCTAGGGAGAGGAAAATAACAAACAAATAAACAAGCCTCTGTGATTGTTCTTCTTGGAAAAAATAAGAAAATTAGTAATTTTAATATTGAGGCATGAAACGTCATAAAAACGTTTTTCTAACATGTTGCCTTCGATACTGTATTCAGACAATTCCTGGTAATGAACTGTAAGTAAGGAGCGACTCGGTTCAGTAGTAACAGAAATTCCAAAAGACAGAGATACTTAAAAAAAATCAGTTATTATGTTGATTCGAAATGTATAAAAATTTATCAAGTTGACTGTTGCCCATCAAAGGTTAAGAGCCTGAGAAAATTTGCCTTATTTTTGGAGGGGGGGGAAATTCCCTAAAATTCAAGTAATCCTAATTAAAATCATACCATAAGATTCATCTTACCAGATAACGCTAAAGGAGAAGTTTCAAGCTCCTATATACAAAAATAAGGAATTTCGCTATTTTTGCTAGAAGAAAGATGATGGGTGCGTGTTTATATATATATATATATATATATATATATATATATATATATATATATATATATATATATATATATATATATATATATATATATATATATATATATATATATATATATAGCCATTTTGCTCAGTAAAGTTTAAAAATCAAAAAATTATATCCTTAGAGCTGAAATGACCCCTTCAGTCCATGGGGAAAGGCCTGTAAGTTGTGAAATGCGTCCTTTCTCTCCGTAGGCTATAGTATTTTTATTAGTAAGTATACAGAAATTTTTTAAGAGTAATGTTTTGCTTGGGTAGAATTTCTATAGGGAGAAACTTCTTTGGGGAATGAAATTTTTAATTTTTTGGGGGGGAGGGGTGAATTTTCAAGGAGGGGTTTTACACTGGGAGGATTTGAAAGAATTGCTATAGTGTTTCTTTTTAATTGTCTTACATTCTCTTTGCCAACTCAATTTTGCATGTGGAGGTGTTGTAGGGCAATTATCTGGGGGCTATTCTCCACATGTTTTGATTTCCGGGAAAAATATTTCCACTGAAAGGGGCATTTCCACAGTGATTAGGAAATCGATTAGAAATTGAAGTCCTTTTCAAACGAAAGTATGTTAAGGATTTTTCAGACTGAATCGTCCGGAAGAAACTTTACAGGGGTTGGGGGCGTTTTTTCAATGAGGATGGAACTGTCTGGAAAAAATTTGACAGGGGTTGCACCTTGCGCTGGATGAAATTTCCACGGAGGATTTTTCCATGAGGTGGGGGGGGGCATATTTCATGATAGGTGACCCGGATTTGCCAGCATTATTTGAAAAACAGTGAAAAATTAAATAAAAAACAAGTTTTTAGCTGAAAGTAAGCAGCAACATTAAAACTCAAAACGAGCAGAAATTATTCCGTATATGAAGGGTTGCCCCCTCCTCAATTCCTTGGTCTTTACGCTAAAGTTTGACTATTTGTCCCAGTTTTCTTAAAGAACGGCTACTAAAACACAAGGTCTGTTTAATTAGAATAGTAAGGTTATCTAAAAGTGCTAACAGCTTTAGTGTAAGGACAAGATATTGAGGATGGAACAACCTTTCGAATCCAAAATAATTTCTGTTCGTTTTGATTTTTAATTTTGCTTCTTTCTTTCAGTTAAAAAACTAGTTTTTTTTACATGGTTATTACGTATCAAGGTCAGTTTCCCTTTTTTGAATGTTTACGTGCTTTTTTGGAAATTACATAAAAAAAAACTAGTTTTTTTTAACTGAAAGTAAGGAGCGACATTAAAACTTAAAACGAACAGAAATTACTCCGTATATGAAATGGGTTGTCCCCTCCGCAATCCCTCGCTCTTTACGCTAAAGCTTTTAATTGTATTAAAAAGCAGAATTGTGGCAAAGAGTCAAACTTTAGCGTAAAGAGCGAGGGATTGCGGAGGGGACAACCCATTTCATATACGGAGTAATTTCTGTTCGTTTTAAGTTTTAATGTCGCTCCTTACTTTCAGTTAAAAAAAAACTAGTTTTTTTTTATGTAATTTCTGAACGTTTTTGAATTAATGCATGTTTGATTTTGGCTCTCCACACATAAATTATTAAAATGAAATTTGCATATTAATTCCTTTTTTGGCTAAATGGCTTTCTCTTAGTTTTGATCAGACGATTTTGAGAAATAAGGGATGGGAAAGGAGGCCTAGTTGCCATGCAATTTTTCGGTTACATAAAAAGGCAACTATAAATTTTTATTTTTAACGAATTTTTCTATTAGTAAAAAATATACGTAACTTAAGAATTATCTTACGTAACAAACTTTTATATTCTTTAATTTTTATTATGTATATGAGAGGGTTTGTACCCTCGTTAATACCTCGTTCTTTACACTAAATCGCAAGTTTTGTCCCAATTCTTTAAGAATGACCCCTGAATCAGAAAGGCCGTAGAATGAATAGTTGAAATTACTAAAAATACTATAGCATAAAGAGCGAGGTATTTATCTCCTCCTAAATGCCTCGCTATTTATGCTAAAGTATTTTTAGAACCCCTCACATGCGTAATAATCTCTGTTCGTTTTAAGTTTCAATGCTACTCTTTACTTTCAAATGAAAAAAAATTTTCCATGTTTACTTTTTCATTGTTTTTTTATAGTAATTTTAGAAAATCCTGCGCCCTTTTCATTGAATTTCTGTTCCCCAATGACACATTTCTCCATGGAAATATCCTCCCACATAGCCCCCTCCCCTCAACCCCACTCCCAAAACCAAAAAAAATCCCCTGAAACCGACTGTACACTTCCCAATAACCATTATTATATGTAAACACTGGTCGAAGTTTGTAAGTTGCAGCCCCACCCCCAGGGACTTTGGGGGAGTAAGTCATTCCCAAAGACATAGTTATTATAGTTTTTGACTATGCGGAACAAAATGGCTATCTCAAAATTTTGATCTGTTGACTTTGGAGAAAAAATGAGCGTGGGAGGGGGCCTAGGTGCCCTCCAATTTTTTTGGTCACTTAAAAAGGGCACTAGAACTTTTCATTTCCGTTAGAATGAGCCCTCTTGCTACATTCTAGGACAACTGGGTCGATACGATCACCCCTGGGAAAAAAACAAAAACAAAAAACAAAAAAAACAAATAAACACGCATCCGTGATCTGCCTTCTGGCAAAAAATGCAAAATTCCACATTTTTGTAGATAGGAGCTCGGAACTTTTACAATAGGGTTCTCTGATACGCTGAATCTGATGATGTGATTTTCGTTAAGATTCTATTACTTTTAGGGGGTGTTTCCCCCTATTTTCTAAAATAACGCAAATTTTCTCAGGCTCGTAACTTTTGATGGGTAAGACTAAACTTGATGAAACTTATATATTTAAAATCAGCATTAAAATGCGATTCTTTTGATGTAGCTATTGATATCAAAATTCAATTTTTTAGAGTTTTGGTTACTATTGAGCCGGATCGCTCCTTACTACAGTTCGTTACCACGAACTGTTTGATCAGGTAAATAATCTCAGGCTTTTGGATTTTGGAAGGTAACTTGGAACTTCATGAAGACTGTCTATTATAATTACTGTAGAAAGTCAACTTGTTTAATGTATGTGTTCGTGTAAAACTTTGCTATTTAGACGTTTTGTTACTAGTTTTTCTTTTTATTGCTCCATCTTAAGGACATTTCGCACTCTTTTTGTAAGAGATGGGTTAAAAATAAATTTAGTTGATAGTCACTTCCATGCTTAAGGATTGTTACAACAAGTTGTTTGATAAAAGTAATGCATTGTCCAAAATAAGATTGATTGATTAACTTACCTATCATTAAGCATAATCAAACAGTTCGTGGTAACGAACTGTAGTAAGGAGCGACCCGGCTCAATAGTAACCAAAACTCTAAAAAATGGAATTTTGATACCAATAGCTATATCAAAAGAATCACATTTTAATGGTGGTTTTAAATATATAAGTTTCATCAAGTTTAGTCTTACCCATCAAAAGTTACGAGCCTGAGAAAATTTGCGTTATTTTAGAAAATAGGGGGAAACACCCCCTAAAAGTAATAGAATCTTAACGAAAATCACATCATCAGATTCAGCGTATCAGAGAACCCTATTGTAAAAGTTCCGAGCTCCTATCTACAAAAATGTGGAATTTTGCATTTTTTGCCAGAAGGCAGATCACGGATGCGTGTTTATTTGTTTTTTTTGTTTTTTGTTTTTGTTTTTTTCCCAGGGGTGATCGTATCGACCCAGTTGTCCTAGAATGTAGCAAGAGGGCTCATTCTAACGGAAATGAAAAGTTCTAGTGCCCTTTTTAAGTGACCAAAAAAATTGGAGGGCACCTAGTCCCCCTCCCACGCTAATTATTTTCCCAAAATCAACGGATCAAAATTCTGAGATAGCCATTTTATTCAGCGTAGTCGAAAAACCTTATAACTATGTCTTTGGGGACGAGTTACTCCCCCACAGTCCCCGTGGGAGGGGCAACAAGTTACAAACTTTGACCTGTGCTTACATATAGTAATGGTTATTGGGAAGTATACAGGCGTTTTCAGGAGGATTTTTTTGGTTGGGGGGAGGGGTTTAGAAGAGTGGGATATGCTGGGGGAACTTTCCATCGAGAATTTGTCATGGGAGAAGAAAACTTCCATGAAGGGAGAGCAGGATTTACTAGCATTATTTAAAAAAAAAATAAAGAATAAATGTGAAAAAGCTTTTTCAGCTGGAAGTAAGGAACAGCAATAAAACTTAAAACAAACAGAAATTATTACCCATATAAGGGGCTCACCTCCATATGATGCCTAGCTCTTTACGCTAAAGTATTTTTAGTAATTTCAACTATTTATTCTACGACTTTTGTGATTCAGGGGTCATTCTTAATGAATTGGGATAAAATTTAAGCTTTAGTGTAAAGAGCGAGGTACTGACGATGGGGCGAATCCCCTCATATATGTAATAAAAACATGAGAATACAAAAGTTCTTTACGTAAGCTAATTTATAAGTTACGTAAATCTTTTACCAATAAAAAGATTCGTAAAAAATTAAAAGTTCTAGTTGCCTTTTTAATTAACCAAAAAATCGGAGGGCAACTAGGCTTCGCCCCCGCTCTTTTTTTCTCAAAATCATTCGATCAAAATTATGAGAAAGCCATTTAGCCCCCCCAAAAAATATGCAAATTTCGTTTTGATTATTCCTCTGCGGAGAGCCAAAATCAAAACATGCATTGATTCAAAAACGTTCAGAAATTAAATAAAAAAAACGAGTTTTTTTAACTGAAAGTAAGGAGCGACATTAAAACTTAAAACGCACAGAAATTACTTCGTATATGAAAGAGGCTGCTTCCTCATCAACGCCCCGCTCTTTACGCTAAAGTTTTTTACTGTTTTAAAAAGAAGAATTGAGAGAAAGAGTCAAACTTTAGCGTAAAGAGCGGGGCATTGATGAGGAAGCAGCCTCTTTCATATACGAAGTAATTTCTGTGCGTTTTAAGTTTTAATGTCGCTCCTTACTTTCAGTTAAAAAAACTCGTTTTTTTTTTATTTAATAAGATTAAGAATGATAATTAATGTATTTTTAAGATAGTATTATTAAGTGTCTAACCAAAATTATTCAGTCTGTTTTTTAATCATGTTTTTAATATATACTATCTACATTTGTCAGAACTTGCATTAGGCAAGAATATTTAAAAAAAAAACTTTAAAATTTAACCTTTTTCAACATAGTGTATTTATATTAACTATTTTGTTCATTACCGTATTTCTATAATAAATTTAGTTTATTTGCATTCCCAATAAGTCTTAAGGGACATAAGGAACACACCAGAGAAGCATCTAAGCTATGGTGCAGGAATATTTGGTTGAACCCTTTAATTGATAAATGAGGCAACTCGCTATCTGATCTATTCAAACAAGAAAAAAAAAGATTCAGAGACAAGGTGCGAAATTATTTTATTAAGAAAACGTCCGTAAAAAAATAAAAAATAAAAACTATTTTCCAATGAGTCCTGAACCAACTGGTCGACCTATTGAGGATTGACCAAGACCACTCTGACCAAATCCAGTTTGTCCAAAACTATTTTGACCGAAACCAGTTTGCCCAAATCCTGTTTGTCCAAGACCAGTTTGTCCAAGACCAGTTTGTCCAAAACCAGTTTGTCCAAAACCAGTTTGTCCGAGTCCAGTTTGACCTAACCCTGGTCGGCCAAAGCCAGTTTGACCAAATCCAGTTTGTCCAAAGCCAGATTGAGTTCCACCAAGACCACTGCCAACTGGAACAAAGTTTATTTTTTATTTCTAAACCGAATTAGTATTTAATAAAGCTCTTAAAGTCAAACTAACATTTGAAAGCATTATGATTGACATAAATGTAAATAAAAACAAACTAATTAAATTCAGAAGTACAATAAGCCTGTATGTTTGTTTAATTGGCCACGTAGTGCTGGTTAAGAGCCTATTAAGATTAATAATAACGATGCTAAGTAATTTATAAATGCAGAAGGATTAATTCACCAGAATGCGTGGAAGGGGGCTGAAATGTGTGGAAAGGGGGAAGGAAGAATATATTTTCAAAATTAGTAGGGTGGCAGTAAATCTACAGCGTAAGGCAATTTTATCGCACTAGTCCTTTACCGTTATATATCATTAGGCTGTAGACCTTTATTGATCTTCTTTGATGGGGATAACGGAGTATCCTTCTTAAAGAATGGTCCCCAGGATAACTGTTCCACATCTAAGTGTACCGTCAAGCAAAACCCCTCTTTTAGTGCTCAGTTCTTTTTAGACTATACCAGCCTTTTTAAAAATTTGCTCTTGGTTCTTGACAATTTGACTTAGCAGCGTTGTTTGTATTGCAAAAAGAGGTAAAATCATGTATCTATACAAAATAGCCATTGACACTATACCAAGCCTTTCACTAAAAGACAACAGAGACTCATTGGAAACTGCTGAACCTACCATCTTAACGCTATTCTTGATCTTCTGCAGTAGTGATAGCAGCGCTTTCAGAGCACCAGCAAACAGCGGGCATCCATATTTACTGAATAATAGTATTTTAAAGGTTGTAAAGGGAAGTGATGAAGCTAGGTGATAGAAGGCTTATGTGGTGAAGTTTAATCTTCATCCTTTCAGCAGGGAAGGTTGATGTATGCGGAGAAAGCAATTTTCTAAGAGACAAAGCCCGTTGGTTATCTTTATAACTTTAATTGTGAAGATGAAGTACATTGAAGATGAGGATGTTGTGTGCTTGGTACTTTTGACCAGGTAGTCAGCAACTCCGTTGCTTCTTCTGCGTTGAATTTGACCATTGGTGTATCAGACAACTCTCAGCTTTTAAAACAGCAGGTTTTAGTTTAAATTTGTTAAAGTGTTTAAAAGTTTTGATAAACATTTGTTAAGGTGTAGTAATTAGAACTTGAGACTTATCTGGGAAAAGACAACAGAGACTCATTGGAAACTGCAGAACCTACCATCTTTAATTTAGTGATTAACACTAAAATCTTGTGGGGTCGGCATAACTTATTCTGTTTAATCCCTGGCTTAGAAGTAGAGGAATCTCCTTTTACCTTCTATTTTTGTCTTTTCCATTGTCAAAGAATTATGCAAACATTTGCATTAATTTTCATTTTGTTTTTTACCTTTCAAAATAAGAAAAAGTTCCCAGTTTAAAAAAAGAGAAAAAACTTTCGACATGTAAACAAATGAGGTCCACAAAACGTAGGTCTCAACATTCTGCTCTCACCCCAGGGTACCATCCATAGTTAAGGGTAAATCATCCAACACTCCCGGAGTTTTTTAGGATTTTTCCGGTTACCATTTGGAGCTGGGTCGACCCCAATCCAAAACTAAATAATTAGTCACACTAAAAATTAAGGAATTCTCAAATATTTTACTCACGAGGCCGTCCAAATCCTCCTTGTTGAACAGAAGATGATGCTAGATTAGTTACGCTTTGTATTGGTCTTCTGAAACCACCTAAAAAAAACGTCAAATTTACTTAACATATGAGCGAATAAAAAAATCTTTGCCATACAGAATGAGAAAGCAAAATTTATCGAGCACTAAAAGAATAATGGGCTAATATTTGGTGCTTTAAAAAAAGTAACATCAAATTGCACTATGAATAATTTAAGATTTGGTAACCACGAAACTTGGGAAAATTACTTTTTATTTAATATAACCCAATGGTTACCACCGAATGTTAGGCTTGACATAAAATTAACACTCGCTCTGTCCAGCTTCATTTTATGAAAGGTACTCATTATCAGAAACATGCCACTCATTATCATTGTCAGATTATCATTATAACTCATTATCAGAAACCAAAATCTAAAAGAGGAATATAGAATTATTTCTGTGTGTCTCCAACTCTTGTGTCATATTTCATAATCTCTTCTAGTATATATGTAAATATATATATATATATATATATATATATATATATATATATATATATATATATATATATATATATATATATATATATATATATATATATATATATATATATATATATATATATATATATATATATATATATATATATATATATATACATATTCAGTGTTTTTGTCTGAAAACAAAGGTCTGAGACACGATAAGTGTCCGATAAGTGATTGATATATTAGTAAGATAGCGACATTAAATTCTTACATTAAATTTCAAACATAGTTTAGATATTAAAATAAAGCAAAAATCTACAAAAAAAGATGTAAAGAAAACAACAGGGCTTAAGATCATAAATACCAACGCGTATGCTGGAACTGGACTTCCAAAAAAACAAGAGCCTGAATAGCTCTAGGCTGAATTTCTATCAAGAAAATACTGTTTTGAACTTGAATCTCACAGGACTAAAGCAGTTTAAAAAGAAGGAGAAACAGGACTAGGTGTGCGGAGAAGTGAGGAAGGAAGGAAGTGACCAAAAAGAATTTCTTCTTATTGTGACAATAAAATCATTCCGACTATTTCTTTTTGAGATTTACATGCAAAAAAGAAACCCTTTACCTTCACTCAGACAAAAAAAATGAGGGCAAACTAAAGCCTAAATCAAACACATTATTATTAAATCTGTTAAAAATTCAAGTTATTTTTTTTGTTACCTTGCATTGTTCGCATAAATTCTGTATACTTTTGTTCTATTTGAGGTTGAAAATAACGTTACGAATATGCCAAAATTGCATTTTGATTTGAAATCTTCCATTTAAATCAAACATACATCCTAATAAATAATTCAATTCTGAACCAGAAATTGTCCATGGAGTGTGAAACATTTAACTAACATATCTTAAAAACCGATTAAAATAGATAGGTGAAAGAAGGAGAAAGAGATGAATTGAAAATTTTTACAGAGCTTCAGAAAGATAATAAAGACTCACTTTGCCTGAAACGTTCGTCTACTTCTTCTGTACCTTCAGGTTTTTTGTCTGTCTCTGGTTTCAGAGCTGCATCCTGGCTAGTTGCAGTTTCAGCTTGTCGCCTAACTACAACTTTACGAGGGGCAGCTAAAAAAGATAAGATCCTTTAGTTTAGTTAACACCAAATTAACAATATAGAGATTAAACCAAAATAATATTAGCAAGGTACAGCTAAGATAGTTTGTTTCCTCGGGCGTTTATGAGAGCTATTAAAATGAGATTTTGAAAAACAGTCTAAAAAGGCTGGCTTTCTAAATTTGAGCGTATGGCAACTTAGCTTTGTGGAAAAGATTGGTTTAATCTATAACCAATTTTTGAAAGGTTATCTAGGCCTACATGGTTTAAGTACTATTTTTTTTAACATTATTCATGCTCACCTTGCGGCCACAAATATGGACACATGTTTGCTACAAGTTTAAAGGTTTTTAAAAATAATATTTGTCTTTGTGTTTGAAAGAGTTGGAAAAAGACAATTGGAATGCATAAAATTACTACAATTGCAGATTGGTCCCTTGATCTAAACACAGATATGAAATCATGAATTATTTATGAGAATAAATATTTTTTATGAATAGACAGAATTATTGATAATTTAGTTAGTTACAGTTTATTTCCTTGGACATTTATGAGAGCTACGTCTCATTTGTATGCCAACTGAACTTTGAGGGACAGATTACTTTAATCTTAAACAAATCTTCGGAAGGTTATCTTTTCCTAGATGGTCTGAGGACTAAATTTTATTTTCAATCTTAGTTATGCTTGCCTTGCAGTCATATGTTTACCACACATTCAAGGATATTTTTAAAAATATTACTCTTTTTGTTCAAAAGTGTTGGAAAAAGACAGTTGGAATGTATATGATTATTACAGCTTGCAGATTAGTCCCTTTCTCGAAACACGAATATAAAAGCATGAATTATTTGTGAGAACAAATTTTTTCTATAAATGGACAAAAACATTGATAATTCAGTTAAAACCGTACAAACTTTTACTCAGATTTACAATGTAGGCGACAAGCCAAAAACTAAAAGAGCAATTTAAAATTGAGAACTTTTTAACAAAGACTCTGCATATTAACGGATATTTCGTCAAAAATTGGAATTCTTCCAACACTAAAACCAAAAATACAACCAAAAATGATAATCCAACCAAATAATAATATAATAATAATATATATAATATAAAATAATGTAAAATATAATAGAATAATAACATAAAATAATAAAATAATATAAAAATATAATAATATAATAAAAAATATAACATAATAAAATAATATAAAATAATATAATAATATAAAATATAATAAAATAACATAATAATAATGTAATAACCAAACCAAAATAATAATAGCTCCAACACCAAAAATAATCAAAATTCACTGAAACTGGAAGAAAACTTGGAATTCATGACATTTCATGGATATTAACTTTATCTATTTCTTAAAACAGTACTGTATTCTATTCCACTATGTGGACACTATTTATTTTTGCTGGTGGCAAGCATTTGGGATGTGTCCAAATTAAACTTCTAGTGCATTGCTACAATTTGCTAGGTTTTAGTTCTTTTTGAATTATTACCACCCAGAGTTTGCTTCTCTTCCTTTATTCCATAAACACTACTACGAATTGTTACCATTTGCTAGATTTTATGTTATTTTTGAATTATTGCCACCCAAAGGTTGCTTATCTTCCTCTATTCCTAAAAAGCTAGTACGAAATTCGAATAAGTAGGTATATTACCATTTGCCAGATTTTGAATTGTTGCCACCCAAATTTTGTTTCTCTTCCTCTATTCGAAAAATACTAATACGAAATTCGAATAAGCAGGCATATTATTACAATTTGCCAGATTTTTTTTTTATTATTTCTACCCAGATTTGGCTTCTCTTCCTTTATTCGTTAAACACTAATACGAGATTCGAATAAGCAAGTATATTGTTACCATTTGCCAGTTTTTGTGTTATTTTTGAATTGTTGCCACCCAAAGTTTGTTGCTTTTCCTCTATTCGTAAAACACTAATACGAATTTTGCATAAGCAAGTACATTGTTTACAAAAGTCTTTAAATTTGTTTGTTTCGAAGTATGAGGGGCACACACGTATAGTTACTATTTTGAAGAGTAAATAAAAAAAAATACAGCCGAAAGTGAGGTTTAAAAAAATCCAAAATGTGCAGCAAATTAAGAATTTTTTATGAGCAAGATCAATTCTTAAACAATATTGTCTTACCTGAAGCAACAGCAACCAATACTAGGATGGTAAAACAAATAGTTTTCATATTGACTTGATACTAAAATTGCAGTTTAGATACTACTGATATAAAAAACATACGGATCTTCTTTTATATTGCTGGTGTTGTGAAATATATTTTAATGCGGTCAAACAACATTTTTCGATCATTCATTTTTATCTTTTTATAATTGGAGAATTATTAAGATCATGTGTTTTTCAAGCCGCCCTTGAATACCTTTGGGGCATATTTCAAATTATTTATGGTGTTATTGTTGCGCAGTTGCAAAATCAATTTGAGGAAACGAAGGATTCAACCAAGACGACATTGTCAAAGCATCAAATTGCAAGTCAAATGCTAATTGTAAATTAATCCATTTGATTTTGTATTGAAATATGAATAACAGGGATAAGATCTAGTTCTCTAGTCTAGACGACCAATATGAAAAGTCACAAAAGTCGGAATATTATGGGTAAACCCAAAAATATACGTTACTAGTCTGTCAAACAGTTCGTGGTAGCGAACTGTTGTAAGGAGCGACCCGGCTAAATAGTAATTAAAACTGTAAAAAATATAATTTTGATACCAATAGCTACATCAAAAGATTTTCATTGTAATGCTGATTTTAAATATATAAGTTTCATCAAGTTTTGTCTTACCCATCAGAAGTTACGAGCCTGAGAAAATTGCCTTATTTTAGAAAATAGGGGAAACACCCCCTAAATGTCATAGAATCTTAACGAAAATCAGACCATCAGATTCAGCGTATGAGAGAACCTTAATGTAGAAGTTTCAAGCTCCTATCTACAAAAATGTGGAATTTTGTATTTTTCTGCCAGAAGGCAGATCACGGATGCGTGTTTGTTTGTTTTTTTTCCCAGGGGTGATCGTATCGACGCAGTGGTCCTAGAATGTTGTAAGAGGGCTCATTCTAATGGAAATGAAAAGTTCTAGTGCCATTTTTAGTGACCAAAAAAATTGGAGGGCACCTAGGCCCCCTCCCACGCTAATTATTTTTTCAAAGTCAACGGATCAAAATTCTGAGATAGCCATTTTATTCAGTGTAGTCGAAAAACCTTATAACTTTGTCTTTGGGGATGACTTACTCCCGACAGTCCCCTTGGGAGGGGCTACAAGTTACAAACTTTGACCAGTGATTACATATAGTAATGGTTATGGGGAAGCGTAAAAGCGTTTTCAGGGGGATTTTTTGGTTAGGGGAGGGGTTGAGAAGAGGGGGATATGTTGGGGTAACTTCCCATCGAGGAATTTTTCATTGGGGAAGAAAATTTCCATGAAGGGAGCGCAGGGTTTTCTAGCATTATTGAAAAAAACAATGAAAAAATAAAAATGAACAAGTTTTTTTAACGAAAATAAGGAGCAGTTTTAAAACATAAAATGAACAGAAATTATTGCACATACGAGGGGCTAATCTTCTCCTAATATGTCGTTCTTTACGCTGAAGTATTTTTAGGAATTTCAAGTACTTATTCTACGGCTTTTGTGATTCAGGGGTCATTCTTCAGGAATTGCGACACAATTTAAGCTTTAGCGTAAAGAGCGAGGTACCGACGAGGGGGAAACCCCCTCTAATACGTAATAAAAATATGAGAATACAAAAGTTCGTTATGTAAACTAATTTGTAAGTTACGTATATCTTTTACTAATAAAAACCTTCGTAAAAATTAGAAGTTCTTTCTGTCGTCTTAAGTAACCAAGAAATAGGATGGCAACTTGGTCTCCTCCCCCGCTCCTTTTTTCTCCATCATCTTGTGATCAAAACTATGAGAAAGCCATTTAGCCAAAAAAAAAATGAAATGCAAATTTCGTTTTAATTATTCATCTGCGGAGAGCCAAAATCAAAACATGCATTGATTCAAAAACGTTCAGAAATTAAATAAAAAAATAAGTTTTTTTAACTGAAAGTAAGGAGCGACATTAAAACTTAAAACGAATAGAAATTACTTCGTATATGAAAGGGGCTGCTTCCTCATCAACATCCCGCTCTTTACGCTAAACTCTTTTACTGTTTTAAAAACTGGAGCTGAGAGAAAGAGTCAAACTTTGGCGAAAAGAGCGGGGCGTTGATGAGGAAGCAGTCCCTTTCTTATACGAAGTAATTTCTGTTCGCTTTAAGTTTTAATGTTGACTCTTACTTTCAGTTAAAAAAAACTTTTTTTTTATTTAATTAAAGATAAAGAACTACATCTTTCTTAAGGGATTTAATCATCATATTGTGGTAACGAACTGTAAGTAAAGAATGATCTGAACGAACAAAAACTGAAACTATAAAAATGGTATTTTGACAGTAATATATGAGGATAATCTGTTCGTCTTAAGTTTTAATGTTGCCTCTTACTTTCAGTTAAAAAAAAAACTTTTTTTATATATTTAATTAAAGGTAAAGAACTACATCTTTCTTAAGGGATTTAATCATCATATTGTGGTAACCGACTGTAAGTAAAGAATGATCCGGACGAACAAAAACTGAAACTGTAAAAACGGTATTTTGACAGTCATATATGAGGATTAATATATGAGGAGTAATATATATATATATATATATATATATATATATATATATATATATATATATATATATAAATAAATTGATATTAAGAGGTTTTTCTGCAAATAAATTAACTTGGCAATTTAAAAAATTTAGTTTTCATTATAACGAACTTTTAAATAAATATCAAAAGAATTATCTGGAAATATTTAAAGAAATTTTCAACTAATTTCGGAGGTTCGAGAAATGGTGATGCAGCGCCATTTATTTTGAATTGTGTTTCTAATAGAGCGGATTTTTTTTTAAATAGCCACATGGTAAAGATGAATTCTATAATTGTTCAGTTCATTCAGGTTGTTTGCACTGTGTTAATATTTGTGATTTGGTAAAATTTATCATATTTAGTTTACCTATTGTTGCTAAAAAGAAGGATATATTAACAGGATAAGCTTGTTTTGGTGTTACTTGGTTGTTCTGCATTTGCTGTTTTTTTCATTGGCATGTATTTTGGGGGTGATACCTGACACGGGGATGCCATGGATATTCTGTGGTAGGCACAACACTTGACTGGGTAGAGAATTTCATGTGCCGAAACCCTATAGGCAAGTGTATTCTCCTGATGAGCCCTTGTGTTGGGTTGTTGCCTCTGAATTATTTGTCTTTATTGTTTCTATTGTTTGGTAAATGACGACTTATACTTATTGACGATATGACTGCCTGTCCATGGATTATTCTTTATGGTTGATTGTGTATGGCTATGCTGTTTGACCTATGTGATTGTATGGATGAGGAGGGTTAAGGCCTCATTCAAATGCTGGTCTATATTAGTCACTAATTTAGGAAAACAGTCTTCCTTTTCTCCTTCTGTCTTTTTTTTTATGTGTTTGTGCTGTTGCAGTGTTGATTTCTCTTTCCATAATATATATATATATATATATATATATATATATATATATATATATATATATATATATATATATATATATATATATATATATATATCGATAGATAAACGGAACTAGAAACGAACAGAAATACAATAAATAGCTGTTCAAACTCAAAACGTGCTAAAATTATCACGAGTAGGGCTGATAACCGCCATGCCTTCTCATGACCGGAAAATAGTTTCCACTCTGCAATAAAAATAAACAAATGACCGTGGATTGTCATTTTAATTTCTATTTACTGGTATTTACTCCTTAAAGTTCTTATAATTTTTTATTTACCAAAGTGAAAAAAAATTATATTTTATTTTCAGTAAACTGCAAATTATATTCTGGTCTTGAAAAGATTGCCGAGGTGTCTTATTGGCAACCATACATACAATGCCTTTTGATCTAGTTTTAAAGCATAATGGGCCAATTGCAGAAATTTTGGGGATGATATTTCCCTATATCCCTAGAGACACAGTTGGTGGACTATTTTACTATGCTGGACAAAATGGCTGTCTCAAAATTTTGAGTGGATTTCCTTAGAAAATGAATGGGCTTGGGAGAGGGGCTTCTTTCCCTCTACTCTCTTTTTACTCTTAAAAATGCTACTAGAGCTTTTAATTTTGAATCGAATTACCTTCTTCAACAGTTCCAATGATATTTATAGCTTTTAAAGTTTGCTCTTTACGCTAAAGTTTGACTCTGTCTCTCAATTCTTCTTTTTAAAACAGTAAAAAACTTTAGCGTAAAGAGCGGGGCGTTGATGAGGAAGCAACCTCTTTCATATACGAAGTAATTTTTGTTCGTTTTAAGTTTTAATGTCGCTCCTTACTTTCAGTTAAAAAAACTTGTTTTTTTTATTTAATTTCTGAACGTTTTTGAATCAATGCATGTTTTGATTTTGGCTCTCCGCAGAGGAATAATTAGAACGAAATGTGCTAATTTTTTTGGGCTAAATGGCTCTCTAATAATTTTGATCGAATGATTTTGAGAAAAAAAAGAGCGGGGGAGGAAGCCTAGTTGCCCTCCGATTTTTTGGTCAATTAAAAAGGCAACTAGAACATTTAATTTCTTACGAATATTTTTATTAGTAAAAGATTTACGTAACTTATAAATTAGCTTACGTAAAGAACTTTTGTATTCTTATATTTTTATTACATATATCAGGGGGTTCGCCCCCTTGTCAGATCCTCGCTCTTTACACTGAAGCTTAAATTTTGTCCCAATTCATTAAGAATGACCCCAGAATCACAAAAGCCGTAGAATAAATAGTTGAAATTACTAAAAATACTTTAACGTAAAAGGCGAGGTATTAGGAGGAGGTGAGCCCCTCAAATGGGTAATAATTTCTGTTTGTTTTAAGTTTTAATGCTGTTCCTTACTTCCAGCTGAAAGAACTTTTTCATATTTATTTTTTCATTGTGTTTTTAAATAATGCTAGTAAATCCTGCGCTCCCTTCATGGAGATTTTCTTCCCCCATGACAAATTATCGATGGAAAGTTCCCCCAGCATATCCCCCTCTTCTCAAACCCTCCCCCAACCGAAAAAATCCTCCTGAAAACGCCTGTACACTTCCCAATAACCATTCAAAGTCTGTAACTTGTTGCCCCTCCCATTGGGACTGTGGGGGACTAAGTCGTCCCCAAAGACATAGTTATAAGGTTTTTCGACTACACTGAATAAAATGGCTATCTCAGAATTTCGATCCGTTGACTTTGGTAAGATAATTAGCGTGGGAGGGGCCTAGGTGCCCTCCAATTTTTTTTCACTTAAAAAGGGCACTAGAACTTTTCATTTCCGTTAGAATGAGCCCTCTTGCAACATTCTAGGACAACTGGGTCGATACGATCACCCCTGGGAAAAAAAACAAAACAAAAAAAACAAATAAACACGCATCCGTGATCTGCCTTCTGGCAAAAAATACAAAATTCCACATTTTTGTAGATAGGAGCTTGAAACTTCTACAGTAGGGTTCTCTGATACGCTGAATCTGATGGTGTGATTTTCGTTAAGATTCCATGACTTCTAGGGGGCGTTTCCCCCTATTTTCTAAAATAACGAAAATTTTCTCTAACAAAATTTAAAATAACGAAAACCTGCATACATAATGTTTTTTGTTTCATTTAAGTTCCCCCTAAAATCTGAAAGTTTCACCTTAATACAATAGCGTCATAAGTTACAGTGGTAACCATACTATTATACACATAGTGCCTTCTGGCTAGTTCAGAATCCGCACTAACTTATCCTTAAAGTTCTGACTTAATAATGTAAGCAGTTCTTCAGATATTGCTGTGTCACCTTGTTGAAAATCCACATGATCATAGTTCGTTTTGATTTAATTCAAAATCCTTCTAAATATTCTTAAAAGCTTCACCTTAATACCCTTAGCGTGGGTTGAAGCAATTGTTGTAGAAGTAGGAGTATTCGCATAGCAGATTTGGCTCCTCCAATCTCCCCTTCAACACACACTGAAAGTATCAACTTAATACCAACAGTTAAGTTCCAATTTAGCTCCATACAGTTTATTGTTTCAATTTAGTTCCATACAGTTTAAATATATCGCAAGTTTTTCGCCTTAATACTGATAGTTTTAATAGCAGTAGTAGTAGTAACAGTATAATTAATAGCAGTAGCCTTTGCTTTTGTGGCAGTGGTAGTAGTAGTAGAAGTAGCAATAACAGTAGCAGTGGTAGTAATATCAGTAGAAGCATTAGCATTAGGATGCAAGTATTTCCTTTTTTGGTTAATTTAACAACCCCCACAACAAGCCCTGTTGGTTTTAACCTCACACGCCAAACTGTTCCTAAGATATTGCTCTTACTTCCCTTTGACAATCAGCACACAGATGACGCGTTGTAATTCAGTTTACCTCCCCTCCCCTATTTTCTTTGAAAATTTTATCTTCATACCCTTAGGCATACTTGTAATATTTTTCACAGTAGTAGTATTGATATACTAATAATAGTATTGAATGACGGTAGTACTACCTGCATCAGTAGTATAATTTATTGCCTTTAAGTCACTAAAACATCCCTCTCATTAAGTCCTGGAAGCTTCAACTTAATACAATTAGCCATTGCTGATATGTCTTTTTGATAATCTTTAATGGTTTTGATAACCTTTTTGATAACCACATAATGTTTTGGATTGAGTTCAACACTCCTTTCAACATTTTCTGTAATGATGACCTGCATGTCCTTTGTATTCTTGGAAAGTAAAGTTTAAACATCCATAGCTTTCTCAATAACATATACTATGTGTAAACAATGAACGAATCGCCTAATTTACAGCCCTTGCCCTTAGGTCTCTGTAAAGTTTGAGATCCCCAAAGACATAATTACAGGACCTTTCAACAATGCTGAACAAAACAGATCTCTTAAAATTTTGATCTGACCCGTTTTGGGCAAAGATAGGCTTGGTAGGGGGAGGGCTGATTGCTCTTCATCAGCTTTTGCCTCTGAAAAAGGGCAGTACAACTTCCAAATTCCAATCAAATGAGCCCTATACAATCCAAAATTCATACGACCAACCGTTCCATAAGAACCTTATATGCCCTGGAGCAGAACATACAACCTTTACCCCTGAGCTCTGGGGGGTTGTGTCTACCCTGGGGATACTGTTATATGCTCTTTGGATTATTGATAAAAAACTGACAATCTTATAATTTCGATCAAATGTGTTTGGAGAAAAGAGGATTTAATAGGAGGGGGGCTATTTCCCCTCTATCACATTATGTTCTTAAAAAGGAATTATAATTATATATTTCTAGTTAAATGAACCTCCTCTAAAATTCACATGACCATCCCTTCCATTGAAACAGTACAGGCCCCCGGCAATAACTTACAACACTTACCCAAGACACTGGGGGTTCTGTCAACCCCAAGGGCTCTGCTATTTGATCTTTGGACTATTTTGTAATAATAGTTATCTCAAAATTTCTATCGGATGCAATTGCAGAAAATATGGTTTGAGGGTGTGCAGCTGTCACCCAGTCACTTTGACTCTTAAAAGGGGCACTCGAATTTCTGATTATCAATCCAGTGAACTCCCTCCAAAGGCTATACGACCACCCTTTCTATAAAACCTTATATGCCCCCTGGTCATAACTTACAGCCCTTTCCCTGAGGGCCGTAGGATGAGTTGTCTTCACCAAAGACATTATTTCCAGACCTTTCAACTCCGTTGAACAAAATGGTTCTATCAAAATTTTGATTGGATGTTTTTGGTGGAAGGATTCTCGTGGATGGGGCGGTTGACCTCCAATCATTATAGACTATTGAAAAGGGTACTAGCTCTCTCAATTTTTAATCAAATGAGCTCTTTTGAAGTTTCTAAGCCATCTCCTTCGACAAGCAGCACACTGGTCTAAACCTCCCCCCCCCTCAAAAAAAGTAGATAATACATTGTGCTTACATCGCTTTTTATCTAGGCAGCGCTATTGCACTGCCCATGATAGCTTTAAACTTAATAAACTTGGCACATTCTGTATCAGCCATAGAAAACAGATCATTTGATATCGTATCATACTGCCCTCTTTAGAGTTTCGCTTACTTTTAGTACGAGTACCTTTTACCATGTATTGTTCAATCATAAGTTTTGTGAAATCAAATGAACAAAATAAAACGAATAAAAACCAAAAACAAGAAATGAATTGACAATATCATAATAAAATCAAAGTGGTCAAATCAGTAAACAAATGTTGAAGAAATACAAAAAAAACGTTTTGTTGGAGAAACATGGGTAATCAGATATTTGATCAAAATTAAACTTCATTTCTATACAAAATTAAACTTCTTTTCTAAATCTCCAAATTTTCATATTTCCTCTAATAAAAACTATTATTCAAAAAAGAGGCAAAGACAGGAATCGGAACAGAGAATTTTGAATTTCGCAATACGGTAAAAGCGCAAATACAGTCATAATCAAGCATAATGAATTTTATTATTATTTTTAAAGAAGTTCCGAGTTTCTGGGCAAATGATCCGGCATCCTTGTTAAAATGAACCCATAAAGTGTGTTCGCAAGGTTTCAAACAAGTTTAAATTGTATGTATAATATTATTAATTTCCATCAAAGTCATACTTGAAAATTTTAGACAAAACTAATGCTAGATTGCAGTATAATTAGTCAAATTATTCCATAAATGTAAAAAAACATATTTATCAATAGTTTATTCACCCTTTGCCTTTCGCTTCACATCCTTATGGGTTCTTTTATTTTATTGTTTTTATTTTCTAAAAACAGTAAAAACAATACTGATTATAAAAAATCTATCCAGTTTATTTGCCAGTGCCTGGAGTTTTACGAATGGTTTTAATCCTATTTGACCCTATTTTCCAGCTTTCTTGAACTCGTCTGACCCTATTTTCCTTTTTTGGCATCATCTTGAAACAGGCTAGTAAGACGAATTAGACAAAAACTCGGATAAAAAATTTAATAAAACAGTATTTCATTGCACCTTTTGTAATGTGGCACTTTGTCAGCTTTGGCCTAAAAAATATTTCTCTGTTCGTATTTGACTATTTACAAGTTTGACAAACCAGTAATGTTGAAATTTATTTTCTGGAGAGTATATTATCTTGATATAGAACAAAAAAAGCTTTTAAAATACCCCTAGGATCAGCTTTTCTCATAGTTTTTGCATTCGTTCCGGATTGAACCAGAATCGTCACTATCAGAAATATAAGAATATTAGAAATACCCTTATTGAATGAATGTTCTTTATTACCCATCTATAAACGAAAAAACGATGGAGTACAATAAAAGAAAGGAAAACAAAAGAAACATGTCATAGAGACATAAACAAATTACTATTAATACCAAATCTAAAATAGCACGCCCGCCCTTCCACGGGTGAGAAGAGGTTTGGTTACTCAGTTTCTGAAAATGTTCATTTCCGGCCTGAACCTGTTCCACCCCACCAACACAGTTAACTATGTGCCTATTCTTGGACCACCGAGAGGTCTGAAGCGAAAACTTTTGCTTACTTAAAATAGCGCTTTTGCAACCCAGCTTATCTGGGTTGCACTTTATCAACTTTATCAACCCAGCTTTATCAACCCTCTATATGCAGGATAGGTAAACTATTATATATTTGAGAAAGGGCATTCCGTTCCAGATTAAGCTGTGATGCAACCACACTAGTGTAAGCAATTCTAAACGGGAGACCTAAATATGTTAGTTCATTGGTGGGTGCCACCCCACTATCACCTAGATAGATAGTATCAGGCACATAACAACCGTGAAAATTAAAGAAGAGGACTTGGGACTTCACAGCATTCACACTTAATCCTATTTATCGATATTTTTCAGGCAGGTTATCAAAATTCCATTGAAGACTAGCTATTCACCGGCACGGATTCAACAGATCGTCCACATATCAAAGTACTGATGTATTCATCCCTTTGGAAATGCAACTATTGGGTTTGCCACTTTGCGCAGAAAGAGAAGTGTTGAAGATAATGGGTGATGTGATGGCTCCTTGCTTCAAAGCCAGGAGCTTTAAGCCTTTCTATGGCTTAATATTATAACTAACACGTAGAAATATTTAATTTAAAATCACCAAAGCTTTTCCACCAAAATTCACTAATTTTAACATCTCAATAAAAGATAATTCGTTCCCTGAACTCATCTTAGGTCTATTTATACCTGAAAACTGCGATTTTCTGAAGATTCCCTTTTTCTTGTTTCAAACTTATGAAGGTTTTAGGGCGACATTAAATCCTTGATTTTATCGCCACGCTGAACAATGACATTAATAAGTAAAAGTATTTTTGTAAAATTTGGCCCTTTTCATTCATAAAAATTTAAACACCAACAGTCTGTTCCCCGTCCTGCACCAGATATTGCAACCCATTAAAAATGTACTTTCTTAACTTATCCTTTTTTTTTGCTGTTTGCTACCATATTTTTAAAGCTTATTGTTGCTGACCTTTGACCAATTTTTTTTATTCAACTTCCCTTTGCTACCAAAAACTGTGTAAATGCAAATGGAGGTATTTCTTTGGTACCCTTAAAATTGGATTCCTGATTTTTTCCTCATTTTCTAAGACATAAACAGTTGTTCAAGTTCCCTTTGATCAATACGAAAACTAAATTATATTTTCACTATCATGGGTGCTCTAAGCTGTTTGCTGCCAATTGCTTTTTTTCTTTTTTTGGCTTCCTTTTCATCAGTGTTTCCTTTATAATCTGACATTTGCTTGATGTGAAAACTCCTTAACTGCGTATGAGAGGGTATTTCCTTAAAAAAAATTGCCAAATTTTTCCTTATTCTTAAGACAAACCCAGTTGTGAAAGTATTCACGTAACCATTTCCGTAAGTCGGGTTTCATTTTTACTGTCATTGGCAATTTACGATCTAAACTTATTTCTTTGGTGACTTTTCCTACTGTAAAATTTATTTGCTACAGACAAATATGCAAATATGCATCTAATGAAAAAGATTTAAGTACATAATTATTCTATGTCAAATATGTAAATTTTATATGTTTTATGGAGATTCTATACCTTAAAGGGATAACCCCCTCAAACTCGTTATAAACTTTTGTATTCTGTGTGGCCAAACTATTTAGAATTGATTCGGCAGTCGTCTCATAACTTATATAGCTTGAACAAAAGATCTGATTGAATGACAGAAAACTAATAGTAGACACTTACTTTCTCAAAAATCTTACAAAATTATGCCATTTAACTTCTCTTGTTTTGTGCCGAAGATCGAGATATCCAATTTTCTTTAAACTTATACCATCAGAAAAAATATTATTTTGATTATACGAGGCGAAATTTCCTTTTAGAGTTCAAAAAATGGTAGTCCCAAAAATTTTTGACCATCTCTGCTAAGAAAACCCTAAAAATAAGCTCAAAGGATATATCGTTTGAGCAATTTGGCAGCTTTGGAAGTTCCCTTTGGTGCTACCTGCTTTAGTTGAAAAACTTAACCGACACAGGAGACGGCAAATACGTTGTCTTTTCGATCAAATGTCATAGCCAAACATATATTTTCAATAAATATTGATGGTGGCTAGTCTCTGAGAGAACTCGCTAATGGACCTTTGTCTTTTAGGCAGTCAACCAGCATTGAGGCTTGCAAAATGATTCTAAGATATCAAATCCCTTTAAAGTAACTGATCACTGGTCAGTGGCTGGTATGGGGAAAAATGAATAGTTTTATAAAGAAAAGACGATAGTATCTCTTAGACTTAGCGTTTTCCTTAAGGGGAGCTACGCCATCAAATACAATTTATCTGATATTATTCAAGAATCCTTTGTAATTTCTTATGGCTTTTTCCTACTTTCATCTTTCATTCAAAAGGCATTTTATTTTATCATTATCTTTAATCTAATGAATAGAGGCATATCGATGACCTTTATATTTTTGAAAAAAAAGAAATACTATAGGGGAGACTGCAAAAATGAAGTGGATAAACGTAAAAAATTAAAATGGACTTTTCTTTCTGGTATCTTTATAAAATGATAAACAAGAAATTTATCTTTTGGATAAGAAATCTATTTATCTTAAATCTGATGGGGAAAATATGGCAAGCGCTAAGAATGCTTTAAATTTTGAAGAAACTCCGAAAAAATCACTCTTCTAAAACTGTTCGTCTAGCTATTTGACACTTTCAGCTAATTTGTGACTCTCCGGTTGGTCAGCTTCCTTCTTGTCTTGGTAAATCTGCTGCTGGCTTAGCAGCTTGAGTTTGTCACTTCGCGATAATGCTCGCTTAGCTCCTTCTGCGAGTAGCCAAGAAAGGAAACAGTTATATAATTAAAAATGGTCTTAAGATATAAAAGTAGGAAAAGTCACCTCATTTATAGAAAATGTTTAACTTTCATCAATTTCTTAAGAACAAAAAAACATGGCATGTGCTTCTTTGTAAGGACATATAATAGTCTGCCATTTCTTCCAACAACAAATTTTTACTCTTTTACAACCCTCCCACAAAAAAAAATTCCTGAAAACTTCAAGTCGATTCGCCAGCCTTGAGACCAAATATAGCATAATTTCTAAACTATATATAAAATTCGTCAACATTGAATGAAACCCTACTGACTGAAAGCAATAGTTGCTTGCCTTCAGGCAAAAAATTAAAAAAAAGCATAAAAGTAAAAAAGTAAAAAAAAATAATAAGAGTAAAAAAAAGTAAAAAAGCGTTTTGCTAAAATAAATGGTGCTACTCAGGAGTTTTTATTGTTTATGGCTCTCATCTCTTGAACAAACTTTATCCTTCACTTTATCAGTCTCAAAAATACCTGCAGGTATCCTTGACCTTCTTTTTAAAGGTTAGACGATGATACACAACATTATTAAAAAAAAAATTATTAAGTTTATATCAAGTCTTTATATTCTTTTATGCAGGTCAAAACACATCATAATAAAAATAAAAAAATAGGTTGTGAGTCCTGTGGTGGCGCAGTGGATTTGACCTTAGCCTGGTAATACGGGACCCAGAGAACGAATCACGCTGCAGGAATGCACTGCAGGGCCGACGCAAGGACCTTAGTAGTCAAGAAGCGTCGTTCATTCTAAATAATAATAATAATAAAAAATAGGTTGTAGAAACATTGCTTATTTGAAATGGCTGACAAACACGACCTTTATAACAATTAGAATTCAATTTTGGAATGAAACCAAAATCAATTAAATTAAGTTAGAATAAAATGGAGTTAAATTGTACGTCAAATTTCAAATTAACTTTTTGTATAAAGACGAATAGTTAATTTTTGACTATGTTTTTATTTTATATAAAGAACTTATTTTATATTGTATTTTTCACAGTGCACTAAATTCATAAAAATACTCTTTTCGTCAGCTTTTGAAAAATTCATTTAAGTTTTATTCAAATGCTAAAATCGTAGACTACAAGTACGAGAAGAAGAAACGTAGGCATTTAAGTATTTATAACTACAAAAAAGTACAATAAATTATTGTCTAACCAACGACAAAGTATTTACGGTTATAGGCAAGCCATGTAACATACAAAAAACCCTTACAAACAATTTTTCAGATCATGTAGGAAAAAAAAATCAAATTTGCCCTAAATGGTTTCTTTCAATATTTATTGTTTACGCTCTATAAAAATAGAACGATGGGGTTCATATGTTTAAAAGAAACCTAAAATAAAACGCAACCAAAAAAAGACGAGTAGTCAACCAAAAGCACAAAAGAGAAAACAATTTAAATTTCTTGTTTAACAAATAAATAAAATGTAATATTTGATTACAGAGATTAATTTAAACTTTTAGGGACTCAAGACTTTAGTGCCAAATTATTTCCCTTTTTCCATGCGTATCCTTACTTTCTTTGTGAAGGATCTTGTCATTTTCTTCATAGACTATGCAAAGTATTTGCTAATCAAACAAAACTAAACTAATCTCCATTGCAAAGGACCCTTGAAACAATGTAGCATGTGTTAGCCATGGATTAGAGTTGTCAAATAACAGAGTTTACTGCGAAAAGTCTCCTGCGAAACATCACGCAGGAGACGCTTGACTATACTTTTGCCGTGGAATTTGCCGGAAACACGTTTTACAAGGATGACGTCTTTTTCAAAGTTCCTGCACTTAGTTAAATGCAACCTAGGACCAAAGAATTAATAAAAGATAGAATTAAGAAAACTGAATAGACGTTTATGGAAGACTCAACAAAATAGAAGTTAACTAGACCTGCTATACAAAAGCCCCTAAACTGTCATAGCAACTGTTACCTGTGGGTCAATGTTAAGGAGCAACACCGAAACCAAAGTCTCATGGAAGAAACTTGAATGTTCCTTTGCGCCATAGAGCTAAACATAGCATATAAAAATATGTTATGAGTCTTTGATGTCTTTTCCCCTGTTTTCTGCTTCTTAATAAAAAAGAAAGGTTTTCAAAGTAGGCACACTAATATAAGAACCCAAAAACCCACTGAAAATGTTCTAGCAACTGTTATTCATAGATCATATTTGAGGACCAGCATAAACATCTGTGTACTATGGAAGAAACGTGGACGATCCACGTCATGTTTGCTTTGGAACAAGGCACCTTAATTTGTAATACAACTCACCCTCAACCAAAGATGACGAGCTTTTTTCATCTCTTCTGATCCTTAGTAAAAGATTAAATAAAAAAAACAAGTTTATTGAAATGAAAGTAAGGAGCGACATTAAAACTTAAAACGAACAGAAATTGCTCCGTATGTGAAAGGGGCTTTTCCTCCTCGACACCCCGCTCTTTACGCTAAAGTTTTTTACTGTTTTAAAAAGTAGAGTTGCGAGAAAGGATCTCGAACTTCAGCGCAAGGAGCGGGGTGTCGAGGAGGAAAAGCCCCTTTCATATACGGAGTAATTTCTGTTCGTTTTAAGTTTTAATGTCGCTCCTTACTTTCATTTCAAAAAACTTGTTTTTTTATTTAATTTCTGAAAGTTTTTGAATTAGTGTATGTCTGATTTTGGCTCTCCGTACATAAATTATTAAAATGAAATTTGCATATTAATTCTTTTTTTGGCTAAATGGCTTTCTCTTAGTTTTGATCCGACGATTTTGAGAAATAAGGGGTGGGGAAAGAGGCCTAGTTGCCCTCCAATTTTTCGGTTACTTAAAAAGGCAACTAGAACTTTTAATTTTTAATGAACGTTTTTATTAGTAAAAAATATGCTTAGCATAAAAACTAACTTACGTAACAAACTTTATATTCTTATATTTTTGATTATATATATGAGGGGGTTTGTCCCCTCGTTAATACCCCGCTCTTCACATTAAATCTTAAGTTTTGTCCCAATTCTTTAAGAATGACCCGTGAATCAGAAAGGCCGTAGAATAAATAGTTGAAATTACTTAAAAATAATTTAGCATAAAGAGCGAAGTATTTATCTCCTCCTAAATACCTCGCTCGTTATGCTAAAGTATTTTTAGAACCCCTCATATGCATAATAATCTCTGTTCGTTTTAAGTTTTAATGCTTCTCCTTACTTTCAATTGAAAAAAAACTTTTCATGTTTATATTTTCATTGTTTTTTTTTTATAGTAATGCTAGAAAATCCTGCGCCCTTTTCATTGAATCTCTCCTCCCCCATGAAATATTCCTCCAAGGAAAGTCCCTCCGATATAGCCCCCTCCCCTGGACCCCACACCCAAACCAAAAAATCCCCCTGAAAACGTCGGTACACTTCCCAATAACCATTACTGTATGTAAACATTGGTCAAAGTTTGTAACTTGCAGCCCGTCTCCCAGGGACTCTGGGGGGTAAGTTATCCCCAAAGACATAGTTATTATGGTTTTCGACTATGCGGAACAAAATGGCTATCTCAAAATCTTGATCCGTTGACTCTGGGAAAAAAATGAGCGTGGGAAGGGGCCTAGGAGCCTTCCAATTTTTTTGGTCACTTAAAAAGGGAACTAGAACTTTTCAGTTCCGTTAGAATGATCCCTTTTGCAACACTCTAGGACCACGTGGTCGATTAGACGACCCCTGGGAAAAAAACAAAAACAAACAAACAAATAAACACGCACCCGTGATTTGTCTTCTGGCAAAAAATAAAAAAATCCCACATTTTTGTAGATTGGACCTTGAAATTTTTTCTATAGGGTTCTCTGTTACGCTGAATGCGATGGTGTGATTTTCGTTAAGATCCTATGACTTTTAGGGGGTGATTCTCCCTATTTTCCAAAATAAGGCAAATTTTCTCAGGCTCGTAACTTTTGATGAAAAAGACTAAATTTGATGAAACTTATATATTTAAAATCAGCATAAAAATCCAATTCTTTTCATATATCTTTTAGAATCGAAATTCCTTTTTTTAGAGTTTCGTTTACTATTGAGCCGGGTCGCTTCATACTACAGCTCTTTACCACGAACTGTTTGAACAGGATGTTCAAGGTTGGCTTAATAAAACTAGGTCTTCAATCCAAAAGTCTGTTGGAGCGTTTTATCAAATATTAACGATGCGTCAGTGTTTTGGAGCAGTAAATAATTTTATGCCTCATAGGAAAAACTGAAGTATTTTACTACGAGATTTCTTTGGAATAAGACATTTCCAAAAATAGGTTTTCTGAGGACGATTTATTTTACTCCATAGTAAAGAGGCTGTTCAAAGCAGCTTTTCCTAAAATTCTGATTTTTAACTCAGCAGGAGTAGACGATTTTTCGCAGCTATGGACCATCTGCAAAATAAGAACTTGAAGATACGAACCCTTGACCAAATTTTTAAAGAAGAACCAAAAATTTATATGGAGAGTTTTTCAATGAGAAATAGTCTATAAGTTGTTGGATCCGCTTCAGACCTTTTAAAGATACAACTACGACCTTGTTCATTAACATCATTTTTATTTAAACAGAATAAATGTGTCTGGTAGGCATGAATGACAATAATGCAACCCCTTTCTTCTAGAGAACAGAACGTGTAAAATCACCCGCAACTGCAACTGCAGCTGTGTGCAAAATTTACTTATATATGACCCGTTCTTCCTATAATATAACTAATCCTCCTTCTTCCTCTCCCAGAGAAGTCAAATTGGTCTAAAACTGAGGAAACACACATTAAGGACATCAACTGCTTTTTGTGACTATATGAGGTTGAGATCCAACAGCTACTTTTGGTATACGTATATACTGACAACTACAATTTAAGACCTCTACACCCTCAAAAATCCAGGATCTTACTTGATAAGACATAGGGGCTAAAAAGTCATACTTTAGCATAAAAAAGTGGAACGCTGAGGAGTAGGGGGGAGGGTTCACTCCCTCTGGAGGACTCACGCCTAATCTCTGGCACCCTCATTCCTTTCTTTCTGTTTTCAATCTTTTTAAAAAATAAAAGTATTCAATTTTAGTCAATTATTGGTGCCCTTGTCAAATTGGGTTCCCCAAGATTCTGCTTTTTGGCGTCCTTTTCAAATTGTCCCTCAAAGGTTTTGCTCTAGATTCACCTCTTTCCATCCTCTCTCATGTTTGTAATTACCTCCCTTTAGTTAAGTACTTGGTGAAATTTACCTTACAGTGTGAATGATTGATTGGCCCCACATCCCCTCATGTAGAAAATCATCATATACAGGCCACTAAAGCACTGAAACCAATTACCGTCAATTTTAAGTTTCAATGTCGCTCTTTACTTCTATATGTAAAAAAAAATTTTATTCAGCACTTGTCCCAAGATCCAAACCTAAGTTCTGAAATTTAATGTTTTGAGAAAAAATCTCAAGGATTAGAAGCATTTGCGGAAGGATTTGCCATATGAGATTACAAAATCCAAGGTTGCCGCTTGAAACAATTCAAATGATAAACAATAAAAACTAACATTGCATTGTAGACACAACGTCATTAACCGTCTATTAACAACAAAAGTCAGTACTTTGAACTTGCCATAGTCAAACAGGGTTTAGCAATATGTAAGAGGAAGAGTCTAATATGTAATTAATTACTCATGAACATGGTGTAATATTGAACAGTAAAGAACAAAGACATTTGCGACTGAAACTATAGATATTGTAGCCTTCCCCTAGGCAAAAAAGTGCGTACGTGCTATGACAAAGATGGGTTAAAATCCTTATCAGCTAAAATACTTTTAACCGCAAATAGAAATTATAGAATAGCATTGCATTTAACCTGAAAACTATTGTTTTTTTTTTTTTAGATTTTTCCTGAACTTGGAACTTGATGGTTGACTTTATTAGTGAAAAATTCACTGGCATCCCTTGTAGGCCTACACAGCTCTTAATATTTCATGCTAGCAGCTCTTTCAGGTGGACTGTTTTGTTTTCTTCATATTTTCGCATCACGCAGTTCATGGTAACGAAGTGTAAGTAGTGAGTGACTCGTGCTAATAGTAAGTGCACTTCTAGAGCAGTGACTTAAGACAACCCTTAATCAAACAGTTCGTGATAACGAACTCTGAGTAAGGAGCAACCCGGCTCAATGGTAACCGAAACACTTTAAAACGGAATTTTTGCACAAGTAGATACATCGAAGGAATTTCATTTTTAAGCTCCAGTCTGCAACAATGCAAAATTTTGTAATTTTTGCCAGAGGAAAAATCACAGATGCGTGTTTCTTCGTTTTTTTTTTCCATGTGTGATCATATCGACCTAATGGCACTAGAATATTGCGAGAGGGCTCATTCAAAAGGAAATTAAAAGTTCTAATGAACTTTTAAAGTGACCAAAAAAGCTAGAGCACAACTAGACTCCCTCCCAGGCTCATTTTTTCCAAAGTCACTCGATTAAAATTTTGAGAAACTAACTTAGTTACTTAAGTTAGTAACTTAGTTGCTAACTTAGTTACTTAGGTCACTTAAAAAGGGCACCGGAACTTTTAATTTCCGTTCGAGTAAGCCCTATCTCTATATTCGAGGACCAGTCGGTCGATAAGATCACCCCTAGAAAAAAAATACACATCCTTGATTTTTCACCCGGCAAAAAAAATAGAAAACTCCACATTTTTACAGATAAAAGGCTGAAGCTGAATCTAATAGTACGATTTTCATTAAGATTCTTCGACTTCAAGAGCCCCCCTTTTGGAAGATCAGGCAAATCTTATGAGGCTCGTAGTGTCTGATGTGTATTTTCTGATATTCAGAATGAGCATAGTAAACCAAATCTTTTGATATATCTAATAGTATTGAAATTCTAATTTGTAGAGTTTCGGTTACTATTGAGCCGCGTCACTCCGTTACCACGAATTGCTCGATATACATCAATAAAATAGGTTGTTTTATGGTGATCCTTAATGTATTAAATAAATAAAAATAATTTTTTTTGCTGAAAGTAAAGAGCGACATTAAAACTTAAAACGAACAGAAATTACTCCGTATATGAAATGGATTGTCCCCTCCGCAATCCCTCGCAATCCCTCTTATCTCGTGATATACCAACCTTTAGTCACATGTGCACTGCACATGCCTGTTTATTCAGAGGTTAATAAAACGGCAGTGGTTGAATTTATAAAGAATTTTCTTATTAAATGGTATTCTATTAATATAATATTTTATTAAACTTTTTTTAAATATGTTTTTTTAATGTAGTTTTTTTTATGTCCATCACAACCCGCACTTTTATTCTGTCCGAAATCTTATTCTATCATAATGAAAAATACTAAGAAATGCCAGAGAAAACTAAGAAAAACTATATATATATTTAATTACCAAAAACTCAGAATTCAACGAAAATATTGTTTTGAAATCAGGAGTCACATTGAAGTTTCTAATAACGCAAGTTCTGCTAAAATTTTATTAGTGAATTATAGTCCAAAAATATGAGAATGATGAGCGGATTGACGAGAATACTATTTTGAATCGAAAGTCCCGTTGAAGTTTCTAAGAAAATACTTCTGCGACCATTTTTTGGAATTATTGATCCAAAATCCTTTCCTTTTCCAAAATGACCGTGTGAAGGGTGGGCAACGTTCATTACCCTGCATAATTAAAAAAGAGAGGAATTATTATTATTATTTTATTTTTACCCACACGATAACACGATGCCGGAATATAATAAAGTATTATCAGTGTTTACTAGAACATTTACCATAATGTAAATAAATATTACCAGTGTTCGTTTATTTTATACCTGATTCATTTTTGAAAGATTTATTATTATAACTCTTCCATCTGGATAGAAACATTATTGTTCTGACATTTTTAGAAGATGAGAAATACCATAGATCACAAAGATCGAACCTTTATTAAAGCTCTCCTATTGGCTGACTCAATATGCTTCAGTCAGAAAGACCATTTTAATTCCTCGCCAATTGATTTCAATCAAATTTGCAAATACTACTACTAATAATAATAATAATAACTCATCGGAGCACCAAGACGCCTAAGGCCAACACAGCTACGCACGCTCCTCCTCCAACCCAATCTATTCAAGGCCTCCCTCTTTAAACCCTCCCAGGAAGCTCCCACTTCCTTTAAATCTTTATTTATTACATTCTCCCGCCCCAGACGAGGAGGACCTGCTTTCCATTTAGCCCCAGACGGTTGGCCAGAAAGGACAATCTTCGGCAATCTGTCATCCTTCATCCGCAGAATGTGGCCTAGCCATCTCAACCTTGCTTTTTTTTTCATTATAGCCCTAGAAAGTGAGACAGATTTTTCGTAAAAACCTACTGTTTGAAATATGGTTAAATTTCCAAATACACATGAATATACATAATACAACTTAAAACCCGAGGCAGTTGTTTATTCACAGAAAATCCCTCAATAATCAAAACTCAAATCAAATTACAGTATAATTTAAATAAGAAAAATTTACAATTTCATATCTCATTTATAATTTAACACGGTTTATTGTTATAGCTCTGCCATCTGGCTCATCAATTCTTTTTTGTGGCTTAGAAATACCCTACAAGGAGCTAAAGCTCTCTCATCGGCTGATTCAAATGCCTGTTCATAATCTATAAAACCGAGGAGTTACGTGTTCGAATACTTCAGGCACTTCTAAATTACTAATATGAAAGTGAAAGTTTGACCGACACATCCTATCCCCAGATAGATAGAAAGAATATAGAAAAATAGAAAGACCAGTAGTTAGGAAGTTGCACTAATTACAGGGGCCGAGGGACGAAAATTTCTGTTGGAGGAGCCAAATTTTTTATTGCTTCTCCCACAAATATTAATTTTTATCTGCGCCTATTCCCGAGCGCAAAATAGCGAAATTCAACATATGAATTTTTGATTTATCTTGTCATAACATAGCCTTTTTGGGATTCGTGCCTTTTGTTAGTTTGATTCTGATTTGTGAATACACCTCATCGTATCTTAGGCATCTTAAACAAGTATTACAATTGTTGCAACAGCCAACAATTGAGGCCTAGGCAGATCACCTTAATACAAACCTGATTCCAATTTATCTGGAAAATTCACAGATAGCTGTATATGGGCTGTTGGAAAATCCTTGACTTTTTGCATTATATCTTTCTTAATTATAAACGATTCCGGTTGATACCAATTTTGAACAATCGCCACTGTTTATTTCAAAATTAGTCTGTACTTAAGTTTCTGACTAATATGAATACTAATTTAATATTTTTTTTTCCCTAAATGAAACCACTTTAATGAATCTTAAATCAAAGAATATTCTTAAATTCCAATTAATCTTGATTTTTACCAAGATTATAGTTTAAAAAGCAAAACAAATAAGAAAACCAATAAAAGTGAGTAAGTGACCCTGAAGTAACCAGGTGGGCAAGTGATCTAATAAAAATACCTTAAAACTGAGCAAGGCAAAGACCTCAAAGGAGAGGGAAGAATGGAATTGGCCTCCCAAAGAGTATATTCACTAAAATATAACGTTTGTTGTACTGGCAAAAAATTGATTTTCTGCTCCTTGGGATTTTTTTTCAACTTTTGAATGCATTCTTTGATGCCCTACTATGTGGCAACTTGGTTCTGCAAAAATTTGCGGAGTGGGATTCTTCTGAGTTTGTATTCGCGATTTCGAACTCTAAATGCCATAAATAATAACAAACATATTACCGTTAATGTCCAAAATTGGTGATTGTCGACATTCACCTGTAAATGTCCGAAAATTCTTTTTTTCCTTTGTTTTTGTCGGCGTTGCCAGTAAACTTTTTCAGTTTTATGCAAGGTTTGATCGTGACAGGTTAGGTTAGGATTTTTGAGATTTTTGAGAATTATAACTTATTTTAACCTGTCCTTAACTTTACCATCTTATGCATATGACCGAAAAATCTGATTCGCAAAACTAATTGAATCCAAGCAGAGAAAAACAAACTTCAGGAATTCAACAGAATGAGGATTCTCCGAACTTCAATATGAAGAGTGAGGCGTTGAGGAGGAAGCAGCCCCCTTCATATACATAATAATTTGTTTACTTTTACAATTTTATGTTACTCCTTACTTTCAGTTGAAAGTTGATATTACAGTTGAAATTACAACCACTATTTGGACACGGTTAAAGCGTAGAAAACAATAATATAAAAAAAAAAAAACACGAGTATATTACCAGTTTTCGGAAAAACAAATTTAGTGTTTTGGCCGGCTAATCCTAAACATTTGCAACAGAGTTGCAAGATATCCTGAACATGATAGGACTATTTTCATCGAGATAGCATTCCTTTAAGGGAGGCATTCTTAGTTTTTCTTACTAGACTTACACTTTTTTTTAATTATACGAATGTCGTATATTTTGAGACTACAGTAAAAAAACAAAAAAAAATCTTTTGGTACATTTATCTATTGTGGAGTTCAGTTTTGTTTTGGCTTAGCTCGCTCATTAATTATAGTTTTCTATAACAAAGTACTACATTTCTATCATGATGTTTTTCTTATTTTTTTTCCTTTTTTTGAAAGGAAGATGAGTAAACTCTAAATTAGAAATCATTTACTAAGAATAAACGGTCGTTTGTCCTTTAATTTGGATACTTTCCTTGTAAACCTATTGCTTAATTAGCTGCTTAATAAGCTAACTCAATTATTATAAAATGAGCAAATTACAACTTGTGCATGAAATTTAAATTTAACCTAAATACAATAAGGAAGCAAAAGACGTGATGTCTTATTTTTATCTTAAATTTCATATTTAACATAAGAGTTACCCATCAAAAGTTACGAGCCTGAGAAAATTTGCCTGCTTTTTGAAATAGGGGGAAATACTCCCTAAATTCAAGGAATTTTAATGAAAATCCCACCATCTGATTCAAAGTACCAGAAAGCCCTATTTGTAGAAGTTTCAAGCTCCTATATACAAAAATTTGGAATTTGTACTTTTGCCAGAAGACACATCACGGAGGCGTGTTTATTTATTTATTTGTCTTTTTTTTCAGGGAAGATTGTAACGAATAATGGTATTAGAAGATCGAAAGAAGGCGTATTCGAACGCAAATTATGAGTTCTAGTGCCCTTTTTATGTGACAAAAAGATTGGAGGTCAGCTGGCCCTCCACGCTCATTTATATCCCAAGGTTATCTTATCAGAATTTGAGATATCCATTTTGTTCGGTATAGTTTAAAGATTAAATAACTATATCTTTATGCGTAAAATGATCCCTTAGAAACCATGGGGAGAGGCCCGTAAGTTATAGAATTTTTCGTTGTTTATGTATAATGTTTGTTATTGGGAAGTATACAGACATTCTTCGGGGGGGGGGGATTTTCGCTTGGGGTTTATTTCCCTTGGGAGAATCTTCCCTGGGAAAGGAAATTTCCATGGGGAGGATGAAAATTCCAAGGAAAATTTTACACTGGGGGGGGGGGTTTGATTCCTCGACAAAATTCTAGTTAATTGTCTTACATTATCTGTGGCAACTCAATTTTGAATTTCTGCGTGTTTTGATTTCTGGAAAAAGTTCTAAGAAAGGGGGCAGTTCCGGAGTGATCGAGAAACCGATTAAAGATTAAAGTCTTCTTCATATGAAAGTATGCTAAGAATAATTTTTTCAGGGCGAATCATCCACAAGAAATTTTACGGGAAGGGGGGATTTTCAGCGATAATGGAACCGTCTGGAGGGAACTTGAGGGAGAGAGTGTACTTTCCTTTGTATGAAATTTTCACGGTGGAGTTTCTCGTGAGGGGGTATGTTTTCAGAATCCACGGGGAGACGCCTGTAAGTTACAAAATTTGCCCATTGTTTATGTTTAGTATTTGTTATTGGGAAGTATACATGTATTTTTCGGGGAGGGGGGTGGAGAATTTTCGCTTGTGGTTAATATCTGTTGGGAGAATCCTCCTCGGGGACGGGGGGGGAATTTCCAAGGGGAGAATGAAAAATCCAGGGGAAATTTTATACATGGGCGGGAGGTTGACAGAATTCCTGGACGACATTCTTGTTAATTGTCTTACATTATCTTTGCCAACTTGATTTTGTACGTGGAGATGTTCCGGGGGGGGGGGGATTATCCAGGGGCTATTTTCCGCGTGTTTTGATTTTCGGAAAAAAAATAAGAAAGGGGGCAATTCTGGAGTGATTGTGAAACCGATTAGACATTAAATTCTTTTTCAAATTAAAGTATGCTAAAGGTAATTTTTAAGGCTTAATCGTCAACAAGAAATATTACGGGGAGGGGGATTTTCAGCGATGATGGAACTATCTGGAGGGAAATTGACGAGGGGGGGTGTACTTTACTTTGGATGAAATTTCGGATGCCCCCGGTGAGGGGGGCATATTTCATATAGGCTGAGCCAGATTTACCTGCATCATTTGAACAACGAACATAAATTATTCCGTATATTAAGGGTTGCCCCCTTTTCAATCCTTCGCCCTTTACGCCAATTCTTAAACAAAAAACTACTGAAACACGTGGGCAGTTTAATTAGGATACTAATACTGCTACTACTATTAATAACTCACCGCACCACCCAACTGCCTGAGGCAAACACAGCTACGCGTACTCCTTCTTCATCCCATTCTATTAAAAACTTCCCTCTTTGCATCCTCCCAGAAAGTTCTCGTTACCTTTAAATCTTTCTTTATGACATCCTCCCACCCAAACCGTGGACAACCTGCTTTTCGTTTAAAGACTATCCAAAATATCTTGGGGCTGAAGCTCGGGCCTGGGGCTGAACCAAAAATACCAATGTCCTAAGTAGTTTCTTTGGTGTTGTAAAATCACGACATAGAATTATAGTTTTATTATGCCCTTATTTTAAAGTGAATGTAGAAACATTAATGAAAGTGTTAGCAGCACGGGGTATTGCTGCTAGATTTTGTAGGAGATTCTCCCTGAAGTTGAAACTTTGTATAAGGCACTCTTAATTCACAGCGGAACATAAAAAATTAACAAATCTAATTAAAGGCAAAATTAATTGGAGGAAATGTTTACCGAAATACCGTAATTCATGATAAGTTTATCTTTCTATCTTTACTAAAAAAAAGTTTTTTTTTAACAAAAGTAAAGAGCAAAGTTGTGTCTTGAGCAGAGGAAAAGAACTAGTAGAAACTATAATGAACAATAAAAGCTCAAAGAAGCAGATGTTATACTTGATAAAAATCAACCCAAGAATGACTTGTATAAAACTTACGATGAACCAAAAATAAAACAGATATTCTACTATAAAAAAAAAATATACTAGATATAAGAGCTGGAAAGCCGTCCCCCTTGTACCCCATTTACAATGGGAGTTTTATTCGCGCTCTACTGAAAGCAAATTAAAGAACGTATATTTTGTCAAATAAAAACTCAAGGCTGTATCAAGAGTGAAGTGTCTTACCGGGTTTCAGCCCCTCCCCTCACCCAGAGGTTCAATTCTACTCGTTAGAAAACACAAAAATGATTATAACAAATTTTGATGTTTTTGTAAAGCTTTTTGTCCCCCCCCCCCCCCCCAACAAATCACATCTCCTCCCATGAAACAGTCCACGATAAAGAAATTTGAAAGAAAGAAAGAAAGAAATTTTATTTGAGCCCTGCGGCCATACACAACATGGTTTAATAATACAACACTGCACAGAACACACACTCAATATAAAACAATACTTATTTTCATTCACTCCGGCTCGACTGAGCCTCTCCCGCCTTTTCCACATATCGTGCCATTTTGCATATGGTTCCAGGCATCGAAGACCTCAGGATATCAGAAAGCAGCACCAACCGATGGTCCCCCCAAATTTCATTCCTAAGACTTTCAAGCTCTTGGCACTCCATGAGGAAATGGGCTAAATTATTATCCTCTTTTCCGCAATACCCACACTTACCATTTGTACCCTTATTATTTTTTTTTTCTGTCCTCTATGTACTGGAAGGCAATTTCCCCTCAACTGGATCCATGATTTTAAATATCTAAAAGGTAAATTTACCTTAAAATAATATTCTTCCCCAAAAATTTCTTTTACTTTACTAGATTCCTTCAGTGTTTCCGACGAACGTATTAAACAACCCCACTCTTGTATCTCTTGGTCTTTCAATCTCTGCATAGTTTCTGGAAGGCATTGTGTGTTTCCGGGAGATTTCTTGATTTATTGAGTCCAAGTAGTTTTCCTATTAATTCGAAGCAAATCATTATAAGCTTGTTTAGCCAATCGGTCCTCAGGAAGTTGGGTTAATATCAGACAAAACTTAAATACTTGATAAAGCCGGTGCAATTTCAGTGAGAAGATGCCGAAGTCTCCTTTGATTAGCTGGTTATGTGTTGTCTGGTGCAGCCCGAAGAGTCTTTTGTAGTATCTAAACTGGATTGATTCTAGCTTCTCCGCTGCCTCCAGGCCCCATAGCTCAGCTCCGTAATGGATTGCCGGTTTAATTTTCGAATCAAATATTTGCTTAAACATTTTTAATGACTTCGACTTTTTCACTAGGTCATTACGTAATATTGCACCCACTGCTGCTTCCCCTCGCTTTGACATTTCGCTCACATGTTCCTTCCAACTGCAGTTAGGTGTCAGGGTAAATCCCAGATATTTCGCCTTTTCCACTACCTTAATCTCTTGTCCTTTGAACCGAAATTTTTCGTTCTCGACTAAATTCCTTCTTCCTCCTTTATTGAAGATCATTATCTCCATCGTCCCAAGGTTTAGACGTAGTTTCTTCGATTCAAGGTATTCTGCCATCAGGTCAATTAAAATTTGTAGTTCACGAGCTGTTTTCGCTTCTAATGCCATGTCGTCGGCGAACAGCACAGCCGAGATCATTCTGTTGCCGAGCTCAACGGTTGGGGCCCATCTTTTCTCCAAGAATTCTACGATGTCGTTTACCAATATTCCGAATAGCCGAGGTGACAGGGCACTTCCTTGTTTAACACCTCTTGTCTGTTCAAATATCCTTGAATCTCCTTTTCCAAACACTCTAACGACTGCTTTTGTACTTCCATACATATTAGCTACCAGCTGTGCGAAATGTTCATATAAAAATTAAACTGTTCAAAACAAATACTGCTTTCAACAAATGCAGTTTATAGTTTGTAAAACAAAAGAAAAGGGAAAGAGAGTACCAGAACCTTATTCAGAATTTTTTGCGGGGGGGATAGAAAAGGGGGGAGACAAAAAACTTTTAAGAAGGCATCAAAAACTTATTTATATTTATTTCTGTTTGTTTTTTTTACGATTTGGACAAACACTTCGGTGGGGGGAGGTTGTAAGACCCCTAACCACCTTCCCTGGATATGGCCTGGGAAAGCATCATTTTCTTATAAACATATGTTAGTCCTGAAACGCCATTTTCTTTGTCGGTTTTGTTATAGGTGCTATAACAAATAAAAACGAATTAATTTCCGAGTTAATTATTGAATGAAATTGTAGATGTGTTTCCTGAAATATCGTGGTTAATGAAAAGCTTATGTTCTTATCTTTAAAGGCACTTTGAACTCTTGTTACAGATGTCGTAATTTTGTCTCGTTTATTAATTTATGCTGCCGCAAACAGGATGTGACAAACGTCATAGAATAATTCTGTGAGTGTAAATTTTTTTAGATTTTTGTTAAAAGTGTCCGTTTGTTCGCAAGCCTTCTACCAAGTTTTTTTATTTCTAAACTAAAAAACAGGCACTTAACGAAACTTCATGGAGAGAATTAGCAGAAAGCTGGGATGAGATAATTTGTTTGGGGGGATCTTCTATAGAATGTATAGTAACGGACAAAATTTATCTCCAGTATTCGATCCTAGATTTGTTCTGTCAGTTAAGAGAATGGGCTATTTTTAGAGATTTACCTAGAGGTTTCTTTTTTTTGGATTATAGATATAAAAAAATAATGGTATTTTCCTACGATTGAACAGGCTGCGAGAAAAGTGACAAGCTTAATGTTACTTTTCTGTTTTCAGTACAGGACATATACATATCTGAGCAAGAAAATTGTGTTCGGTCACAGGTCTTGTTTAGTGCTTACATAGAAAAATAATTGAGCTACGATGGAGAAGGCTATTGAAGAATTTTTTAATTTTTTCTAATTTTTCCGAAATAACCGTCCTTCCACTCCCCCCAGATAGTTAAATCATGGAAGCGACTATTTCTAATTTAATCTGGTCCGGTCCCTGATACCCCTGCGAACTTTCAGCGATTTCTATATTGATCACGTATTTGGTTTCGGATCTTCTTCATGTAAAAATTGTTGTCCTCCAGGATTTGAATCTGAGACTTCTCGCACCCTAAGCGAGAACCATACCCTTAGACAAGCAAGCAAAACTTAACAAGAACAATCCTTTGCTTTATCGGCAAATAAAATTCTTCGGAACTATCTCGTTCGATCGCTGCCCACTAGATGGTCAAATCAGGGAAGAGACTATTTCTGATTTAATCTGGTCTGGTCCCTAATACGCCTGCCAACTTTCCTCATCCTAGCTTATGTGGAAGTGCCCGAACTAGCATAACCGGGAACAACAGACAGACAGACAGACCGGCGGACAGAAATTGTGATCGCTATATGTCACTTGGTAAATACTAAGCGTCGTAAAAACTGATATTATTGCAGTAAATGCTCTAGAAAAGGAGGCAAGGTTCCCAAGATTCAACACCACCTCAATTCAGTAAAATTATAAGCTCTAATAAAACTGTGTATTGAAAAGAGAAAAATCTTGTCATTATTGCTAAAATTGTTTTCCTACACTAATTTAGTTTCATGTTTCTAATTATCCCGTTATCCCAGATTTTTAATAAGGCAATTGATTTGCTAACAGAGTCAAGCCCTTTAAATTTTTGGTTCATTTTTGGTCTTTGAGGGATTTACACTTTTTCATGTCTATTGTTGCTAGTTTTTCTTTTAATAGTTTACTTCCAAATTCTCTTTCCAGATTACTTCCTTTCCAAAAATCTACCGATTTATATTTACCAATCCGAATACTCGATTTAGGAACAGTTTTACGTACCAGTAGCGCTAAATGCATATTTTATATAGCTTTTGAAAAGTGTGTACTAGCATTTATTACCCATACTGAATTGTCGTAGGAAAGCCAGTTTTAATTCGTAAAATTTTGTTAAATTCATATTAATGATAGAAAAACTGGATTTCTATATTTCCTCCCATGTTGTTTCAAACAACCATATCTTAAATCTTTACTCTACTTCTTAGCGCTGAACAATGTTCAACAAAAAAAAAAAAAAAAAATCATTTGCAATGTAGTCAGGCTGAATTTTGATTTTATCCACAAGTGTGGCTGTAATCTGACTCGAGCGTAACAGTTATGCTATGTCTAATCCATTGGTACTGGAATGTTCTTACACTCACGACCTGCAACATCACAGAACATGGTCAGTTGGAGAATTCGGAGCCTTTTCGATCATTGTGAAACATAGCGAAAAAACAAGTTTTTTTTAACTGAATAAAAGGAGTGACATTAAAACTTAAAACGACCAGAAATCGTTCCATATATGAAAAGGGCTGTCCCATCCTCAACGGCCCGCTCTTTACGCTAAAGTTTGACTCTTTCTCACAGCTCCTACTTTTTAAAACAATAAAAAACTCCAATTTTTTAAATATAATCTCACTACTCTAATTTTTAAAACAATAAAAAATTGAATTTGAAAAAATATAGATTCGAAAAAAAGATATTTCAAAGCAATAAAACATTTCTTTTTATTGAACAAAGTGTTGAGAAGGGGACAGTCCCCGTTATATAGAGAGTAATTTATATTATTTTAAGCTGAAAGGCCCAAAAACTATGGATTTGGACGTAAAATGACCCCATAAAGCCCCTGGAGACAGGTCTTAAAGTTATAAAATTTACCTATTGTTTTATTTTTTATTGGAAAGTATGCATATATTTTTAGGGTGGGATGGGAGGATGAATTTTCTGCTGGAAGAATTTTCCATGGAGAGGGAGGTTTCGAGGGGGTGAAATTCTCAGGGGAAGTTTTACACTGGGTGAAGTTGCCAGAATTCCTATACAAAAATGTATTTATATGTCTTGCTTTCTCTTTACTGATTCAATTATAAGCATGGATATGTTAAGGGTGATGATGATATTTCCAATATCATCATCTGGAATTGTCCAGATGGTATTTCTATGAGGAGGTGGATTTTTCTATGGATGTGGTAAAAAATAATCAGAAATTAAATAAAAAAACGAGCTTTTTCAACTGAAAGTAAGGAGCAGCATTAAAACTCGAAACAAACAGAAATTATTACGTACATGGGGAAGGGGTCTCAAGACCTCGTTCTTTACATTAAAGTTTAAATTTTATCCAAAATTGGTAAAAACGACTCCTGAAACACAAGGTTGTTTAATAAGAACAATATGTAACTTTTTTAAAAGTGCCGAAAAACTGTAGCGCGAAGAGCGAAGTGTTGAGGAGGGGGCAACCCCCTCATATACATAATAATTTCTGTTCATTTCAAGTTTTAATGTTGTTCCTTATTTTCAGTTGATAAGATTTTCAGTTTTGAAGTTGGTTATCAAACACCAAAATATTTCATGCCTCTAAACTCCGTGTTTATAAAAAGTAACACATTATCAAAGTTTTTTCAAAGTAAAACATTAAAACTAAAATAAGAAAATCAGATAAAAGTTTTTGTCAATATTTATAAGTTGATTTTGAATGCCAAAAACCAATATATTTGATACCTTTATACTTCATAACTGTAAAAAATTAAGTTTTTTCATAGCGACAACTAGATAAATACAATCACTCCTGGAAAAATTAAAATGATAATAAGCAATGCAAGCAAAAGTTGATGGCATATTTTTACCGAAATTGCCCCTTATTAATCTGCTTTGCTTGTGTTTTCTATAATTATACGATCTTTCTTGTGCACTAATAACTCCAGTAATTACTAATAAACAAATACATATTTAGGACCACCATCAAAATCTGATTATTTGATTGAATGTTATCAATAATTAGGCTCTTATGCTTTCGTTATCGACAAGGATCGTTATTTACTTACCATCCATTACTATGAAGAATTTGAATTTTTTGTTGCTCAAAACCAAATAGAAAAATGTTTGTGGGAAATTCGAATGGGGTCACTCAGTCTCAAATTAGAACTTTTATTTTCCTTATTGATGGTCAACATCTATTGGCAAGCAGCCAACAATGGGGCAACATGTTTTTCCCATGGTTTTTCCATAATCTGCTCTATTTCCTTTGGTTTCCTTGTAATTACTTTTAAGTCCCAAATTTCCGCGGGGGGCATGGCCCCTTGCCTCTACCGGCACCCATGCATTAAGACCTTTTGATAGAGAGGAAATTAGCTTTACGTTGAGGAGTAAATACTTGAGATACGTGTAAACTTATAAGACCATTTATCTATTAACTAGGCACGCTTTTGTGAAGTTAATTGGATTCTTCCAATGCCATAGCAACGTAAAAATGTGATGCTGAGTATCAGCAGGGTCATTCACATTGATTTTACACGTGACACTTGATAAACCGGGTCTTAAGTTTTAATTTGGTAGCACTTTTTCTTTTGGAAAATATTAACATCTTGAAATTGTTGTCACGTTTCGTTCAAAATGTTTCAAGTTAGGTACTGATGGCTTGGTTGAGGTTTAGTTTTGATGTAGAACAGTGGGCTTATGGAGCTTAAAGTTTCATTCCTTTTTTTCTTTTGTCTTTTTCATTTTCCAAAAAGCGGACACTTTTTGGCTAGATATTTGTGTACTTACCGGTTATATAGTAAACATTCGGGTAGTGAAGTTCGATTAATGCTAATGAAATGAAACAAAATATGATGAAAATATAATAGTTTAGAAAAAAAATTTGGGCTATATATTTGACCATTAGGGTGGGGGGTAAAGCATGGCATATATTATATTAACTTAACCAAACCAAAATACAAACTAAATACTTAAATAAGATATAGCTACAGTTTATTTTCCAACCAAGCCAAAGCTAATTGTGTGGTATAAAGAAGTTGCTTGACCAGTTTCTTGTGTCATGGTCGCATCATCCGCGATCGAAATTCTATAGTGTTTATTATATACCCGTTAAGTAATGTGTAAAGCTGTTGAAACATGAGAAAAGCAGAATGTATAATAAAAAGACAAGATAGAGATCCAAAATAGATAGAAACCTTCGTCAATTTATGTTATGTTCCTTGTGGAAGGAAAAAATATCCGTAAAATGTCATTCATTCTGAACAACAGGATAAGTAACCAAATCCAAAGAGTGAAAAGACCATCATCACATGGTATCATCACATCATCACCATCATAGCATGGTAAAGCTATAAAATACCATCATCACAGGTATATTATATGAGCATAATTAAGCGCAGGAATATTTCTATTTCTTGAGAAGGGCTTCTCAGATAATGGCATGCTAATTTTTAAACCCCGCAAACTTCTGGAGAAGTTTCGATATTAGAGTGTCCATCCAAGCGTTACTAATTATCTTTTTAGCAATGCCTGTGATGTCAATGCCGGAAGCAATGTCTTTTCCAGTATTTGGGGGGAGGGGGAGGAGGTACAAAAAAACTTTACAGAACTTGAAAAAAATTAGCATGTATTTTTATTATTTTCCATGATTCGTACGAAAATCTGGCGGGTTAAAACCCGCTACCCCCCCCCCCCCCTTTGACACAGCCCTGGGGGACAGGTCAATAGTTTCCGCTACTTTATTTCCTTTTTCACAAATATCCCTAGCTTTTTTTATTGTTTTAAAAAATAGAGCTTTGAGAAAGGGACAAACTTTAGCGTAAGGAGTGAGGCGTTGAGGAGGGGCCAGTCCCTTTCATAAAAGGAATAATTTCTGTTCGTTTCAAGCTTTAATGTCACTCCTTACTTTCAGCTGAAAAAACTTGTTTTTTTATCTAATTTCTGATCGTTTTTTAAACAATGCCAGGAAATCTGACCCCATTTCCACGGAGAAGCCACCATGGAAATATCCTCTAGATAATTCAATCACGGTCAAAATTTACCGCGGACAGAACTCTTAACCACTCCGTGCGTAAAATTGAGATGGAAAAGAGAAAGCAAGAGATATAGATTGGAGTGATCTGTTAAATATTGAAGACCCGAATCAGTCAATTGTTTAATTTTATAGTAAGTTTAACCAAATATTTGACCGAGTATGTCCTTTGATATTAGGACAAAGTCAGGATTTACCTCGTAATCCATGGGTTACTCAAAGCTTGTTAAATAGTATAAAAGAATAAAACAGATTATATAAGGTGAAGATACACTATCCAAATGAAATTAATACTAAAAATTTAAAAAATATAAAAATCGGTTAACTTTTCTCCCAGAGAGGCAGAACATTCACCTCGAAAAACATGAAAAATAATGAATGAAAGAATAAATAATGTCAAAGAAAGAAATATTCCTTCCCACATTACAACTAATGGAGGAGTTAAAATAACAGAAGAGAAAGTAATTGCAGAAGCATTTGCTAACCATTTTAGGAAAATTGGACGTGATCTGGTGGATGAAATTTCTGCTGAAACACATAATCATAGAAAATATATTCCTAATAAAGTATATAAGACTATATTTATGTGCCCTATCCAGTTCTCGGAATTTCAAAGAGTTGTTACTAATTTAAAAAACGGATTTTCGATAGAATATGACGGTATGTCGACTTCTCTGTTTAAAAAATTAGCTGAAGTACTTTGTCAGCCGCTTTTATTTATTTTTAATTCTTGAATGAAAAATGGTTTTTTTCCAGTTTGTCTTGAAGTAGCTAAGGTTTTACCTTTGTTTAAAAAAAGGCGATAAAGATAATCCAAATAATTATAGGCCTATTACTATTTTATCACCTTTTTCTAAAGTTTTTGAAAAAATAATAAAGAGTAGATTTACTTCATTTCTGGTAAAGAATATTTTTTTTCTGCCTATCAGTCTGGTTTCTTGTGAGGTAGGTCAACAGAGCAAGCAGTAGCTGCTTTACATAATTTCTTATCAGTTGCTATTGATGATAGTTATTTGGCGGCAACTATATTTTTTAACATTTAAAAAGCTTTTGAAACAATAGAACGTGCAATTCTTTTTGACAAGTTGGAAAATATAGGAATTCGTGGAATAGCTCTTGATTTAGTGAGATCTTATTTATTAGAAAGAAGTTTTGCAGTGCAAGTTGGTGAGGATCATCTCATACTTTTCCTTTAGAAAATATAGGGGTTCCACAAGGGTATGTATTGGGGCTGTTACTTTTTTTTATATACATAAATGACCTTCGAAACTGCAAGCCTTCGGACGATGAATTACCAATATTGTTTGCAGATGACACAGCAATTAGTTTGAAGGCGGGCATCGAGGAGGACCTACGAGCGGCTCTCGAAAATGTTGCTTTTAATGTAAATTCTTGATTTAATGCCAATCGACTAATACCTAACCTAGAAAAGTCGAAATTTGTGGTTTTTGGGAGCAGTGAAGCGTGTGTCATTTTAAACTATTAGTATTGGAACTTCCGCCATAAAAAGAGTGGATGTATTTAGATATTTAGGTTTCTACATTGACTCAACTCTGTCTTTTAAGGCGCATATTAACAAACTCGAGGCAACAATGTCCAAGAATCTCGCTTGTTTGCATAGAATAAAGTTCCTTTTTCCTTACCAAATAATGAGAAAATTATATTCTTTGTTAGTTTTAATGCTATTTTCGATATTGCCCGACAGTGAGGATGTTGATATTTCACTCCCATTTACGAAGACTCCAAATTGTCCAAAACGAGTCAGTAAGAATCCTGGGCAATTTTTTAACACACCCTAGGAAGACAAAAGAATAATGTGAAACCAAAACATTTTTTTTTATTAACTTAACATCTTTTTTAATTAAACTTGATGAAACTTATATATTTAAAATCAACATAAAAATACAACTCTTGATGTATCTATTTGTATCAAAATTCCGGTTTTTAGTGTTTCGGTTTCTATTGAGTCGGGTCGCTCCTTACTTACAGGTCATTACCAAGAACTGTTTAAAAGTGTGGAATTTTGTATTTTTTTGCCAGAAAAAAAAGATCACGGATGCGTGTTTATTTGTTTGTTTGTTTTTCCCCGGGGGTGACCGTATAGACCCAATAGTCCTAGAATATTGTAAGAGTGCTCATTTTAACGGAAATTGAAAGTTCAAGTCCCTGTTTAAGTGACCAAAAAGATTAGAGGGCAACCAAGCCCCATCCCCCGTCCCTTTTGTCCTAAAATTGTCAGGTAAAAATTTTGAAATAGCCATTTTATTCAGTAGTTGAAAGGCCCAATAACTATGCCCTATGATATAACATGACCCGCTCACCAACCCCAGGCAAAAGGTCTTTAAGTTAGGTAATTTACACATTGTTTACGCATAGTATTTATTATTTGGAAGTGTATGTACATTTTCGGGTGGGGGGGGGGCGAACTTTCTGCCGGGAATTTTTATACAGGGGAATTTAGCATGGATCGGGAAGTTTCTAGGGGATGAACTTGTCAGGGGAAATTATACACTAGGAAATTTGTCAGAATTCCTATTAAAAATTCTTTTTATATATCTTGCTTTCTCTTTTCCGTCTCAATTTTACACCTGAAGTTGTTAAGGGTAATCGCCCGGGGTAATTTTCCCTGGGATTGAATTGTCTAGAGGATATTTCTGTGGTGAGGGGGATTTCTCCGTAGAGGTGGGGCCAGATTACCAGACATTATTTAAAAAACGATCAGAAATTACACAAAAAAACAAGTTGTTCAACTGAAAGTAAGGAGCAACATTAATACGTAAAATGAACAGAAATTATTATGTATATGAAGGGGATTCTCCCCTCTTTAGCAAACTCGGTCTTTACACTAGAGTTTGAATTCGTCCCAGTTCTTTAGGAATGCCAACTGAAAGACAAGGGTCGTTTAATTAGAACAATAAGAAGCTTTTTTCAAAGTATTAACAAACTCTGATGTAAATTGCGAGGTGTTGAGGAGGGGTCAATCCCCCTCATGTACGTAATAATTTCTGTTCGTTTTAAATTTTAATGTTGCTCCTTACTTTCAGTTGAAAAAACTGTTTTTTTATTTATTTTTTAGCTCTAAAGTTTAATGTCCCTCCTAACTTTGACTTTATATCAATGAAAACATAGTCAATATTTCAATGGAAATATCAAAACAAATCTATTTTCAGCCTAGATTGGGGGGTTAAGTACCCAACCCCTGCTTCCCTCCCCCTCTAATTAGCGCCGCTATATGTTCTAGTTAAACGTAAAATACGGGCATTATTTAGTAGTTTCTGTCTTGTTTGAGAATTAGTTTGGATCTAAATAACATATATAAAACATATTCTAAATATATATATATATATATATATATATATATATATATATATATATATATATATATATATATATATATATATATATATATATAAATATAATACAATAAATATATAACGGATCTAATATAAAAATAACGGATCTAAATATAAAAATTAAACATTACATCCATACACTTGTTGACGTACAAGCAGAAGTGGCGAAGGGCACTTTCCTGAAACAAGAAATTCTTGATCTCCCCCTTTCCCTTCAAAATTTTTTAGATTACACCCTGAAAAGTGTGTAATGTAAACCCCCTGCCCCTAAAAGACTATTTTATATTCTCCGTATAATAATAAATTAACAAGCTTTGCTAAGAAGAGGTAAAACTTTATCGTAAATAATGAGAGGTTTTGCGTATTCCCCACGTTTTTAGGATAACACTGGATGTGATATTTAAAAATATTTAAAAGTAAATAAAAAACACGTTTTCTTAATAAAAAGTAAATAATAGTGTTAGATACTTAAAATACACGATAGATTCCATGTGTTTTACTTGTAGGAAGAGTACTAAAAAATTGGTAAAAAATCTTTTGAGTACAACAAATTCAGCTAGTTGGTAAATTCTGTTTCGTTATTGATGGCTGCATTCTGCGATAGGTTAGGTTGATTTAAATTAAATACTTTTAAATTAGGTTCGTTTAGGTTAGGTTAGGCTGACCGTCCATGCTAATCTAACCTAAACGAGCCTAGTTTAAAAGTAGTCAACTTAATGCAACCTAACCCATCCATTTATGCAGCCATCTACAGTTATAGTGGAATAGATGGAAACTGTTGGGCTGCCTCTCACGTTCATGTGTCTCTGGCTTTGACAAATATCCAGAGTAGCAAGACTTCAAGAGATTTTGATTTTGATTTTGTCATTACTCATTTTAAATGGACTCTCGCACTACTGATTACAAATGAAATAACAGACAAAAATAATATTTTCACCTTTAACATAAAAAAACAAAATAATGACCAGCATATATATATACCATTTTTCCGGAATTTATCAACTAGCTGAGCCTGTTGCTCTCAAAACTATATTTATTCAGTTTTTGTTACTCAGCCTGCAACTAAAACACTTGGAATTTATCAACTAGTCCAGTTTGGCATGCGCAAAAGTACCTTTGTTAAATTTTTAATATTCAGTCTGCAACTAGAACATTCGAGATTTAGCAACTAGTTGAGTTTACTGAACTCAAAAGTGCTTTTATTAAATTTTTATATTTAGCCAGCAACTAAAACATTCGGAATTTTTCAGCTAGCTGAGTTTTTTTATACTCAAGTATTTTCATTGAGTTTCATAACTCAGTCAACAGATAAATTACTTGGACTTTACCAAGTAGCTGAGTTTCTTGTACTCTAAAGTGATTTTATTACTTTTTTATAGCCAGTCGGTAACTAAAACACTCGGAATTTATCAACTGCTGACTTTTCAGTACCCAAACTGCATTTATAAAATATTTGCCTCTCAGCCAGCAAGTAAAACACGTTTAATTTAGACACCAGCTGGGTTTGTTGCTCTCAAAAGTGCTTTTGTTAAATTTTTTATACTCAGTCGGTAAGTATAACACATAGAATTTATCAGCTAGCGGAGTTCGTTGTACTCAAAAGTGCGTTACAAACTATCAAAATTTAATCTATTCAAAAGTGCTTTAATTAAATTTTTAATATTCAATCAGCAGACAAAACACATGGAATTGACCAACTAAGTTTTTTTTTAATATTTTGGTACTCAGTCAGCAATTAACTCAAAAGTGTTTTTATTAGATTTTTAAATCCACTCGGTAACTAAGGCACTCGGAATTTACCAATTAGTTGAGTTTTTTTGCACTAAAAATGTTTTTCATTAATTTTTTTGGTATTCAACCAGCAATAAAAACACTCGGAATATATCAACTAGCTGAGTTTGCTATTCTCAGAAGTGCTTCTACTAAATTTTTACCAAACTATCTGAATTTACTGTATTCAAATCAGCTTTTATTAAATTTTTGATGTTCCGTCAACAGTTTCAAACATACAGAATTTATCAAGAGTTGAGTTTGTTGCGCTCAAATTTTTTTTTATAATTTTTTGGTACTCATTCAACAACTAAAACACTGAATTTATCGATTACTTAAGTTTGTTGTAATCGTAAGTGCTTTTATTAGATTTGTTGATTCTTAGTCAGTAATTAAGACACTCAGAAGTTACCAGCCAGCTGAGATTCTCGTGCTAAAAAGTGCTTTTATTAAATTTTTGTTACTTAGCCTGCAAGTAAAACACAATTCATCGATTAGTTGAGTTTGTTATGGTAAAAAGTGCTTTCATTTCATTTTTGGTACTCAGCCAGCAACTAAAACACTCAGAAGTTATCAAATAGTCGAGTTTGTTATACGCTAAAGCGCATTCATTAAAATTTTGCTGCTCAGTAGGCAACTAAAACACTGGGAAATTTACCAACTAGCTGAGATTGCAGTGCTTAAAAGTACTTTTATTAAATTTTATATGCTCAGTCACCAACTAAAACACTTTATATTTATCAACTAGTTAGGTTTGTTGTACTCAAAAGTGCTTTCATTAAATATTTCATACCCAGTTAGCAACAATAACACACGAAATTCATCAATTAGCGGAGTTTGTTGTCCTCAAAAGTGCTTTCATTAAATTTTTGTTAGTTGGTCAGCAGCTAAAAAACTCCGAATTTACCAACATGCTGAGTTTATTGTAGTCAAAAGTGCTTTTCTTAAATTTGTAGTATTTGGTCAGAAACTACAACACTCGGAACTGAGCAACTAGTTGATTTTGTTGTACTCATAAGTAGTATTTATGAAAATTTTTGGTACTCAGCAAGTAACTAAAGCACTCGGAATTTATCAAGTAGTTGATAACCACTCAGTAACTATAGCACTCGGAATTTACCAACTAGCTGAGTTTCTTGGACTTAAAAGTGCCTTTTATAGCTTTTATTAAATTTTAACTAAAACACATGGAATCTATCAACTAGCTGAGTTTGTTGCACTCAAAAGTACTTTTATTGAATTTTGATATTCAGTCGGCAGTTAAGGCACTCTCAATGTGCCAATTAGTTGAGTTTGTTGCGCTCATTTCCTGAAATTTTTAGTACTTAGGCAGCAATTAAAAAACTTGAAATTTATCAACTAGCTGAGTTTGCCGTACTTAAAAGTACTTTTATTACTTTTTTGTTACTCAGGCAGCAATTAAAACACTCAGAGTTTATACCAACTAGCTGAGTCTGTTGTACTCAAACGTGCTCTTATTAAATTTGTTGATACCCAGTCAGTAACTAAACCACTTGGAATATATCAGCTAGCTGAGTTTATTGTATTCAAAATGTTTTTATAATATTTTTATACAAACTTGGTAACTAAAACACACGGAATTTATAAAATAGTTGAGATTGTTGCAGTCAAAAGTGCTTTCATTAATTTTTGTGAGTCAGTAAGCAACTAGAACACTCGGAATTTATCAACTAGATGAGTTTGGTGTACTGAAAAGGGCTTTCATTAAGTTTTTTGAAACTCAGTCAGTAACTAAGACACTCGGAAGTTACAAATTATCTGAATTTACTGTAGCTTACCAACTAGCTGAGTTTGTTGTGCTCAAAAGGTTTTCATATAACTTTTGGCATTCAACCAGCAACTCAAACACTCGAAATTTACAAACTAGCTGAGTTTATTGTAGTCAAAATGCTTTCGTTAAATTTTTGTTACTCGATTAAAACCGTAGGAACATACCAACTAGCTGAGAATTTAGTACTGAAAAGTACCTTTATAAATTTTTGCTACTGGGTCAGCTAATAAAACACACCACGGATTTTACCGACTAACTGAAGTTGTTGTAGTCAAAAGTGGTTTTATTAAACTTTTTGGTACTCAGTCAGTAACTAACATACTCGGAATATACCAACTAGCTGAATTTGCTGTACTCAAACGTTCTTTTATTAAATTTGTATCATTCAGTCAGCAACTAAAACACTCGAAATTTTTTAACTAGTTGAGATTTTGGTAGACAAAAGTGCTTTTAATGATTTTTTTGGTACTCAAACTGCAAGTAAACACATGGAATTTACAAATTAGTTGAGTTTGTTGTACTCAAAAGCGCTTTCATTATATTTTCGTTATTCAGTCAGCAGCTAAAGCGCTAAGAATATACCAACTAGCTGAGTTTGTTGTACTCAAAAGTGCCATTACTAAATATGTGATATCCAGTCGATAACTAAAAGATTCAAAATTTACCAACTAGCTGAGACTGTTGTACTCAAAAGTGCTTTTGTTATATCTTTGGTACTCAGCCTGCTTGTAAAACACGCGGAAACTTTCAACTAGCTGATTTTTTTAAACTCAAAAGTGCTTTCATTAAATTATTGTTACTCAATCATTAACTAAAAGACTCGGAATTTATCAACTAACGGAGTTTGTTGAAGTCAAAAGTGCTTTTACTAAATTTTTTGATACTCAGTCAGCAACTAAAAGACTCAAAATTTCCCCACCAGGTGAGATTGTTACAACCAAAGGTGCTTATATTATTCTAGTTCAAGTTCAATTTATTAATATAATACGCATAACAAATAAAATACACTGGGTCACTACGGAGAGACAGAGCTCGTGATTGTGGTGACCCCATCAATATTTACAACATAAATAATATTAGTTAGAGATCCAATACCCAAGTCCACGGCCCACCACACAAAGCAGAATGACAAAATAAATACCACGATAACAAAACAATCAAACAAACGTGCACGGAAAATGAGATCATGAGCAATCAGAGACTATGAATTAAAAAAAAATGTTTGAAAAAAATCTACAGAGAAAAAAAGATTAATGGTGAAAAGTTTCTAGGAAAAAATTTAAAAGTTCATGTTTTATTATATTAAATGATTTAGTATCACCATATACAGTATGAAATTTTCTCCATGCGCATGTTACCATGTTCCTTGGTGAAAATTACCGATCACTCCATTATAAATCGACAAGAAATACGCTGGTCTTTATGCCGAGTCTCATAATGATGAAGTTCGCCCTTTCTCCCAAGCATATCAATGGACTGAAAATAAACTGGGAGCATTTGACGTAAATACCTAATTTTAAAAAGCACTGAAGAAAGATTACATAGAAAAGAAATAGGAAGGATATGCATTAACAAATAAAGAGTTTCTGTCGTCGTTTTAAAAGTTCTAAAGCCGAACTGGCCAGACATGACAATAAAAAACAAAGAGAGATAAAACTCTACAAAAAAAAACCTCAAACGAGACTACGGCCAGTAGAGAGGAAAGACATTCTGGTGAGTGACTGACATTATTCTTTAATAACACAATAATAGCTGCCAAGGTTAAATCACATTAAACGGACATAAGCCCCGCTTGCTTGGCTTTGCTATTGCTTACGCTAATTAATTAGCAAAACAAACAAATCAAATATTCTTCGCAAAATTTCACAGCAAATCCTTTGTTTACTTGGCACAAAGCCACACACAGGTAGACTGGTATTTGTGCGAGTGACGTAGTTAATGCGATTCAATCTTTACACTTTCATATTAGTTTATCCTTGTAACTTGAAAAAGATAATACGATTAATTCAGCTTATGTTCACGCTTCAAGAACAAGGTAGTATCCAGAAAAAGGTTTTTTTTCAGATTCAATTAAATTCAATATGTTCAGTCAGAAGTTAAACCATTCATACATAAATTTATCGATTAGTTGAGTTTGTTGTACTCAAAAGTGCTTACATTAAATTTTTATTATTCAGTCTGCTACTAAATTACACGGAATTTACCAACTAGCTGATTTTGCTGTACTCAAAAGTGCTTTTATTAATTTTTTTTGGTACTCGAACAGCAAGTAAAACACACGGAATTTATAAATTACTTGGGTTTTTTTGTACTCAAAAGTGCTTTCATTAACTTTTCGTTTTTCAGTCAGTAACTAAAGCACTCAGAATATTCCAACTAGCTGAATTTGTTTTACTCAAAAGTACCTTTATTAAATATGTGATGTCCACTCGGTAACTAAAGTATCCAGAACTTACCAACTCGCCGAGATTGTTGTACTCAAAAGTATTTTTATTATATCTTTGGTACTCAGCCTGCTTGTAAAACACGGGGAAACTATCAACTAGCTGATTTTGTTGTACTCAAATATTAAATTATTGTAACTCAATCACTAATTAAAAGACTCAGAACTTATCAACTATCAGAGTTTGTTGTAATCGAATGTGCTATTATTAAATCTGTTACACTCAGTCACCAGCTAAAAGACTCGGAATTTGCCAACTAGCTGAAATTGTGGTCGTCAAGCGTGCTTTTATTAAAATCTTGATGTTCAGTCAGCAGTTAAACCATATGGAATTCACTAAATTTTTTTATTCAGTCTCCAATTAAATCACACAGAATTTACCAACTAGCTGAGTATGTTGTACTCAAAAGTTTTTCATTAGATTTTTGGTACTCAGCCAGCAACTAAAACACACAGAATTTATCAATTAGCTGAGTTAGTTCTACTCAAAAGTGCTTGGAATAAATTTTTGTTATTCAATCTGCAACTAAAACACTCAGAATATACCAACTAGCTGAGTTTGTTGTACTCAACAAGGCTTTATTGTATCATTTCCTTCAGATGACTGTCGTATCATGGCTTAAAATATATGTAACTTTATTAATCTCGGCCTTATTCATACCCCAATTCTTAGCAATACTTTTTAAAAGGCTATATTATATCAATATAATCAATATATTGATATAATATAATTATATCAATATTACTTCCCTCATAGGACTGTGGTATCATCGCTTAGGGCTTATACGGCTTATTAATTTCAACTTTATGCGTGCATATAACACATATTTCAAAAGAATTACTGGATCATTTCCATCAAAGAGCTGTCCCATCATCACTTAAAATATCTATGGCTTTATTAATTATGACTTTATGCATACCCCAATACTAAGCAAAACTTTTCAAAAGGCTTTATCTATCATTTACTCCTTAGAACTATCGTATTATCACTTAAAATATATGCGACTTTATTAATTTCGACTTTATGCATACCCCAATACTAAACAATACATTTCAAAATGCTTTTATTGCATCATTGCTAGGTGTCGTAGTGAACCGATTTCCAAGTCTCATGCCAAAACTCACAGATATTGACTCCCAGTGGCGCAAGCTGCCATATGCTTTTAGTGACTCCAAAAAGATAGATATGAGCAAAATTACTACAGACTTGATGTGGAGAAAAATACGCAAAATGAGAAAACTTTACCGACGAAAGAGATTTTCCAGATCTGGCAGAACTCACCGATAGGGTGCTCTCCCTACCGCATTCGAATGCAGACTCAGAAAAAAAAAATTTTCTTGGATCAGTGATATAAAGACAAAAAAGCGGAATAGGTAGAAGAAAGAAAGAATTGAAGCCGTGCTGGTCACAAAATCGTGACTAAGAACAAAAAATACAGTTTGCTACAAATATGTC